>NC_060121.1:419405430-419708460 GCF_021461395.2 Schistocerca americana | reverse complement strand
TTAGAGATCAGGCAGTGATGGCCGGGTCGCTGCGAATGCTGTGGGTCGGTCCGTGTTGACCTCATTAGTATCCATCGAAAGCAAAACAATGGCGCAGAAAATGCTAGCAGGCGTCCCATCAGGATACTCGGCTTGTCCGCTTGATGAAGTGCAATAGCCGAGAATCTGTGAGGCAGTTACCAGCATCGTATGATGTTCAGAAAGGTACAAACGTTCAGGAAGACTTTTTTGCAAATGAGACTCCTTAGCAGAAGGCTTTACGTGGGTTAACTTACAACAGTCAAGAGCGCAGTGGCCGCAAGAATACCATGATTCGACCATGTATCAATGGAAACGATCTGTCTGATCTCATGTAACCATACATTCTGATACATACGTCGCTGTTTTATCGAAGAAACTGCTACTCGACACACGCGTCGCGCGAGCAGTCCAGACCACTCGTGGTTCTGACAACCAGCGGTGGAACATTCTTCTCGGTCTCATTAGCTGTTGCACAAGGCTCCTCGAAGTCTGTCGTTTGGGTCAATGTTAATGCCGACCACTTGTATTTCTTCGTGTACAGAATTCTAATTCAAGGTACTAAAAGCAATTCTCAGAGGATGTAGTTTTGTTAAATTAAAATAATCATTTCATGCGAAGGACAAAATGTAGCAGCGAAGAGGAGAAGCTATGCACTGGAAATCAATCGGACGTTTATTTACACGAATAGCAGATTCACACATTTCGGTCGGTGAGCAGAATGAAAATGTGTGAGGAGTACTGTCAAACAAAAGTTCTGATAAACGTTAAACTATTGTTAGACGTTTGGTCCGTGACATTATTCTAATTGTAGGAATACCGGAGCGTATGTCGTTGTCTCTGTCTCTGTCTCTCTCTCTCTCTCTCTCTCTCTCTCTCTCTCTCTCTCTCTCTCTCTCTCTCTCTGTCTCTCTCTATCCCTCCCTCCCTCCCTCCACCCCTTTCCACTCTTACACTCTTACTACTACTACTACTACTACTACTGCCTACTATTACTGCGGTACAAATTCGTTCGGCCATACAGATTTACCTTTTATGTCGCTTGAGGCAAATGCAGGTATAGTTATTAAGAAAATGACACGGCCAATTCTCTTCCACTTTCTGAGTTTAATCCTCCATCCATAACGAACTCGTCGTGCACAGGACCTCGAGTTCTTATTTTCCCCTCTCTATCGGTGTCTCTAGTCATATCATCATTCTGCTGTGCCCAGGCTCGCCGATAGAGGATTCGGTTCTGTGGGAAAGTCGATGGTTCCATTTCTGCGCTTTCAAATAAAACTCTGTTAGTCTGATACCTAGAATTGTTCAAAAATGGTTCAAATGGCTCTGAGCACTATGGGACTTAACATCTGAGGTCATCAGGCCCCTAGACTTAGAACTACTTAAACGTAACTAACCTAAGGACATCAGACACATTCATGTCCGAGGCAGGAGTCGAACTTGCGACCGTAGCAGCAGCGTGGTTCCGGACTGAAGCGCCTAAAACCGCTCGGCCATTTCAGTCAGTTCCCTCTACGTGCGGGAATGTCGCTATTGCTATTATTGTCTTTCAGTGGAGGGTCTTTCCCTTTCTCTGTTGCCTCACTCACGTCCCTGTTTGCCTGTAAATGGACACGTTTACGTAGGTGCAATGTTTTCTGCGGGCGGCGAGGTAACATCCCATTCGCGTGGGGCACCTCTCAGATGAGCAGCTGCAAGGAATCCTGAGCAAAAGTGTCCAGTAACTTTTTGAAATAGCTTTCCTTTATCGAAACACTTCGTTGTCTTGCTATTTTATCCACCGATGTCTATGAGTAAGATTTAGAACTTCAGATTGAAACGTCCCCTTAGAAAAATTATAAATGACTGTGCTTAAACTGACACACAATATTTTTAGCGCAACGCAATCTGACTTTCAAAAATCCCTACAGAAGAATGGCCATGACTAACAATAACCTATACCTTTCATGAATCACTTACCTCACAAAAATCTTCGTTACTCGAACTACTGCAATACAACGAGCGCCACTACTGCCAGCTAAATATAAGATACTAACTACTGAAGGCACTAACTACTGATAGGCATAGTCGGCAAATGAAAGATTTTGATAGAGAACAAACAATGTATTTACCTTAATAATGTTCCAAAGTCATCATATATATATAACAGTTCATGATATCCAATATTACAAATTTACTCTTTCTGATGGACACACATCCAGATCGTCCGCTCTCAAAATTCTGCCATTTCTCTCCCCACATCCACCACTGCTGGCGGCTCACCTCCAACTGCGCAACGCTACGCGCTGTTCACATCCAATTGCCCAACACTACAATAGAGAATATTTCAACAATGCCAATCAGCCACAGACTGCGCACAGCACAGTCAGTGATTTTCATACAGAGCGCTACGTGACGTTACCAACATAAAAACCTAAACAGCCTACTTACAAGATGAAATTCAGGTACGTAAAAAAAATGTAAAAACGGCTTTAGTGAAACCTTTTTTTCGGGGGGGGGGGGGGGGGGTAGGGAGGGGGAGTTGTTCATGAGACCAGTTCGCCTTGCCGCGAAATGCACGGTCTAGACACATTAATGTCACCACTGCCCGTGTTCGAAGTCAACGTGCAATAACCACTCACAGACTGCACGTGCCGTAACTAGTAGTGGAGAAAATGTAAAACGTGCCCAAGGGACGCGGAAAACAGTGCAGTTATTATCGTAAGGCGGAAACGGGGCGGTTTTTCTAACTTCCGAAAGGGCATGACCATTGCCTTTCGGGCCAAGGGTGGAAGAATTTTCGAAACAACTAGGTTTGTAAACGGTTCATGTCCGCCGTGGTTAAAGTACACCGTGAATGGCAAAATGGCGCTGTCGAAAACCACGGGCCATAGATGACAGGGGTGAGCGGAGATGTGTACGAGCGAATAGACGTGCAACTCCTGAGCAACTGATTACCCAGAAGAACCAAGGGGCTGTCACGAGTGTCTCCTGGACGGCCAGTCAGCGAACGTTGCTGCGTATGGGCCTCCACAGGAGGCACCTTGTGCAAGCAGCCGGGCTGGCTGCCGTTCATCGGCGAAGAAGGCTGGACTTTGCGCGCCAATACCGCAACTGGTCGAGGACTGAGAGGCAGCAGGGGTCCTTTCCAAACGAATGACATTTTATGCCAGATGGCTGTTGGCGTTTATGGCGTGAAACACCTGATAGCATCTACCCTGCATGAGTTACGGTCTGGGAGCGTTTTCGTGACATTCCCTTGGTGGTCTCGTCTTTCTGGAAGGCACACTGGATCAGCACACGTATGCATCTATTCTTGGGGCCAGGTCCACCCTACCGGCAATTTGTTTTTGCTTGTGCCGGCCGGAGTGGCCGAGCGGTTAAAGGCACTACAGTCTGGAACCGCACGACCGCTACGGTCGCAGGTTCGAATCCTGCCTCGGGCATGGATGTGTGTGATGTCCTTAGGTTAGTTAGGTTTAAGTAGTTCTAAGTTCTAGGGGACTTATGACCACATCAGTTGAGTCCCATAGTGCTCAGAGCCATTTTGTTTTTGCTTGTCAAGAGAACGAAGGGATTGAAATCGAAGGAAAGAGACTGGCATACTTAACTTATGCAGGCGACATCTGTTTACTCTCTAGGTTGGAAGAGGAGTTGGAGCAAATGACCAAAGCACTAAAGGAGGCTACCAGCAAATTTGGCTCAAATGGCTCTGAGCACTATGGGACTTAACTTCTAAGGTCATCAGTCCCCTAGAAATTAGAACTACTTAAACCTAACTAACCTAAGGACATCCCACACATCCATGCCCAAGGCAGGATTCGAACCTGCGACCGTATTGGTGGCGCGGTTCCAGATTGTATCGCTTAGAACCGCTCTGCCACCACGGCCGGCAGCAAATTTGGGCTAAACATAAACGAAGGCAAGACAGAGTTCTCGTTATGACGCGTGGTCATTGACAGACTGCTGATCATCTACAATCACTGCGGTTGGGGACCAGTCCTACAAGAGAGTGCAAGAATTCAAATACCTAGGGGTACTTTTGACTGAGAACTCGTCATGTGAAGCAGAGATCAGTGCCAGAATACAAGCAGGAAACCGATCTTACCACGGCCTAGCACAACTGATTCGGTTCAGATATCTCTCCAGACAGTTCAAGATTTGACTGTACAAAACCCTGACCCAGCCCGTTGTTCTATATGGCTGTGAGACATGGAGTATCTGGAAACAGGGCTTCCATAAGCTCCTTGTTTTTGAGAGAAAAGTGCTTCGGAAGATCTTCGGTTCGGTTCTGGATGCAGATACAGGGGAATGGAGGATCAGATACAACCGAGAGCTTGAGGAACTATACCAGCAGCCCAACATAGCAGGAACTGTCAAAGCCAAACGAATGCAATGGGCCGGCCATCTGGTCCGGATGGAGGATCACAGATGGCCTCGGAAGCTCCTGGATTTCACACCTACAGGAAAGAGACCGCCAGGGAGACCCAAGAAGCGTCAGAGGGTAATGGTACTTGAATTACGTAACATTACGGCAACTCAACTCAACCTCTCGATACCAGCAATATTCTACTGTGTTTCTGTAAAGTAGTTGACATATTTCTGAGACAACATTCAGATTTGATTTCATTAATGTAGAGATACTTTGATGCATCGATATGATTATGTTGCAATGATATTATTCTTATGTGTATTCTTCCTTTTGTCACTATGATCTTTGACGTACTTGTAACTCTGATTTTTGGGCGCGTAAGCGATTATTAGTTAGTAGTTAGAGAGTCGGACCTTGAGAAAGTCAAGTCTTGGACGTAGTCAGCTTATAAAATGTGAACTTTAACAGTGACTGTGAGGAAGATGTTTTCAAGTATGTTTTGTATTGTGAAGTGATGTTTTGTGTGTTACGTGATATTGCAACAAAAGCAATTAAAAGGAAGTGTAACTTAAATTCGGAGTGCTGATTATTTTCTTTACATCAGTATTGTGCTAACTTTGAAAGGTTTAATCTTCAAGAATGGTTTGTGAAGCGCATCTACAAAACTTTTGAATATAGCAGAATGAAACCTAGGCCTTTTTGCATCCGAGCTTGGAATCATCACCACCTAGATTTTCGACGATTGAGCCATGATTTTACGAGACCAGCGTGGGAAACCCGAAAAGATGAGTGCCTAGTTTATTCATTATTACATGAAATGACTTTATTAACTGTGCTCTAATGACACCTGCCACATAATAACTTTGTTGTTGCCCGAAAATGCAGTATTTAGCAGCGCGAGCAACACCACAATGATTATTGAATTTTGACCTTTGTTGTGGTACGGTTTTTAGAGACTCCATGAAGATTTAAACCAATTGTCGATAGATGTGGACGGATGGAGGATATCAGCAATGGACAGAATACAGTGGAGGAGGAAACTTGTAGATGCGCGCAGTCCTCTGGGCCTGATCACGTACTAGTAGTAGTAGTAGTAGTTGTTGTTGTTGATGTTGTTGTCACTGTGCCATCTACCAGCAGGACAATGCAACGTGTCATACAGCTCGGAGTTCACGTGGGTGGTTCAGAGAGCACCAGGATGAGTTTACCGTACTCCCCTGGCAACCAAACTTCCCATATTTAAACCCAATCGACAATCTCCGGGACCACGTCGATCAGGCTGTTCGCGCCTTCGATCCTCAACTGAGAAGCCTAGCGCAGCTGGCCACGGTACTAGAATCGGCATAGCTCCACCTTCCGGAATCTCACTCACTCTTTTCCTGCACATCTCGCGCTGCAGAAGTTGCTAATTCAGGCTTATGACAGACAGGTGGTCACACAAATGTGACTGGGCGGTGTAGCATTGTTCGCTACGTTTCGTCTAGTGGTTTCGCTCGCCTTACGATTTCTATAGGTCGTCCTCCGACATAAAAAAGCCGTCAGTAGCTCACCTGTATCAGCGGTTATTGCAGGCGACGTGGGGACGTCACAGCGAGACACTGAACACGCGAGCTGGCAGTGCGGTAAGGTTGACGCCGAAAGAAGTGCGCGATTGCGAGAGGGGCCAAGAAAGTTTGCGGAGCAGTCGTTAAGGCCGCATTGTGTACGCATTCCGGGCACCAAGGCGCGGCGCAGCGTGCAGCGCAGAATTTTTGAAAACTGCCGCACCGCACCGCACCGCACCGCATCGGTGGCGACGGCAAAAACGGCGCGGCTCGTGCACGCGGCAGGAAGCCGGCCGGGGCAGAACAACACGGCGGGATAAATTTGGCAGTTGCGCTGCAGCTGCGGTGCATTGCCCCCCTCCACGGCGCCGCTTCCGGTCTTTGTACTCCACATACGGCGGCTTCCGCCCTTCACACGTCCAGCGCCGCCATCGCAACCGCCGCGCCGCCTCCGCCGCCGCCGCCGCCGCCGCCGCCGTCGCGCCGTACCGGCCGACCTGACGCGCCAGGCGTCGCCAGTGCCGGCCATTGTGTGGCGTCCTCTCTACTCTGTCACCATGAAACGCGAAAAAAACTCTGCTCACTGCCTGTCGGCCATTCTGGGCCTATGTTACGGGGTCACTCGTCTCTAATTTCGCGAAGCGTAAAATATTCTCAGTATTGGTACCACGTCATATTTCACTGAAAAATTGAGCTCCCTGTGCCCCTTGTGCTCCTTTTTATAAATGTGGTATCGATTCCGCCCAACTGATCGGTTGCCTCAGAGGAAACACCTTTTTAAAGTATAACACAAAACAGAGTGTGACAACTGTGAAGAGGTCCGTAAGGTATATACATTCTTTCCCAACATCAGGGGGCGACTGAGGATGAAACATGTTAATCCCAGACGGGGTCACGGTTCATTTCTTAATCGGTCATGGGCCATATTCCACTTACTTGCTGCGTGTCAATCTCGGTTTGGAGACTGATTGTGCCTTTGGGGAGAGGGGGACCCCAGAATACACACTTTTTTTTAGTGTGACCGATGGTCGCAGGAAAGACGACTAGCGTACTCACACAACGACATGACACGATCACTTAGAAAATGGCTCTGAGCACTATTTATTTATTTATTCATTGCCAAATTACAGACCTGTTACCTGATGTTTAAAACAGGTCGTACATCCTACAATTTTCGTTTTTCATATTTTTACAGCTTTTCAAAATAACAATAATTTAAGGTTGAAATATAAATAAAATTTTGTTGTTTCTTAAGAAGAATATAAAAAGAGGATAGGATAGATGAGAGATTTGTTAGTACCATCACCGAATGTGACTGACGGTGAATACCTCGGAGTGGTTTCTTCGAGCCGTTGACCGCCAGCCACACACACACACACACACACACACACACACACACACACACACACACACACACACACATACACACACACAAATGGTTATTAGTAGAGAAATAATGTTGCTTATCCTATTTATTACTAATCCTATGTATTAACTGCTTTAGGTGCTCATGCATGTGCAGCATTTGGTGGTTTCTTGGCTAGATTGCCAGCACTTTTGCTTATTTACTGTCACATCTCAGCTTCCTCCTCCTGTTCCTCCTCATTGTCACTATTTTCGCTGTCACTGTGGGTATCGCTGTCCATCCTCTGGATATTGCTGTTACGCTGTACATAGGCATGGTTGTGATATCGTGTCCGCATATACTCTACATGTGTTGATTTTGAAATACTGTTTGTCAGTGCGTTTAATTGTGCCCATTTTTCTTCGTCTCTTATTGCTGTGTATATATCTACGTCTGTATCTGTGTAGTCTAAGTGTAGTGTATGCCTGTTGTTCGCGTATTGCCCGCAGAAAAAAAGACAGTGTGTTCTGGGGAACCTTCTTCCCCGCATGTGCATGTAGGTGTCTGCCTCAGACTCACGCGGTTAAGTGCGTGGGATAAGGTCCGTGTCCGGTTAAGAAATGTACCATACCGCGGCAGGGATCGATATGTCTCATTCTCAACCGTTCCCTTATGTCAACGAGGAAGTCGTGCAGTCTACGTCCCTTATCACTTACATCCCACTCACCCCACTTACATCCCACTCACCTTGCCATGTATCCAAACGCCAACTTTTATGCTGACGTATCGTCTCTATGGGCACACCGGTTATTGTGTGTACCTTATCCAGTATCCCCACCTTTGACCAGTACCTTGCAGCTCTGTATTTGATTGTGATATCTATGGGGCATAACACTGTGGGGCTTAACATCTGAGGTCATCAGTCCCCTACAACTTAGAACTACTTAAACCTAACTAATATAAGGACATCACACACATCCATGCCCGAGGCAGGATTCTAACCTGCGACCGTAGCGGTCGCGCGGTTCCAGACTCAAGCGCCTAGAACCGCTCGGCCACACCGGTCGGCAATCACTTAGAGATCAGACCTTGTACACCTATCTACATAAATACTCCGCAAGCAACATTGTGGTGGGTGCCGGAGGGTACCCTGTACCTCTGCTGGTCGTCACTTTATCTGTTCCACTCGCAAATAGAGCAAGGGGGAGAACGGCTGTCTTTATGTCTCCGTAAGAAATCTAGCAACCCGCCTCTGAATTGCCTCAATGTCTTCCTTTAATCCGACCTTCTGCGGATCCAAAACACAGCCTTGCGGACCGATCACAACGACTGTGCAGACAGAATATCTAGAGCGCTTGCAACAACGAGAGTACAGGCAGCAATGAGCACAGGAAACAAATGATTCCAAAGACAGTACTAGCAAGACAGATGGCAGTAGCAGCGGTAGCAGATCAGACAACAGCGGCGCTGTTGAAGACAGAAAAACATAGAATAAGGACTAAATGCGTAGTCACCAAAGAATCAAGAAAGCAAGTGTTCATAACACATTAATATTACGTAGTAAGAGAAACGTAGAAATAGAAGACAGCACACGCTGCGACATAAAGTAACCTAACGTAGTGTTCAATCATGCCATCTGAGGACGAGAGGCTCAAAGTATTACTGAGGCACTTCCTCCTGGAGAGCAAGGCTGGCGGGGTCCTGTAAGTCTAAGGTCTATCTTCTTATTTTTTTTACATTCTTCATGCGTAAATTGTTAACTTTAAGAATTTCCGGTCCATAATTAGTTTTAAGACTGCAGGTATTTAAACTTAGCAGATTGTCAGGCTTTGTTAAAATGAGAAGAAAACAAACGCTTCATATCCTGTACAAGTAAAATTATATTGTGAAAACACAGCTGCTCTTAGTAACCACGTAGCAGATCATTTGTAAACGCAGATTTAAAAAAATTACGTAGTAAAAGTAGGTTCTGATATGACGTAACGGGCTACAACATAAAATTACTTGCCGGCCGGAGTGGCCATGCGGTTCTAGGCGCTACAGTCTGGAACCGAGCGACCGCTACCGTCGCAGGTTCGAATTCTGCCTCGGGCATGGATGTGTGTGATGTCCTTAGGTTAGTCAGGTTTAATTAGTTCTAAGTTCTAGGCGACTGATGACCTCAGAAGTTAAGTCGCATAGTGCTCAGAGCCATTTGAACCATAAAATTACTTGAAACTGTCCGTCCCTTTCCATGTGCTCCTTTTTGCTTCATGGACTTTCTTTGTGTGCCTCAATTTTTCGTATTTGGTTTCTCGTTCACAAATTTCCCCAACTTGACTAAAATGCATTGGGATCAGAACCACCTTTTTCTTATTCGCAGTGACATAAGTAATTTTTTGTGAGGTTGCTTCCAGGAACTAATTCTACCATACCTGGCAGGACAGCAATGCTCATCTGAATTTTGATAGTTTTTTTTTCTTATAGAAAACATTTGCAGTACTTCATTCCAAGAGTGAAGTCTAAATACCTCGATTCTGACAACTAGTTTTACTTTAATTATTATTAATTAATGAAAGCGTCGATAAAAATTCACTGGTAACTTTCGTATTGTACTTTCCCGGACAATATCCAATGTCAGTTTCATAAAGCTCTGATCAAACTAAACAGTTTGACATACATCACAATAACATCTATTTGATTGTCATTTGAGCATTTTTCTCGTCATTTTTGTTGCTGTATGTTTTTATCTTACCACGAACCCTTTCATCTCAGTTCAATCAATACATTATAAACGCATTTTGCACGGGTTCAGATCTGGCAGTTTGTGAGGAACTCCGAATGCCATTTAGATGCACTAAATTATCCATATATTTGGCGATAGACATACCTTCAGATTGTATGAAACTTGATTTGATGCATAAGACGTGTCGTAATTCTGACGTAGGGCTTCTTTGACGCCAACAGAATGAAAAGGCACCAAAATAAACGAAGGTTGCTCAGCTGGAAGTGGGCAGTCACGGGCAGTAGTGGCGTTTGAGGTCAGCCTTTACACAATATCGACTGCTCTAACAAACAGACGCACTAACCGTTACGAATGTGCTTATTTTCAAGATGCCATTGTACTGTTTTGGTCTAGTGTGAAGTCGGCGAGAGTGAGGCTGCGAGACATTTCACTGCATCTTACTCTTGTTATTGTTTTTATACTGCACAAAAGCACACAAACGTTACTCTAACTTATGATCACGACGAGATGGACCCGTGGACTTCCATCCTGAACAACTAACCACCACAAGATAAATATATCCAATGAAGTTGGGGATTTCAGATTGTACTTAGTGGGACCTCCTATTATTGTCACTTCAAATAAGCGTAGATATCACCCTGTACTGTCAATTCGATAGGTGCAGATCTACTTCCGTGATCGTTACTATCTGATCCTTTTTTAAACAGCAGTTCGCTTCTAATTGACCGACGAATGTAATCGTCACCTTTTCACACAACAAGGAATATAGGGCCTTTCAAACGGATCATCGGATTTCTCTACGCGAATAAAGGTAGAAGCTTTGGATGAAGTTTAATTTACGCGTAATTTACAAAGTTTTTAGCTTGGAAGGACGCATCCGATTTTACGAGGGTACATATTTTACGTAGACACACATACAACCTTGGGGTACTTTTTACGATTACACTTTGAATCAGATTTTTCATTTACCTTTTTCAGATGTTCAGTATGCCCTCTGCCGGACGCACGACAAACATACAGATAATAGGCAAACTCGTCCCACACGTCCCACACTTTTGCGAGGATGGCTGCAGTTACTGCGTTCGCTGGTGTCGCGCGACGTCACAATTAACCCAAAGTGGTAATAGTTTTTTTTTATCGAAAATAGCTTTGGACATGTTTTGACATTACAATTTAAGAACAACAAAAACAAAATAATTCACGTATGCAGACATTTACAGACTTAAGAGTGTAGAATGACGGGGATGGGACAGGTAGTCAGCCGTGGCCTTATACGTAGAAGGGACCATTCCGGCATTTGTCTGAAATAACTTAGGGAAACCACGGATGGCTCGATGAAAATTGGAGAATATAAGGCCACTCTGTTTAAAGCAATGCTACATCGTTCTCTTACCCCTAGTGTTCAATAACTTTTTACAGATAAGTTATTCAATAATGACAAAAGACTACACATAGTTGTTTCATAACACTGCACAATCTCAGTTGACGCCAGGACCATACTATGCACCACAACTTCCCATTTGATAGCCTGAAAAACTGAGGCAGCCTACCTGTACCAGTAGGACGAGTGAGATGTTGAGCTCAGAAAGAGGATATGGTGTTACTATGATACAGTGCATAGATTTGGTAGTACATTTTCCAGAAAAGGAAGAAAAGAAGGAAAAATATAGTGTGGAAGTGTTATGTGGAATCTTATATGTTTCATTATAATTATTATTTTTGTTACAATTTTTACCAAACCCTTATTCTGTATCCTTCAGTGTATAGAATATTTGGGTCAACAAATACTTTCTAACTGCCTTTTTTTTAAACAAGTCTGTTTTAGCAGTTTCTGTAATCTACTTCGGTAATTTATTGAACAGTTTTATTCCATGATAGAAAGTGCTGTTTTGAGTTTTATGTTCATCCTTTACTGGTCAGTGCAAGTTCAGTCAAGCTCTTGTTCCATGCTCATGGACAGAGCTGTTTGTGCAGTTATTACCGAAGTTATTTTTGTTGTGTACAACTGTTTCATAGTTGTCTTCACATGGTGCAGTTGAAATCCTCAGTGTTTTGAATAGGTTTTTATAGCGAGCTCGAGTGCTATTTTCGGTTATAGCTCTTTTCTGCAGTTTGAAAATTATGTTCATATTTTATGCATTTGATCTCCAGAAAAGAATGCCATAGCCAAGAACTGAGTGTACGTGTGGATAGTATATAACTAAAAGACAGTGGTTTTTTCACATTTATGACCGGAATGTGAGGTAATAACGTGCTGATGACATTCTGTTTGCAAGTAACCTTGTGTGCTGACACCATTTTAACTGAGAATCAATATTCATTCCTAAAAATTTTGCGTTTGCTACACTGTCTGTAGAGGTGCCATCTATACTTAATTGAGCCATTTTCCCTCTTCAAACTGAAATTAATGGCATTTGTTTTCTTTACGTTCAGTGTCACTTTATTGCTTATTGACCAATTACTAACTTCCTTGCGGGTTTCATCTGCTTTCTCTCCAAGGAGTTCTCTTGTTCCTCGATGACTATAGTTGCTGTCATCAGCGAAGACAATTTTTCCTTCACGACTAACAACAGGAGGAAAAAAGTTGTTGAAGGGAGCGATATAGACGAAGCCTTTCACGCGCAAAAAAGTTACATACCGTCAGAGAAGCGGCCCTGGGAGCCACTGACGCAACGTAAGAATCGTGCAGCTCTGAGCTGGGTTAGGTGCAGCACCACACTCTCGGCGAAATGTGTGCCACTATGTTGTAACCAAAAGGTACATGGTGAAACAGAGAACGCAAAACGCCATTTTTTTCCTGTGTCATGGCTATTTCGACTGGACGCACACTGCGTTACGAGCGAGAGAGGGAGCTAGTCATATCAGTGAGACCCCTAGCAGCAGCTAGTTGAACCTGCAACTTACTATTGTCACCCTGGTAAATGTATAGGAACGATACGTAAGTTAAAATGAACCTAAGGCTCTGTCTTCATTCATGTAGAAGATTTAGTCTTTTGGAACGAGGTGAAACACATTGTACATCTGCAGTACTATACCACTACCACTGCCCGCACCGTCATAGTTCTTGACGATGATGGAAGTCACCGTAGACACGAGTTTCTGCTAATTAACGCATGATAGAATACCGAGAATATTGTATACAAGAATTTTGTCGCGTATTACTTCTTTAATCTTTGCCAGAACTGCTTGTTGAACAATCTCTATTCATCAGGCAATGGAATCTGTTAGCGTGTGTTGCATTAAGACATCACAGGAACGGCGAAAGACAAAAAAAAATTTAAAAATATATTTCAAAGTGGAGGACGGAAGAGATTGAATAGGGATGGACCAAATTTGTGGGAAACATTTTAGCTTTGATGGAGTTACTGGGACGTGTGCTAAATCATCACGTAATACTTCACATGGTAACGTAGAAAACTGTAAACGGAGAAAGGTGGTAGCAGGATCAAAGGTGCAGTAAATTAACAAAGATGAAGAGATATGCACAGTGTCAAAGTAAATGGAAGAGTTAAAGCATTCGCACGACTGTTGACAAGAGAAAAAGAGACTGGAAAGCATGATACGTACTTCAGAGCTGAATTTATTTACTTACCTCACTTCTTTAAATAGACATTAGCCTTTCTACTGACCTTACGTCACTCTCCATTTCTATGTGGCCGTACCAATCTCTCCCTCCATGCTTGTTTGCAGCGGTCAACGTCGGCAGACAACTCTTGACATGTTTTGCATTCTTTGCCGTCGTCTACAGTATTCGTCGCCGCTGTCGCTTTCAGCGCCACATAGTTCTACTTTCAAGTGCAAGTGTACATTAATTTTGTTTGGTCGTGTGATGCTTAGATTTTCTTCTTTCTCAATTCCAAACGGTGTATGCCTTTCATATCCGTCCTGCACTTTGTTTTAAAATTGTTATTAGATTCGTCTAGAAATTATAAATTAAAATTCAAAATAGTAGTTGCACCAGTATTTT
Organism: Schistocerca americana; assembly: GCF_021461395.2. NCBI lineage: Eukaryota > Metazoa > Arthropoda > Insecta > Orthoptera > Acrididae > Schistocerca > Schistocerca americana. Next base: position 419,694,510 of record NC_060121.1, on the reverse strand, counting down.
GATGGAAACGAACCAATAACAACACATCTAGAGTAAATGTTTAAGTTTCACACTGTATACTCGCTGAAATGGGAAAAAGAAAAGGGACCAAGTAAATCCCCTGAAGGAAATGCGGTAATAATGTAATTGAAGATAACGCAGATGAAACAACAGATTACAGCTCTCTCTTTACAGTAAGGCACAGTGCACCTCTCCTTTTATGTATGTGCCACTTTCCTATTTCCACGAGCCCTAGAAGCCATCTCTCGCATTCATAACCGGCAGTGTAGGGCCTTTGCCGTGCACGTAATACTGATTTCTTGGTGCTATCGCGATTTAGAAGCACGACAATAGACTAACTACAGTCCTACAATATACAGACTTGTGGAAGTCGTACGGCGCGGGTAGATATAATTGAGGTACGACAGGGTACGGAGCGATAATAATGCTTTATTGCGCTAATATTTTCACGTTAAAAGGATCAAGCCTGTCCTGCTTCAAAACTACGAACGCACTACGGTCTTTGGTCAAGTCACTTACAGCCAGTCATTTAGTACGTCAGCTATGTGTATCATAGCGGATGTTCTCACAAGTGCTATGAGTTCCTGGAGCAGGCAGTTCCTCCATGAAATGACGAATTCAAAACGTTCATGTCGAGTAAGGACGAGAACTACGCTTTGATTTGCCAGAGAAACCTATAACCTCCCTACAAACATATATTATATTTCTGTATTAGATTAAACTGAATGGAAGTCTGATGGCGAAGATAAATATGACAACCATTATGAATCTCATATTAGATTGTTGATGCGAAGTTCAGTTTTCTGCTGGCGAACCACGTATGTGAATTGCATCATTGCAGCCCCTTACATTATTCGGTAAGTAATAGTGTGTTTATAGCCTCGCAGCGTTATGTGCCTATTTTTTATTTATTTAGGAGACTCTTTTGCCAAAATTAATGATTTGGGTCTCATAATTAAGTACTGAAGATCACCTTACTGTGGAATATTTTAAACATGAATTGCAGTGGATGCTCAGTTCCAGAATATACAAGGATTGATGAATGTGTGTTGTATGCCATCATTAAAGTGGTAGGCATTTACTTTGTACGCAAACAACGGTCAAGTTCAATATTTCCTTCCATCATTGTTCGCTCCTTCCAAATAGTCCACAAAACTATATATATCGTAAATTACGTTTCCTGTTCCTACAGTTCTTCATCTATTAATATTTGGTCATTCCATCAGTTTTTAGATGGGTATTTTGAGACATGTAACAGAGGAACTGATGAAAGTGTTCTTGTTGATTCTATTCATGAAGCAGAAACGTTCTTAATGAAACAAGAAGCAGAATTAATGACTTAATGTACTATTTAAGAACGAAGCAGTTGCCTCGAGGAACAAACCAGTAAGGCGTTTGAGAGAAAACCAAAACTTTTAGAAATCACAGTGATTGCTTCAATCGTCCTTACGAAATATATTTACTTATTTGCTGAATTCAGGCATGCTGCTTCGGGACGGCAGATCCGCAACCGTATAAAATTTATGGCTGCAGTCGTTGCCGGTTTCGGGCTGACTATCCCATTCTCAAACAACACACACCTTGTTATCAAACCGTAACTAGTTATACAACTTGGTGCCCATAGGCACGAATAGCTTTGTAACATTAGACACGTGCTCTGCCTTATCCATGAGAGTTCTTGTTGCTCACAGTTTGACTTCCTTGTACAGAGCTATTCGTACCTCTTAGCTCCATGTTATAGCTACGGCTCATAACGAGGTGTGTGGTTTGAGAATGGTGGAGTCAACCAGAAATCGGTAACGACTGCAGCAATGAACTGTATATTCGTGCAAATGAGATGGACAAAATAAAAAAAAGAGTTATCAAATTTTCCTCAATATTTGCTTATTTTACAGACAGTATTAATTTGTTCGAGGAGACAGAGATTATGGAATTAGCGTAGCCATGCATAATAATAATAAGCCCCAAACGAGTAACACCAAGATAGCATAAAAAGAAGTGCAAGAAACTGCCAGTGATTAAAGAACTTGCCTTCCGCGTAAGTCTTTTGAGAGAACACTGTGTACTTTGGTTGCACAAAAAATGACCTTATGTTCTCATTTTAATGAGAGGGCTGAAATGAAGAATGTTAGGCTCTCCAGTACATTCTAGGAGAAGCTGTCAATCGGAGCTTTGGCAGAAAATCAAAATGGCCTCGGAAGTAAGGACTGAGGAAATGGAGGGATGATGATGCCGAAAAGACTGTTAAAATGGTTCAAATGGCTCTGAGCACTATGGGACTTAGCTGCTGTGGTCATCAGTCCCCTAGAACTTAGAACTACTTAAACCTAACTAACCTAAGGACATCACACACATCCATGCCCGAGGCAGGATTCGAACCTGCGACCGTAGCAGTCCCGCAGTTCCGGACTGCGCGCCTAGAACCACTAGACCACCGCGACTGGCGAAAAGACTGTAAAGGACAGACAAGAAGCATTAGCAAGATATCCGTCAACACGGAAACGGGAAGATAAAATAGAATATCGTAGGGAAAGAGCAAGCACTAAAAGAAAAATACGTGGAAAACACAAAGAGAGTTAGGAAGAATTTTTGGTCCATTCAGAACGTCACATTTACAGACCCCAACTGACCACGTTCAAAATTATTAAAACGATAAATAGTGATAGGAAAGTGAATGTGAAAGTGAATCGCATCGCTATCTAAATGGTTGCAGCATTTTTAGAATCTATCGCCTTAAAAGACAGAGCCTCCTACAATCCAGTTTGGAGGGAGCTGTTCAGGAGAAATCATCCTTAAGCCTGAACTTAAAGAAGTATTAAACAAAATAGAAACTATCAAATCCCAGGATAGGAGTCTATCAGTCTACAGTGTTTGAACATGAAAGCAAGTCATTTGTTAACAGATCGTTGAACTTCTTAAATATTATCTGCTCAGGAGGTGATGCGCCTGAGAGCTGGACTAAATCAGTTATTGCCATTCCTATCTTTAAAAAAAGGAACCTGAAAAATTATAGTAGCCACCGTGAAGTAAGCTTCTTGAATTTAGCTTACAAAAACAGAATAAAAAAATAAACTGTACAGGCAGTATGAATTCCTTATGGATGAGGGGCAAAATGGCTTTCTAAAAGGAAGCTCATGCTGTAACTGCTCATTTTCATTGAAAGTACTAAGAGAAAGACATAAAGAGAAAATCGAGAAACACGCATTGTCTCTGCCGACATGAAAAATTCTTTTGATAAAGTCAATAGAAACAAATTATTACAGATTCTGGTAGATGATCACGATCCCCAACCACTTATCGTTAACTTATACAGAATTTTACCGAACATATTTAATTTGCAGCAAGAAAGAGGACAAATCATCAGAGTGAAGATGCGGCAATTCACCACTCTTGTTTATTATCTATATGATTAAAATCATCCGAGAGTGGAGACAAAGGTCATACGGCTTCATTCAAATCACCTAGTTGCACTTGTTGTTTGGTAAAAATACGTTGCTCTAACCTTTCCTTTCAGCAGCTCCAAAAATTGCAATTAGTATTTTCTTTTAGATCATTTTGCGTGAAGCAGTCCGTTCAATAGTTACTTACTTATAATAACACGTGCCCATACAAGTGAAATAAATATATAATTCAGGATAAATCACGTAATAATTGTTAAATCCAGGACAACTAGCTATCTGCTATTACACATCAAAAAATTCGTGAGTAACAAATATCATGGTTGTTGTGTTTATTGACGACAATTCATGTGTTCTCAATTGTTGATATGACACTGTTTGTTGTACAGGACTGGCCATGGTGTATTTTCTTAAAATTTAGAGAACAGCGGATGACTTGCCGCTTACTGTAAACAATTTGCAGATTATATCCGAGAAGTACAGCTTGGACATCAACATCAAAAAAACAAAAACTATGATAATCTGCAGAAAATACCCAGTACAGTGTAATGTATGTTTGAAAAATAAAATTCTAGAAAGAGTGAACACATTCACGTATTTAGTCTATGAACTATCGTTTCTAGAGGAAACAGACCTAGCTGGAAAAGCCACCAGGTATACAAAAAACGGCGAGAGTCACCAATAATGTAGTGAAACCTTCTGTAAACCAGAAGCACACCAAAATACGAGTTTCAGTATTAGAAGAGTATGTTTATATATGTAATATGTCTATTAACTGTAACTGATGACGAAGAACGCTGAAACTTGTCGCAGTAGATAATGACACATTGTGGAAGATGAGCAAAGTATTGGCGTGTGTATCTTTGGCCTTACATGGGTTCTGTATGCAGATAAGTGTGCCGTATATTTCGTATATGACACGCGGGAAGCGAAGTAAGACATTAGCAAGAGCTATACTGCGTTGTGACCATGAAGTATGGAAATTAAAGTCATAACATGCGAAAAGACTAAGAGCCCCGTGAAATAAAATTCTTGGGACGAACAGCTGATCACATCAAACACGATCTCAAAAGGAATGAAGGTGTGTTAAAGAAACTTAAAACGGAAGCTGTCACACATTTTATTCAGATCTACCAAGACAACTGAAGAAAATATCTACAACGAAGAAGCTCAAGCAGAACCCACACCACAGATCTCCAAAGGTGTACGCTCGTTAGGTCGATGAATGCAAAGATGACAGGATATTTTCTCAACAACGTCGTAAGAAATCAAGACGCGTAATATGTGTAAGGAAAATAATAATACTGATAATAGCAATAATAATAAATATGCTTGCAGTTTGTGTGGTCCAAACATCTATAACAATATTAATTAAAGCGCCTGGGGAAGTTAAAGAACCTTAAAAAACTTCGAAGTGGCCCACAAAGTCTGCTATGTTATTATTTAAAATTTCGGACTGCAGTGTTTTCAGGTCATTTCCTTTCAACGTAAATCAGAGTGGTTTAGCTCAGTGATCGCTTTCGAGCCGCATTAGTGAGTACAATTATCAACATGTGACATTTCAGACGGAATAGAACATAACTGTTAAATGCTTCAAACAAGCCCTTAACTGCATCACAGGTTTCAATGAAATTCCAAATCTCATCTCCTATGCGCCCACGAATTTTTTCTGTTCATTACATCTGAATCTTCCTCGACTTGTTACCCTTTACAGGAAGTTTATTTGTTATTTTATGAGACATCGCCAGCGAGCATTTACAGTACCGGAACATCACACTCTGGTTATCAGTGGGCGACTATCTGGACAAGGAACTGTGAGGACAAGAAGTTGCGCAAACTATCAACGAGGCAAATGTAAATGTTCACTTTGTCCTTTTTTGTTGTAATGATGCAGAATGGTAAACTGAGCAACATACGACTCTCATAGACGTTCACTAGAGCTTGTACAACGAATAAAGCGAAGACACGCCAAGGGCAGCGGTAATACAAACCAGTCATCATTCATAGGCCTACGTACTGAGAAACCTGTTTTAGTAAGCACACTCTGGTGTATCAATGGGATATGCACCTTCATGAGTATATGAACATATAATTTACACTGTTAATGCGTTAAACCTCTCGTTTATACTTTTCCAGTTTTCTGTAGTATGGCTGTACTCATTACATGAGACAAAAAAGTTTCGTAGCTGAATAGTTAGCTCCATTCGAAGTTAGATTTATGGTTAAGTATTGCGTATAATTATAATTACTGTATGATACATTTTATCAACCTAATTTCCATCAGAGGTTATCAACATTAAATACGTGAGAAGAAATGTAACTCGGCCGCGTGTGAGCAGGCGTACTTTATTTCAAAATACTGCAGATTTTACAGCTACCAGAATAATTATCGTTTGCTGTTTGTTTTAATCGTACGTCATAGTTATTTTCTAGTGTTGTTAGATTCTCACTTTCCTTCCATGGTAACGCCGCTGGTCAGATTACTTAATCCTTACCTTCATATTTTTTGTTATTTTTTGTTATTTTGAGCTTTTCCTCATTACAGAGGCTTTTCTCCAACATAATAATTTACCTGGAATTGACAATACAAACAATAAACGTTCTTAAACTATACTCTCAAAATATTTCTCCATGTGTTTCGATCTTGCGTGTCCTCTTCCTCTGCGCCCATTCTCCTCATTGTGTGCTGTACATTTTGGAGCCAGGTGGTCACAGGTCGTCCTCTTCTTCTTCTCCCCTCCGGTTCCCACTCCAGTATCAATTTTGGTATTCTGGCTTCCTCCATTCGTCGTACATGCCCGTACCACTGTAATTTCTTCCTATCCATTACGTCATATATTCTTTCTTTTATTTCCATTCTCCTTATTACTTCGGTGTTCCTTATCTTTTCTTTCCTGGAGATTCTTGCCGATCTTCTCCAAAAGTCCATCTCTAGAGCTTGTAATTTTTTAATGTGCTTCATGTTAACTGTCCAGGTCTCCGTTCCATACAGAACCACACTCTCTAATATGGATTTGTATATTAATTTTTTAGTTCTGCTCATTACATTCCTGCTCCATAAGACTGAGTTAAGCATCCCAATGACCCTCCGTCCGCTACTAATTCTTTTATTGATTTCCGACTCTGATTTTCCCTCGATTTCTAAAATGGATCCCAAATAACAGAAAGTGTTTATCTTTTTGATTTTCTTTCCTTCAATGTATAGCTCATCTGAATCATTAGTGAAGTATTCTGTTTTTTGGTAATTAATCTTCAAACCCCAAGTTTTGTATGCTACTGCTAGTTGATTGCACATATAGTTAGCATCCTCCCCATCTTGTGCTACGACTACTTGATCATCAGCAAATAATGAATGATGTAGGTAAACTCCATCTCTTATTTCTAATCCCATACTATTACATTTACGAGACCATGTTCTAAGGCTAATATCTATATAGATTTTAAATAATGATGGTGACATGGGACAGCCCTGTAAAAGGCCTTTGCTTGTTCTAAATTTCTGTGAAAGTTTATTGCCAACTTTCACTTGGCAAATGTTATCTTTATACATCTGTTGTATTATTTTAATCAAGGAAGGGTTTATGTTTGCCATATGTAGTGTTCTCCAAAGTAATTTTTTTGGAACAGTATCATACGCTTTTTCTAGATCTATGAAAATTAATCCTATACTTTTTGATTTTTCCCTATGTTTCTCCAAAATCTGTCGTAATGTGAAAATATGGTCTACACATGATCTCCCAGCCGTGAATCCACATTGTTCTTCTTGGGTTCTAAAATTTTTTTCCAGTTTGTTTTTAATTACTTTCGCAAAAATTCTCATTAATGTGTTTGTAACACAAATTCCTCGATAGTTTGAACAAATTTTGCGATCCCCTTTCTTAAATATTGTATTAATGTAACCTAGCTTCATCTCGTTGGGTACTGAATCTCCATGTATCATTTTGTTGAAGAGCTGTGTTATCATTTTCAGAATTTTGTCACCCCCATATTTCAGACACTCCAGATTGATATTGCCTGGTCCCGGTGATTTGCCATTTTTTCCTGTTCTCAACGCCTGAAGTACTTCACTTTCTAAAATCTGGATCTCATCAACTTCATGTCCTTTTTCTCTAGCTGTTCCTTCTTCTAGATATTGTTCTCTGTCCTCATTGAATAAGTTTTGGAAATACTCTTCCCATTCCTTTTGTGTTATTAGTTGGAGATTAGTTTTGCGTTTCGTATCCAGTCGAAGCCCTTTTAATACTGACCATGCTTCTTTTGCTCTCCCAAATCCTAATTTGCTATTCACCTTGGCACATGTTCTTTCCCATGCTTCATTTTTTGCCATCCTTATTTTTTTCGTCACTTCATTCTTCTTTTCCTTGTATATTGATCTTGTTTCTTCTGATTTGTCATTCAACCACTGAAGGAACGCATTTCGTTTTTCTCTAACGAGGACCTCTAGTTCCTCTGACCACCACTCTGCTGCACGATTGTGGTTGCTATCTTTTTTACCCAACACCTCTGTTGCTATGATTTTCACATTAGCTTTTATATAGTCATATATTTCCTCTGTACTTCCTTCAAATGATTCAACCAGTTTCCTTTCCATCCTGGCCGCAAAGAGTGTTCTGATACTTTCGTCTTGTAGGCTGTCAATATTAAAAGGTAAATTTTCATCTTTCTCAGTCTGGTTCGTTTTATTTATGTTACTTGTATCACTCCTTGCATTCTTCCATGGCCAGAAAGACTTCATTTTAACTAGATAGTGGTCTGATCCACACTGGGCTCCTCTATAAGATCTGACGTCTACTGCCTTGAAACTACTTGTTTGCCTAATGATAATATAATCTATTATAGAACGAAGTTCTTTGGTGTTCTGTTGCCAAGTATATTTATGAATGTCCTTATGTTTGAAAAATGTGTTGGTAATTTTTAGATCAAATTGTTCACAAATTGCACTCAATCGTTCTCCATTGTCATTATATTCGTCCTCTCCATGTTTTCCTACTATTCTACAAGATTCTCTAATTCCTACCCTTCCATTCAGATCTCCCATGATAATCAGTTCCTTTCTTCTTGGGATTTTTTCAATAGTCTCCCTGAGGGTGTCCCAAAATGTATCTTTCTCCTTATCTTTTGTGTCGTTCGTGGGTGCATATACGCCAATAATCACAACTTCCCTAGCAAATAATGTCATTTCAACAGTTATTATACGTTGATTGATGAATGTCCAATTTGTGATTCTTTCTTTCCATGATTTTTTTATCATAATGGAGACTCCTGCTTTGGCTCTTACTGCTTTTGATACCCCACTCCAGATATGTACATAATTATCCAGTTCTTCTTCTCCTTGGCCTTTCTTCTTTGTTTCAGAGAGTACGACAACATCCATGTTGAACATGTCAAGTTCTGCGGGGAGTAAATTTATTTTAGTGGAAATACCTTGCACATTCCAGCATCCAAACATAATTTTCCGTTTCTCATTGCCAGTTCGTCGTCCAAAGTTCAGATTTTTCCGAGGCATATTATTAGGTTTTTTAGCATTTTTATGTTTTTATGTGAGTGAGGAGCTGGCCCACTGCACAACCCCCAACCTGGAGGACCAGGTAATTTTTACTCAAGGTTTTCTTCCTTTAGTCTTTGATAAGCCAATATCATACTACAAGGCAGCAGTTGCTAGTTTTGGTCCACCCCGGGTATTTTATTTCCCCGGTACCCACCATATCTGGTGAGCATTCCCCTATCCGCCACCTGGGGAGGCGCCCGATGGGAGACCAGCAAACTCCACACGGGCTACCTTCATATTTTCTCAAGGAATAAGTACTGCCGCTCTAAAGGAACACCATTGTCAGCGTTGAGAGAGAAAAAATAGATTTCGCGTGGCTGTATTCCAGAAGCAGTTGAACATCAGATAATTAATGCTCCTTTATTCGAACACTAGTGACATAATCCTCACACAAAAGTAGAAGAGGTGGGGGCTGGAGAAGATAGTGGACTTCGAAGGGTGTTTTGACATTGCTGAATGAAGTCTAATGACTTCATAGAAAACATATTCAATCTGTATGTTGAGCAAGCAATAAAGGAAACAAAAGAACAATTCGGAGTAGGTATTAAAATTCATGGAGAAGAAATAAAAACTTTGAGGTTCGCCGATGACATTGTAATTCTGTCAGAGACAGCAAAGGACTTGGAAGAGCAGTTGAACGGAATAGACAGTGTCTTGAAAGGAGGATATAAGATGAACATCAACAAAAGGAAAACGAGGATCATGGAATGCAGTCGAGTGAACTCGGGTGATGCTGAGGGAATTAGATTAGGGAATGAGACGCTTGAAGTAGTAAAGGAGTTTTGCTATTTGGGGAGCAAAATAACTGATGATGGTCGAAGTAGAGAGGATATAAAATGTAGACTGGCAGTGGCAAAGAAAGCGTTTCTGAAGAAGAAAAATTTGTTAACATCGAGTATTGATTTAAGTGTCAGGAAGTCGTTTCTGAGAGTATTTGTATGGAGTGTAGCCATGTATGGAAGTGAAACATGGACGTCAAATAGTACGGACAAGAAGAGAATAGAAGCTTTCGAAATGTGGTGCTACAGTAGAATGCTGAAGATTAGATGGGTAGATCATGTAACTAATGTGGAGGTATTGAATAGAATTGGGGAGAAGAGCAGTTTGTGGCACAACTTGACTAGAAGAAGGGATCGTTTGGTAGGACATGTTCTGAGTCATCAAGGCATCACCAGTTTAGTATTGGAGGGCAGCGTGGAGGGTAAAAATCGTAGTAGAGGGAGACCGAGAGATGAATACACTAAGCAGATTCAGAAGGATGTCGGTTGCAGTAGGTACTGAGAGATGAAGCAGCTTGCACAGGATAGAGTAGCATGGAGAGCTGCATCAAACCAGTCTCAGGACTGAAGACCACAACAACAGAAAACATACTGAGACGAGTACCACTTCGCAATCCCCGTAACATTCATTACAGATCAAGACTGAAGATGACAAATATCATTCAGCAGAACATTAAAGAAAATAGCAGACAGCAAGTCTCAGGATGTTCAGACGGCTTTTTTAAGTAATTTTTTCTGACGTTTCCCCAGCACGAATAGCTGACATTTTAGAAACGTTCGGTAACAAGGCAACTGATTAAACGCTCTGCGGTTTAGAGCTTAAAGACTCTAGTATCTTCCGAAATAGTTCGCAGCCAGACTTCTGTAAGTCGTAGCTTTATGTACTGTTCAGCCGTATCGAAGTATCAGACGGGATGGGCGTTTACTTACTAGCAAGAGCTCTTCTAAATATTACGCCCGCACTTAAACATGGTACAACGATACATTACCTGCGCGAAAAAGTCCCCTGGCCACTGGCAGCGGGAAACGCTGTAGATGCATCTGGAGATGTGTCACCGTCGAGTGGTGCTCAGCCTGCGTGCAGAATCGCCTCCGCCTCCTCGGCGTGGGTGGTCGCCTGGCGCCTCTCGTACGTTGCCAGCATTCCTGATGCGCTCATCAGCGCCATCTCAGCAGCATCTCGTGGTTCTCGCTAAGCATCCAGAATTAACCAGCCGCTGAGGAGTGGCGCTTTTGTTCCAGTGTGAAAACTTTCTTCTTCACTTCCCGGAACAAATGACGTAATACGGAAGGGGAAGAATAAGTGAAAATGCCGTCAACGGAAAATTCGACGTCGATAGCGGTAATAGAAATCTAATACGGATATTCCGCGAGACTCATTCCCTGGGTTCCCGGGTTCGATTCCCGGCGGGGTCAGGGATTTTCTCTGCCTCGTGATGACTGGGTGTTGTGTGATGTCCTTAGGTTAGTTAGGTTTAAGTAGTTCTAAGTTCTAGGGGACTGATGACCATAGATGTTAAGTCCCATAGTGCTCAGAGCCATTTTTTTTTTTTAGACTCATTCTACATATTAATCCAGTATCACTCCGCACGGAAAGCTTGCTCCGGATACTGTTTGTAGAAAGACTATTAGTACTACCTGCTAAATGCTAATGGCTCTGAAACTTCCTGGCAGATTAAAACTGTGTGCTGGACCGAGACTCGAACTCGGGACCTTTGCCTTTCGCGTGCAAGTGCTCTACCATCTGAGCTACCCAATCGCGACTCACACCCCGTCCTCACAGCTTTACTTCTGCCAGTATCTCGTTTCCTACCTTCCAAACTTTACAGAAGCTCTCCTGCGAACCTTGCAGGTTTTAATCTGCCAGGAAGTTTCATATCAGCGCACACTCCGCTGCAGAGTGAAAATCTCATTCTGGGGACTAATGTATCTGTTTGAAATTCTGTCAAACAGAGTTTATATCCCAGAAACACTGCTGTTTCCACCTTGTTGGATTGTACTACATTCCCAGCTGTAGTCTCTTGTGCTTACGCAAATGCGACATGTGTGACACTCCATCCTACTAATTGTTCCTCCTGTAAACGATTTCCCAGTCTGATATAAGGCAGTGCTGCGTGGTTATTCAGCAGACTTCAGTTCTTCCTTTTCAAACGTTCTCTCAAGCTTGTGACACAACTTCCTAAATAGTGTGCCGGCCGAAGTGGCCGTGCGGTTAAAGGCGCTGCAGTCTGGAACCGCAAGACCGCTACGGTCGCAGGTTCGAATCCTGCCTCGGGCATGGATGTTTGTGATGTCCTTAGGTTAGTTAGGTTTAACTAGTTCTAAGTTCTAGGGGACTAATGACCTCAGCCGTTGAGTCCCATAGTGCTCAGAGCCATTTTGAACCTAAATAGTGCGAAAAGCACCTTGGTCAGTGGGTCTACAGGGTATTGCAGAAATGTTAACAAAAACCTTATGAGAATAACTTGAAGAGACCTGTACTGAAGAACTGTATTTCGTAAAATGGCATAAATGATTGTCATTATCATAATCATCATCATCCACGTCGTAATCAACCGCTTGACATCTACTGTTCGATAAAATCTCCGTCCATGAAGTTCTACAGCCTCGCTACATGTCAGGACCACCCGCTATTTCGTCTCCATTACGATCTTCAAGACTTGCATTACACCTCCAGTGTTCGGTGAGCAACCCTCAGCTTCTTATATGTTTTTCGTGTTATGTCTATATCTCGCTGCCATAATTCAAAACTGGTAATACACATTTATTTCAATTTTGCTTTACATACGCAATCTAAACTTAGTTTTAAAAACCTTATTTTGTGCACCAAAAGGACTTAATGCCACTTTTAGTCTTCTGTTTATTTCTTTTGCTGCTTCTCGCCCATTCTCTTCATTAGCGCTAAATACTACGACGCCGCGCTGAGAAGTGATGCTTCCGAGTTGTTTATGTGAAAACGTTTACAGTTTGTTAAATAAAACAAGCTGTATTAACACTCTATATCTTCATTCTTTATACCTAAATACTTGCAGCCCTCTGCCGCTAGAGGGTTCCGAATTGCAGAGTGTGTGTAAAGTAACTACAACGAAGCGTGATAAACAGCGTCCTGTAATCGAGTTTCGAGTTCGAGAAGTTCGTCCACAGATGGAGCACGCTCTCCTTCAGCATACAATGCCAGACCATGTACGAGCACTACGATATCTGCAACAACCCGACGCCTTGGTTACTGTGTCATTGATCGTCATCCATACAGTTCCGACTTGGCCGCATCCGATTTCCATCTATTTCCAAAACTTAAAGAGTTTCGTCAAGGACTTAACTTTGATAGCGATGAAACGGTGTAATCAGTGGTGGGGTTGGGGCTTCGTCAACAAAATCAAACATTCTACACTGACCGTCTCGAAAAAATGGTCTCTCGTTCGGAGAAATGTGTTCGTCGCCACGGTGAGTGTGTTGAGAAATAAATATGTAGACACCAAGAATAAAGACGCAGAAAGTTAACGTTTGCTTTACTTAAAAAGCTTTAATAGTTTTCACATAAAAATTTCGGAGGCATAACTTTTGGGCACGCCCTCGTAAACTGATCAACTAGTTGTATGACTAATGTGGACTATTTTTCATTATGTTCAATCTCTATTAGTTTAGCCTTAGAATAACTGATTTTGAAATATATTTTTAACATTTAGAAAGTTCTTCCGTTCATCATACGTAAAAGGAAGGTGGTTCCGACGTATTCCATAAAAACGTATTTCATCTTCGATTTGACTCGTTAAGGAAGTGAAACAAAAGGAAAGGCATCAAGAAATATGCAAAAATAGCGGAATTTGTATACAGGCAACCTGTTTTCCCATAATTATTATCGGCCTGTCAATGTTTCACGTCAGACACAAATTACTGTCACACGACAATGTTTGATACAGCGTATGATGGCAAATATAGTTAGTAACCATGGTGGATGTATATAGTAGCTGCTTAGAACACACTACACACTTATAGCATTCGTCTTAAACGAGCGACTCGACCATTATAACGGATAATTGTTCTAGGTGAGTTTTTCACACTATCCAAGACCATTTCCGCTCTTCCAACATTTAACTCTGTAGCCAACGCATATCTAAGAGGGTGGAGGAGAGGGGTGGCTGCATCGAGATCATGACGCCGTCAACAAACATCTTAGTAAATAGGTCTAAATTCTTACTTATTTCAATTTCCAAGTTTCTTAGTCAGTTTGCGGAAAATAAAGTAGCACGGAAACAGATTATAAATGGAAAGTAATTCTAGGAAATTACTAGCTATGTTCAATACAGTGCACTTTTAAGTTGCTCTCCTGGGACATGCAGCACTCGACACAGGTGAAGGCCCCCAGTCGCAGGCTGGCCACAGCAACGCATCTGACACGGTATTTGAGTCCACAGGTAAAACCAGCAAACCTTAAGCAGCTGGGTAAGCCAAGACAACAAGAGAAAGGCCCTCAATTCTTGGCTGTAGACAGAGACGGCTGAAAGAAACCGCATTGTTTACTGGCACGCCTAACCATAGTCTGGAGACTCGTGTTCACAATCGCAGTGCTAAGTGGAGTGGCAGTAAGTGTGACTGCACACATCGATTTCGTATCGTATAAATTATTGTTCTTGTGAGTATGCTAAAGCTACGCACGGAGAGACTCTGGTCGTATGTAAAATACGCTAGTGCCAGTACACAGTTAACACGAATGGTAATATTACTGGTGACAGCGCCACTAGAGCGGAGTTATTAAACACAGTTTTCTGAAACTCTTTCACCAAAGAACACCAAGTCAGTTTTCCAGAATTCGAATCAAGAACGACTACCAATGTGAGTCGCTTAGATGTAGATATCCTCGGTGCAGGGAATCAGCTTAAATCAATAAAGGCGAGATCACCGGTACAAATTGTACACCAGTTAGGTTCTTTCCAGAGTATGCTGATCTAAGATCCCCGTACTTAGCAATCGTATGCAACCGCTCCCTCGTCGAAAAATCCGTGCCTAAGGACATCACTACCCAAGAAAAGAAGTAGGAATAAGCCGATGAATTATAGATCCACATCGCTAACATCGATTTGCAGTAGCATTTTGGAACATTGACTGTGTTCGAACACTATGAGTTACCTCGAAGAAAACAATTTATTGACAAATACCCAACACGGGTTCAGAAACTATCCTTCTTGTGAAACACAACTAGCTCTTCAGTCTTAAGAAGTTATGAGTGCTACGACAGGGGATGTCAAATTGATTCTTTATTTTTAGATTTTCTGAAGGCATTTGGCGCCGTTCCTCACAAGGGACTTCTAACAAATTGCGTGCCTATTGAGTGTCGCGTCAATTGTGCGACTGGATTCGTGACTTCCTGTCACAAAGCTCACAGTAGGTAGAAATCTACGGAATGTCATTCAGTAAATAGAAGTTATATTCGACGTTACGCAAGGAAGTGTTGCAGACCCACCACTGTTCCTATGCCATATAAACGATTTAGGAGACAATATGAGCAGCCATTTTAGATTGTTTGCAGATGATGCTGTCGTTTATCGTATAACAAAAACATCAGAAGACCAAAACCAGTTGCAAAATGATTTGGACAAGATATCTGTATGGTGTGAAAAGAGGCAATTGTCTGAAAAAAAGGAAAGGTGTGAAGTCATCCGCATCATTATGGAAAGAAATTCATTAATCTTCAATTGAACGAATAATCATACAAATTTTAGGGCTATCGATTCATCTAAAGTCCTAGGAATTACGACTATGACAACATAATTTTATCAGTGACATAGATAATGTCTTGGCGAAGTTTAGCCAAAGACTGCGTTTTAATGGCAGAACACACAGAAGATGCAGCAGGAGTAACAAAGAGACCGCATACATTACGCTCGTTCGTCCTCTACTAGATCAATTTCAATTTTGGCTTATGCTTGGTGCTGGTGTGTCTGTGCAGCACTGTGTTCGAAAGACCGCCTGTCTGTCGTCAAGCGGATCGCTGTGTGGCGCGCCTCTAATCCTGGACCGTTGTCCTCCTCTGCGAGACACTTCCTGCCAGAACTGAGATTGAAGAGAATATTCTCTTGCATGCCGTGTACCAGGGATACACTAGTTTAACGTCATTTAACTTGAGTTATGCTTCCTTTGTGGACTCGCATTTCCATACGTCCTGAAACCGGGTAGTGCTTTCCTTTTCGGAAATAAATAAATTTTGCGGCTGTTGTTGATTTTATCATTAACGGTGGATAACATTTGTGGATATCCCGTCAAGAGAAATGTGTGTGAATATTTTTATTGTTATTAAAGCATAGGCAAATGTGGCACGTTAAATGTGGGAGTGGCAACATGCTATATTCCTGGCAGGAGGGGGACGGGAAGTGAGGTTGCAAAGAAAATAAGAAACTGTGAAAGCCCCACCCAAAAATAACCATGAATCCGTGTCCGGTCTCTATTCTTGAATTGTTCGATTCACTAATCAAATTTTCCGCAAATAACCGTCGACAAAAAGGAATACATAAACTGTGCTTTTATGCTTAGTGGGATGTACTTTTACTCTTATGCTTACTGGGATTATTTGACTCTATCGGGAAAGATAATTTTTTCCGTTTCTTTATGCCTTACTCGCGACAGATTTTTTCTGTTTGAGCTAAACATTTCAGATCTTCCGTGTCCTAGCACCCAGCGAGATGGCGCCATGTTTAGCGCAGTGGGACTCGCAGTCGGCAGGACGATGGTACAAATCCACATCCAGCCATCCAGATTTAGGTTTTCCGTGAGTTCCCTATATCGCTCCAGGCGAATACCAGGATGGTTTCTTTGAAGAACAGACGTACGATTTCGGTCCAGATCCATTAGTAGGCCGGTCTTGTGCTCCATCTCTAATTACCTAGTATCGACGAGACGTTAATCTGTACTCTTAATTCGTTCCTTCCGGGTCCTACGTCGACGCAGATATCTTGGATGGTCTGCTACTTCCTTGGTTTTGACGCAAGGACTTAGGACATCTTGTGAGATGAGATGTTAGAGGTCCTTAAAGGGAAGGAACCAGAATATTATGTGAAAGTTTATTAGATAGTATTAGATTTTCAAAAGAAGCTTAGTTAGTCGCAAAGCAAATAATTATTTGATCACCATAATTTACAAAGCCCACCGGCAGTATTGCTTCTAGCAAATAAATAAATCTTTCGGGAATTTTTGTGATGGTTAAAAATAGTACCAAATTTTCAATATTTAAATCTCTGTTTCTATTTCAAAAATCTCTTTTCTTTTATCTGCACGAAGTGTCTTCCTTTTTATTATCTTTACTATGTACTAGGCGATCTTTGTTGCTTGTTTTCATTTGTTTAGATATATATGTTTTATTTTCGTCCTTTTATAAGCCACTATGGTCAAGCGGGTAGAACGCTAGACTGCGGACGTAGACGTCCTGGCTTCAATCCCGGGTAGGAGCAGGGATTTTTCCTCGTTCCAGTCCCAGCAGGACGAACCCAGGCCAATTCAGCCTACTATCAAATTTCCCTAGGTAAAAGGACGTCAGGGTGATGGACTCGCCACCCTTCCCCTTCTAGTGAATGAAAAGCTGCACTCTGCCCGCGGTCAGATCAGAAGCCCGTTCAAGCGTTATGCGCCACAGGCCATTGACGTAGCAGTTCCTCTGCAAGTCCATCGTTGCTGTTCATCGTTTGTTCGAATTTTTGTTGATAGCCTTCACTTCAGCATTTAGCTCAAGATATGAGAATATTTCCACACAGACTTTTTTTTTAATATCCTCAGGAAAATTGCAACCGAAGAACGCGTCATAAAGTCTCTGTCCGTATTGGCCGCCTGCGTCAAACACATGAGGTACACGTACCTGCCAGGAATGAGTCGGCTCCGCGTACAGCTCTATGTAAATTGCCGTGTGCCTGCTTCCTCAGATTTAATAGCTCATTGAAAACGATAACATATGCCGGTGTAGGCATTTATGCGCTTTCGTCCGAGAGGGTAGTCCTGCCGGTAGAAGCATGCGTTGAGGAGAGTGTTCGGTCGTAATCTGGCGATTCCGGATCCTTTTGTGTGCCGTAACTGTCGTTCATCGCAAACGATGTTTACTGCATGGAGCCATAAAGAAAGACAAAATGAGCGTTTCCTTTAGCATAGTAATGGAAAAATACTTGTCGACGTACTCTCGCGGAATGTCAGACGCGAGACGTGTTTACGGCCCCTGGAAGGCGAACCTCTTGCATTTGCAGCTCGTCAGTAGCAGCTCTACCATCTCCTAAGTACCCCAATATGTTTTTGACGGGTAACAGTATACATTCGGAAAGTGTAAAAGATAACGATCAAAGAGTTTAACAGTGTAGCTGAAAGCTCCCATTACTCGAGTACAGTCAACAGTAATCCAATAATCTATGGCATTTAGAAACATCCGCTTGGGAATGACGAAATAACACAGGAGGTTCGTTGTGATCTGTTGTAACAATTACCTATGAAACATTCAAGCTTAAAATAAAATAGATATAGTGACCAAACTGGAAATCTACGGAGGAGGAGGAGGAGGAGATTAGTGTTTTACGTCCCGCCGACAACGAGGTCATTAGAGACGGAGCGCAAGCTCGGGTGAGGGAAGGATGGGGAAGGAAATCGGCCGTGCCCTTTCAAAGGAACCATCCCGGCATTTGCCTGAAGCGATTTTAGGGAAATCACAGAAAACCTAAATCAGGATGGCCGGAGGCGGGATTGAACCGTCGCCCTCCCGAATGCGAGTCCAGTGTGCGGAAATCTACGGCTGCCATGTGTCAAAATACTTGCTGTGTAACACTCTCAACAAAAGAATTTACATTCATCGGTCAACGAAAGCCAACTATGAGCTGGTATTTAGGTTTATTTGGGCGTTTGGTCCATTTCCTTCTCAGTTTGGACATGTAAATGAATGTACCCTCCAGAATTCTTCCGTAGATGGTCGAATTTTGTTTAATAGTAAGATGTACCTTGTCTTACTACATGTCGTAGTCTGTCATGATACAGCACTAGCAATTAAATTGTTGCCCTGCGATGTTGTAGACCGATTCCTGGTTGATCAGACGAATTTTTGTCCCATTTCTATCTCACAAAATGATTGTAGGGTAATATTAAGATCACGATTAGCTCTTATAAGTCTAAAAATAGAAGCTTCTTAGTGAATGACTAGATGTTTCAAGAATAAAAACCAGGTTTCACTTTTTTACTGCGGGAAGAATTCAGTTACGTTTAACACTTCATTAGAGAGCGTATGTCGTAGAGTTTTGAATAACTGCCACGAGATAGCTCTGCCACTTACGTTCGTCCCATTTCTACACCATCAAAGATGTAGTTTTGTGCGGGAGAACACACAAAAATGCGTTTCAGCTTTCAAGTTCAACATGACTTCTGTCTTCCGTTCGACAAAGAGATTCAGTGCAGTTAACTAATTTATCAGTGGT
Source organism: Schistocerca americana (assembly GCF_021461395.2). Classification (NCBI taxonomy): domain Eukaryota; kingdom Metazoa; phylum Arthropoda; class Insecta; order Orthoptera; family Acrididae; genus Schistocerca; species Schistocerca americana. The sequence goes on along the minus strand of NC_060121.1, from coordinate 419,675,354 downwards.
GATAAATATTTGTTGAAGAAATGTGCGTTTTGACGAGCGCGATTGCACATATAGTAAATCATAACGTCGAACCAATACTGAAACGAATACTGCTAGAAGTCTTCTGAAATCCACGTAGTAACTAGAATGGAACTTGGCTTTACAAAAACCTCAAGACAACGTATGAAGCCCAACAAATTGCAATGTTGTGGGTGGGACGGCTTATCTGAAGTCAGTAACAAACGATTCGACTTTTCTGCTACGATTCGATGTGCGCTGGAAGGTAAAAAAATTTCCAATACTTTTTTAAGTATTTAAGTGAACGAACTGCCTGGCGTAATTGTTTAACTTGACGAAATGAAACGAGCGTTTTCAGCCTTTGATGTTACTGTAGTTTGTGCATCTTCCTTCTTTGCTACAAACATGTTATTACCTCAGATTCTTAAACATTCAAATAAATTTATTTTCATATGTGACGGGGACCATCATCTTACCATCTAACGTACGGCCCTTTAACAACAGAGTGACTGAGCGATTTTTGGATTCTGATAACCTTGGAGGCCACTTATACAATCATCTAACCAATATCATTTATATCTGTGGGACTACGTGAAGTGAAAAGCATTAACGTGAATACCTTCTCCACTTTCAGAAATGGTATGTTGTACAGGTGCCGTTGTGCATTCAGTAATTCGTCACCATTTAGCAGGGGAGATGAGTTCCAAGTATGTAGTGCTATCCGAGCACTCACGTACAGAACGTAAATCTTCAAAAAATAGAAAAGACTAGACCTCCTTATGCAGTTTATATAAGTCATGCAGTTATTATTTATACATGCACCCTTGATATGTAAAGGAAACAAAGGATTGAGTTGAAAACGGAATAAAACTTGAGAGAGGAGAAATAAAAAAGAGCTCTTGAATGAATGGAGTGTGTTGTAAAAAGAATAAAGAAAATAAACATCAACAAAAGTAAAACAATGAATCAGGTGATATTGAGGAAACTGAATTAGGAAATGAGACGCTAGAAGGTGCACGTAGGTCAGTTACGATACTTCAGTAGCAAAGTAACTGATGATGGCCGAAGTAGGGAAGGATATAAAATTCAGAATGGCAATATCAAAAAAGCATTTCTGTGATAAAATTTTTTAACACGGAAAATATATGTGAATGCTAAGAAGTCTGTTCTGAAGATATTTTTCTGTAGGGTAGCCTTGTATGGAACCGGAATGTGGGCGATAAACAGTTCAGCCAAGAAGAGGCTAGAAGTTTTTGAAGTGTGGTGCTAGAGGAGAATGCTGAACATTGGATGGACAGATCGGATAACTGATTAAGAGACACTGAACCGAACTGCGAAGAAAAAAGTTTATTACTCAACTAGACTAAAAGAAGGGATCGATTCACACATTCACACGTGGCCTGAGGCATGAAGGGATCATGGGTTTGGTATTGGAGGGAAGTGTGCGGTAAAAATTGTAGTAGGATACCAAGGCTTGACTACAGTGGGCATGTTTAAATCGTTGTAGGTTACAGGAATTACGCAGAAACGAACAGACTTTCACAAGGTAGGTTAACGTGGAGACCCGCATCAGACCAGTATTTGGAATAAAGACCACACTGCCGGCCGGAGTGGCCGTGCGGTTCTAGGCGCTACAGTGTGGAACCGAGCGACCGCTACGGTCGCAGGTTCGAATCCTGCCTCGGGCATGGATGTGTGTGATGTCCTTAGGTTAGTTAGGTTTAATTAGTTCTAAGTTCTAGGCGACTGTTGACCTCAGAAGTTAAGTCGCATAGTGCTCAGAGCCATTTGAAGCATTGAAAGACCACACTAAAAACATCACTTACATCTTAGTAAAGATTCTAAATTTGTTCTTCCTTTTACACACTGTATTACGAAGGCGACACAAATAGAACATATGGATATTAAAGAAACAGCTAGTGGTGCCACGAGAAAATCGAAGAACTCGTATTCGCTTTAGAACACCTGTCAGAATTTATTAATTGTTTCTCCTGAGTTCCAGGACATGACTTTAAAAGATTTACCTTAGATGCTCGCATAGTGTTTCAATAACAAAACTGGTGGGTGTTCTAGTAACCATTCAGTCTACAATTACAGAAAAAAATGGTTCAAATGACTCTAAGCACTATGGGACTTAACATCTCACTACCTAAACCTAACTTACCTAAGGACATCATACACATCCATGCCTGAGGCAGGATTTGAACCTGCGACCGTAGCAACAGCGCGGTTCCTACCTGAAGCGCCTAGAACCGCTCGGCCACAGCGGCCGGCAATCACAGAAACCGAAGTCACTAGACTATAGCGACTTATCTAGCTGGTGCTACCATGAGTTGCTTCCTTCAGAAGTCGCTTTCTTTTATCACTGCTGGTATTAATTTAAATGTATTATCTTACAGCATTTATATAAATCGCACCGTAAGACAGACTGGCAAGACTTCTGATTCATCACTAATCATTGAAGCATTTATCTGGTTTCTTCACACTTGCTCGTTGTTTTGCTTGTTACTGTTATTTATCTACTCCTTGGGAGAGGACTTGTTAACGTATTGTCAGCTTAATATTGTACTAAATACTAAGACTACAAATGTTGTGGACGGTACTGAGGAAAATCTATATTTTATAAAAATTACGCAAAGCAGATTTGGAGGCTAAGTGATGGTGTACGCTGCAGTGTGTGGGCCAGGCAGATCACACTCCAGTCTGAACTGCCTGTGAGGCACGTAGGTGCAAGCAGCTGTGTGGCTGCACACACCTGCTGGAATTACGGCCGCCTCACAAAACAGTCCCGCCACTTTCTTTTGCATTTTACGTTGTGCCTTTCTGCACCACACACTTCACATGAAACGGTCAACGGAAGCGCAACAAAGCACTCAAGTTATATCGGCGTTTGATGCATTTCCATTTAATTGGAAGGAATTTACTGTCCAGAATTATTTGATAGACAGTTACATTTTATTTAATAGTATGTTATACTTTCACTTACTAAGTTTTGTTATCTCTCATAATGACAGTTAATTTGTTGTGCTTTGATGTTGTAGACTAACTCCCGGATGTCCGGATGAAATTTTGTTCCATTTTTTGCGCAACACTGCAATGGTTGCCTCTTGTTGCCTTACAAAATAACTGTGATGTAACCTACCTTTCTTTTTACTCAGAAGAAGTATTTGTTTCAGCCTATCACAGATATTTTTTATTCTGCCCTTTTGTCGAAAAGACATACAGCATCCAGCGGAATTAGCGTCGCAGAGTGACTAAATATTACTCCACAACTGGCAGTTAACGATCTTTGACCTCTTCTCCGGTGCCATGTTTATCTCAGCGTCTCAGCAAAATAATTTCGTGTTTCCAGTGTATAATGCTGTTACTAAAACGACACTTACTTTATTACATGTTTCAGCGTCACATCAATGTTTTAAAATGACATAAACAGCATAGAAACGCTGAATGTAATCATGGCTGCCTAGGTTTGCTATTTTGATTTTAATACTTTGTCACGGTGGGGACTGTTTTGTTCTTTGTTTTATTACGAGATTTCGTAAATTTCATATTTAATGCTATTTTTATTCTTTAGATATTTTTGTAGTGTGGCAATCTTTCTAAAAGAGGAAAAAAAAGTGATCTGTGTTCATAGGAGGCACTTCTATCGTTCCTGGCCCCAGTTTACTTCTGTTTAGAGCCTGATATTAGTTGGGACTTACTCTTAGTATTTGACTGCACCTGGGAAGCGAGCGTGACGACTGCGCGCCAGGAGCAAGGGACGACCCATGTATTTTAAAGTAGCCCTCTGTGTACTACTTTTGCTATCATAAAGAGAGAATATTTTGTAAATGTTTCTTACATTATTATTTTAACTATGTACTATAATTTTTTGTTCGTGGGATGGCCTGAGGATGGTACTGTGCAACGAAACCGGTAGCCAATAGGCAAAATAAAAAAAACTGCAACTATAGTCTATAACATGTACTTTTTTCTGATCGTGTTATTCGCTGTTTTTACCGGCAGTTTGTCAGGCGTATGTAAGATGTCTTATTTTTCAGTATGGAGAACTGCGCTGCATTGAACTTGTTTTTACACAGCAAACCTCACACGTATATTCTGTGTTTTAATTTGCGTCATTTTCTCATTAGCTTGAGAAAAAATAAGACAAAAAGATCAGACTGACCACGAATTCGAACTGAAATTCTTAAAAGTACTCTATTGCTTAATTTCGGTCTGTTGTCCATTACTATTCGTTTTCGCTGTTGACACAGTTTTTCTAGTGGTATATTCCTGAATGGAAAATCGCTTTGAAGGCTTGTTTTATGGCCACGTTCTTACTGAAATGAACTGTCACAGGCCTTAGTTTCAGTTTTCCATGCTTTATGTACGATTTTCTGTGTTATCACTTCCAGTTGAGACGAGGACCAGAATACATTTTACTATGCGAAAATGTTCGATATACTACTACGATTCCCGCCTAAATTTTTCATCAGATAGGTTGTATTACAATACAAATTTCCAGTACTTTCAGAGACAATGTTATTTTATCAAAGCCATATAAATTTCATTTATTATATATGTTTTATTTGATTATATTTTATAAATATTTCAATAGTCAATTTTAACTCTAAATGTAATTTTAGCAACGAAAAATGACGAAACCTTCGGAATTTTCTCGAATTAACACTATCTGCTTACAGGTACGGTCTACATAAGTATTCTCACATTGACACATGTGTGTACTTGGTTTAAATTTCATATTAGTTATACCTTAACACAGGTATAAAACATTGCCGTATGTGACGTTTTACTGGATCGTGCTGGATGCTAAATCAGTGTTTCGTGTTCTGTGATAAATGGTGACTAATTTCATTACAGGGGCAACATTCAGATTAGATAAACTATAAGTAGTCTAAAAATAGAAACTTTTTAGTATGGTAAATAAGACTAATTACACGTTGTCTAAAAAGTAAATAGCAGTTTTAGGATGTTTCTTGCTAGAAGAATGTATGTTTTTGAGGTATGTTTAACAAAGCACTACATTGCGCTCGTTCCGATGTTTTACGAGAAATCTCAGCGTTTCAAGTAACTGTCGCGAAGTAGCTTATGTTTGTTCCATTGTTTCGTCGTGGTTCTGGCACCATGAGTGAAGGGTGTACAACATGTGAAAAGTGACTTCTAGCGTTGCCCCTTCAACAGTGGTAAATAAATGATGAAGAAGTGTACATTTTGAAGCACACGAGTGCTCGTTCGGTAAGTGAAAACGTCGAACGAAAACCGGAAAGTGTGTACTAGAAATCTTCTGAAATCCACGTCTTCAGCATGAATGGAACGTGGCTTCAGCAAAACCTCAGGACAAAGTCGTGGTCTTTTCTTCGTTAACGAAAACATAAGAAGCCTTATAAACTGTAATGCTGCATTTAGGACCGATATATGGAGGCAATAAGAAACGCTTTGGCTTTTGTAATGCAATCTATTCAGAGATGGAAGATAAAAATTTTCCCAATCTTTTTTGTTCAGGTGAAGAAGCTTTTCATTTATCGGGTAAGATCAAGTGACACAGTACACTTGTTCTATGAGTACTAGCTCCGTTTGTTTCGATTTTGTTTATAGCTGTACTTTGGAGCACCGTCAGATGCTGACAATGACAGCCATCTAAATATTTCAGTAAGAACCGAATTAATAACTCACCTGGACACGTGGAAATACGTTTTTTTTTTTGCATTAATTTGTCATCTTTCAACGAAGAATACTAGTTTTCATCTGCAGTTCTTTAGTTAGCTTTAAAGAATCGAACTCACTTGTATAAAACAGCTTCAGACTTCTGATTATTTTAGAATATATGAATTAATGTGCAAAAATTTGACTTTAACGACGAGAGCAAGAAAAGTTTAGAAAAGATTTGAAATTGTGTTTAACGATTGTGGGAGGTCGCTAAGTGCTCTCATTATGAAACACTGGATGAATGTAGTCTGGGTAATTTGCACTGAGTTGTAACCAAAAGCTAAATTTTCACACATCTCAATGTTTATGACGTTGTTTCTCCTGAACCGTGTTCATACAATGACGTAATTTTGCAGGTACGCTCAGTGGTATATGTGGATACTGTCTGCAAAATGTATTGCGAATGAAATTATTACTAAAGAAGTAATAAATTAAAACGTCGTGCCTGATGTCGAAGTTTTGCTGCATGAACAGCGAAAACTTTTTTCCTTTCAGAATTTTCTGGGAAAATATTTTCTGCAGAAAAAGTTTCGTAAAGTTTGGAATTATGTGTAAACTTTGTTGGAATTCGCCAAGTGCTCTCATTCTGCGATACTGAGCGAATAAGGTCTGGCTGATTTGAGCGCCGTGAGTTATATTGTCTGAAGATCTACGTACAGTTTCTAACTGTAATATTTGTCTTACTGTGTTACACATTTTACAGAAGATTGTACTTCTTAGTGACTGGATTATGAGAGAATTCTAAATTTTTAAATTCGGCCAATAATTATATGAAAATTTTGAAAATCCAATTTTTGTTACTCCTTGGAGCCGTTAGATAGCCAGCTTGCAACTGGGACGGGGTGATGGTGCCCCGGATTAGTCTTTTAGTGATATTCGAGTATATAATGTGATTAGTAATTACGCAGCTAAGTAACTGCTAGCAATACAGTTGAGTACTTAAGCTAGAATGCAGTGCATTTCATTCTGTAATAGAAATATTTTACATTAATTAAAAAAATAACTTAACGTACCACACAATTACATCTATTTAGCTATTCAGAGAAATAAAATTTGATACTATTGGTGGTTGTCGTAGCTAGGAGATTGAAATTGAAGCCGAGAAAAAGAAAAATCTATGATTTGATCTAGAGCAGTGTTTACGTTTTACCTGACTACATATCAACATCGACCGATGTGTGACTGCTTAAAGATAATGACATTATCTCTCTTTAAGCAGGTCTCGTGTTAAATCAAGGGAGTAACTGGAGCTACGCGCCGCATTATCATTGAAACTATAACAGGGGGGAAAAAAATATATGACTCAGTCTGGTGATCAAACTGTGAGGTGGTAGACAAGTGGGAGAGTTCTGACTATTTTATGCGGCTGCTCGAAAAAAATGTCCAGAAGGAAGACTTCGTTGAACCACACCGAAATCCAATCGAGAACGCACTACATGTCCACTGTTCCTTTCTTACCCTCGCTCTCACTTCAAGATCTGTCTGCTATCCCAGAAATTATGAGGTGTAAGTCTCATAACTGCAAAGTGCCGACTAGTACGAGGTTTTTGGCAACAAATAGGCACTCACCATAATAAGGTCTGTAACTGGAAAACAATGTCGTGTAAGTTCTGTGAAAAGTGGCTCAGGTATTATCAGAAGACAAGATAAAATTTAATTTATTGTGGATATACAAAGCGTTACTCGGCGGCACGTATCTGGACAATATGCTTGCCTCTTTCACTATCGCCAACATGGGAGTGGATATGAACGCTGCTAACACTGATCGTGAAAAGAAAAGCAAATTAGTGATTAACGTCCCGTCAACGATGATGTCATTAGAGGCAGAGCGCAAGCTGGCTTTGGACAAGTATTGGGCCGAAAAGCGGTTGAGGTTTTCTCAAAGGAACTATTCCGTCGTACATCTTAAACAGTTCTAGGGAAACCACGGAAATCCTGACGCTTGGTAACCACACAGGGGTTTGAATTTCACTCTTCGCGATTACGGCCCAGTGCATCATTTCACTCCGTGCACACTGTGTATGAGGACACTACTTACAAGATGGAAAAGATGTTTGCCCAAATTCGTTCCACAAGTACATTGTACTGATTAGGGGAGAGAAAATTTTGAATAAATACAAAACTCATATACTGCGTATAGTACGAAATCTAGAATTAAAAAAAAAGGATATTGGACAAATCTGAAGTATTACTATCATATTTATAAGAGTATTAGAGACAACGAAGGAGATCGGATAAATATTCCTGGATTGTTTTGTGATACTGTGCTGCTCAAAACTACATGAACATCTAAAACTATTTCTACTTGACAGAAGACATACTCTTATAATAAACTACAACTTGCGGTCGGCACAAAATTAATCACATCAACGGAAAACATTAAGTATGCATCGAAATCGCGTAACGGTGAGGAAACCTGGACTCGTCGAAGGCTATAAGTCTTAGTCTGCATGTCGGTATTTATTCTCCTTCTCATATGTCAGGAGTATTACGTGCGACTTGATAATCACTCTATTGCACCAACTGGTTTCGGCAGTGTTACACTCCCAGAAGTCAATCTGCATACAGAACGGTTTCTGCAAAGTGGATGACAGGTGTGGTTCATATCCGCAGCTCTTGGAAATGTATGAAGTGAATGAGATATTTAAGGAACGTGATGGAATGCTTGATTCGTTTATTGTATGAACGTGATGAATAATTTTCTTCGTACTGTACAATGCAAATACAGTGCAAATGATTTGCTGAACTGTGAGTAACGGAAAAGATCGGGAGGCGTGTAATTATTTCCATTTTCCAATTACGAAAATTAAAAATGACAGTCTCCTGAATCTCAGAGATAAGGAAGAAGTTTTCTTATTTGTAAAACCAGCATGTTGCTCTTACGAACCGCCGTATGTTATTCCAAATTAGATAAGCTGCCATTCATTCCTTGTACCTGACCATGTACCTCTTCTTAAGGGGGAAAATTTTTTCGAAAGATCTTGCTGCACTTAAAAAGAATATCAGAGATCGAGAAAAACAAAACAAAAAAAATCTTACTGAATACCAGAGCATGTTCAAAGACAGTATCTCTGAGTGTAAGGTTTTACCTTGCAAAGATGAGCTGTTGGTGTCCTGTTTGCTATGATAAACACCTGTTGGCGTGATTCTGTTTTGTTTGCCCGCTCCAGTAGGCCTTTTTTTCACAACAGTAGTTTGAAATGTCGGCAGGTATCTACACACTTGTAGAAATGATTTATTCTATGACATAACACATGCTTCTATTAGAGAAAGTAAAAGGATGGTACACAAAACTCAAAAGAATTTTTTTTTCTAACATGCGGTTCTATATTTGATCTATTTGAAGGTGGTGTATCATTTTTAAGATGCTGAACCAAAAATTGATAACGTCAAAAAATGATGAAAAATTATTTTTTATTTTTCGTAAATTTCAAAATTCATAGAGTAGCAAACAGGACCTGTTTCAATTTCATATTGAGTCGCGTGACGGATGATAATACTGCACTGAGTTACAACACTTGCGTGTCTCTCTCTTTCTTTCTTCTTTGCTTCGCTTTCTTATGAAATGCGATAGTTCTCATGGACATAGTACATGGGGTATATAAATGATAGATACACAGTCAGGATATTACAAAAGTAGTGCTGAAACCGCGTTAAGTTCATATATGCAGCTAAGGCCGGCGCGTAGTATTTGGGGTGCTCTCCCCTAGAGTGCTCTGTAGCGTCGCGGGCCCTGCTGCCACCTGGCGAACGATCCCGGAACCACGTGCAACCCTCGCTGTTGGGGTGGATTGATTTCTGAAGCGCCGCACGACGCATCGCATGATGCTGCATCATCGTGATGTGCATTAATGCCTCTCCTGTACACGTAAAAAAGCTTCGCTGATGATATGCCTGCGCTGTTAATTCAAAATGCGAATAATTATTTCCGTAGTTAACCTTCGCTTTTTCGTCGTTATAGCTTCACTGTTTCAGCTGAGTGCTGGCGATTTGATCTCTTCACAGATATATCTCATCTCAACTTCCAATTTTTCAACTTACAAGATTTTGTGCTAGATATTATTAATCGGGAGACTATCGCTCTTTTACCTTACCACGGAGCAGACTAATTACGTTACTGACTGCCATCGTAATATTTCTTCTGTCTATACTGTAATGACTTACCACAATGCTTAGGAGTATACTTTAAGTAATTAGTATCCCGAAAGTTAGATTAAAAGGTAAATTACATAGCTGGGAGCTCATAAATTGGCAACTGCGTCCTTCCTGCGCAACTCGTCTATGATTAATCACATTGTTGTTGACAGATTACAACCATAGCTCATGCTGGACTCGTCCTTACGGGAAACTGTATTTGGCACCTACGTCTCTCTGATTCGCAAAGTCTACGTTCCGCGTTTCCTCAGTTTATTGTTGTGTCGCAAATTTTGCGCGTATACCAGCCACTTAAAACGGCACGCAGCGTAGCTCGTAATGCCAGCCAAGTAAATGTTTTATGGAGTTTCATGTCTTCAGTTCAGAAAATGTGAGTGCATTTCATTTGACAGATATCTGAACTAACGGAAGTACAGAAACAAAACAATTGGGACTTTGGTTAATTTGACTGTGATTTCTTGAGGGACGCTGTTTGGGAAACACGGCTATTATTGCAGAAGAAATCACAACTTCGTCAGTGTTCCACGAACTTCTACTGTACTTTACCTAAGTTGAGATTAGGAGCTCATCTGCGGTAGTACTATAGATGACGCGTCACATAGGTCATCATGTCTACCGGTGTTAGATACTTACCTCGCCAAGATATTCATCACATATGACCACAACCTGCAACATGGCTGCCCCACCTGGGATAGTAGTGTGTGCGCACAGCGTACAGTGTGTCCGCAACTTGTAGGGCTTGTAGAGGGGAGTGAGTGCATAATATTATTCATAGGAGCACATGTTCGGAAATGTCATCCAACGACGCTACGAAGTGCCAAAGTTATAAGCGCCGGCGCCCGTAAATGTATACACAGGCTGATTCCGTGATGCTGTTCCCAACTATCTATGTTTATGGAGAAAGATGGCTGTATCAATTTGAGGGAAGGGTCCCTGTAACGAACGAGTCGAACGCTATAAGCGAAAACCGTTGTGATACGTATGACAGTGGAATACATATACCGATACTGTTTTTGTTACAATTGTAGGGCAGGTAATTTTCACAGCTGGTAATATGGACCAAAACAAGAAAAAATATCCAGTAAACATGGGCTCTAAACCGCATACCTGAAGTAGGAGCACTTACTTGTTCATTTTGGCTACAGTGAAACACATCTCGTCTATTGAACTAGTGGTCATAGCTCTTAAGGTATGCGTTTTACAGCCCATGTTTACTAGACTTTCTTTTGTATTGGTCCATTCTACCACCTCTCAAAATGGCCTACTGTCAATTCTTAGCAACAACAGTATCAGTACATCTATTCCACTGTCAGAGGTATCAGAACGGTTTTCTCTTATACTTTTCAACTCGTTCATTTCCGTTACAGAGATCCTTACCTCAAATCGATACATCTATTCGTCTCTATCATCCGTTTTAGTTTGTAACGTCATCACAAATATTCAAATGTGTGTGAAATCTTATGGGACTTAACTGCTAAGGTCGTCAGTCCCTAAGCTTACACACTACTTAACCTAAATTATCCTAAAGACAAACACACACACACTCATGCCCGAGGGAGGACTCGAACCTCCGCCGGGACCAGCCGCACAGTCCATGACTGCAGCGCCTCAGACCGCTCGGTAACGTCATCACGGAATCACCCTGTAGATACAAACATTTACAAGTGCCGGCGCCTGTAAATTCTACGCTCTGTAGCATCGTTTGATGTCGTTTTCAGATACAGGTTCTTATTCAAAACATTTTACTCACTCCACTGTACAAGACCTAGAAGTTTGTAACAGGTATTTCCGAACACCTGTATAATTTCCTAGGAATACAGGGTGGTCGGAAATTCCCGTTACAGACTTCTAGGACTTTTAGAGGGGAGTGACTACATCGTATTTTGGATAGGAACCCATGTCCGGAAACGTCATCTAACGAGACTACAGAGGGTCAAAGTTATAGGTGCGGGCGTCTGTAAATGTACGTATACACGGGGTGATTCCGTGATGATGTTACAGACTTTCTAGGATGATAGAGAACGATAGATGTATTAATTTGAAGTAAGGATCCCTGTACCGGAAACGAACGAGTCGAAAGTTATAAACGAAAACCGTTCTGATACCTCTGACAGTTAAATACACGTACCGGTTCTTGTGTTGCGAAAGGTGTAGGGCTGGTAACTTTCAGTGGTGGTAGTGTGGACAAAAACGAGAAAAAAGTCCAATAAACGTGGGCTCTAAATTGCATACCTGAGGACCTATGACCATTCGTTCATTTTCGCTAATGTGAAACACATCTCCTCTACTGAGCAAGTGTTCATAGCTGTTAAGGTACGCACTTTAGAGCCCACTTATATTGGAAATTTTTTCTCGTTTTTGTCCACACTACCACCACTGATAGTTACCAACTCTACACTTTTCGCAACACAAGAACCGGTACATGTATTCAACTGTCAGAGGTATCAGAACGGTTTTCGTTTATAACTTTCGACTCGTTCGTTTCCGTTACAGGGATACTTACTTTAAATTTATACATCTATCGTTCTCCATCATCCTAGAAAGTCTGTAACATTATCACGGAATCACCCCGTGTGTACATACATTTACAGACGCCCGCACCTATAACTTTGACCCTCTGTAGTCTTGTTGGATTTGTTTCCGGACATGAGTTCCTATTCAAAATACAATGCACCCACTCCCCTCTATAAGTCCTAGAAGTCTGTAACGGGAATTTCCGACCACCCTGTATGTCAGAAATAATACACTGAACTATTGTCTTGATGTATCAGAATTGGTTTGCTCTGTAACTAAAATTAAGTACGAAAGTTTTTTTTTAATGGCACTGAGAATATAAAATCATCGGACAAAATGTTAGTCAGTCCCTCAAAATGGAATACTGGTTCCTTTGCCGCTATAGATGGTGTAGAAATGTCATCAGGCATTCATGTGACCCTGAAACTCTGACGTAAAGTGGTGTGTCTGTGCCAGTCGGTTGTAATGAATCAGCGCAGTAAGGTGGGTTGACGTGTAGACGTGCCAGAATGACGGAAAGAAACTGTCATGTCTGGATGTGCCACTCACCACGCAGTGAATGAAGTTGCCGGTTTGTTGGTGCATCAACGTGGGTGGTCAAGTGTGTCTGCAAGGAATGGTGTCACTCGCAGAGCGTCACACGGCATATGAACAGTGATCGTAGGAAGGTCCAAATCAACAGGGGCCGGAGATGCCACGCCTAGTCGATGATAGTCGGTTTCCAGGCCCACAGGACTTGCTGCCGTCACTGAATGCAGCTCCACCTCATCCAGTTTCCTGGCGAACACTGCGAAGGGAAGTGCATGACGTGGACATTTGGAGACAGATACCTCGCAAAAGGCCACTGTCATAGCCGTAGCGGCATAAAAAGCTGCACGCCTTCAGTGGACCAAACAACGCAGAAACTGGACGGTAGATGACTGGAGGCGTATAGTGTGGTCAGACGAGTCTGGATTTCGCCTCTTTTCAAATGATCCAGAGTGTCAAGAGCCGCCGGCCGTGGTGGCCGTGCGGTTCTAGGCGCTTCAGTCCGGAACCGCGTGACTGCTACGGACGCAGGTTCGAATCCTGCCTCGGGCATGGATGTGTGTGATGTCCTTAGGTTAGTTAGGTTTAAGTAGTTCTAACTTCTAGGGGACTGATGACCTCAGATGTTAAGTCCCATAGTGCTCAGAGCCATTTGAACCATTTTTTTTTTTTTTTTTTTTTGTCAAGAGCCTCAACGGTCCAATGAAGCCCGTTGTGTGCGAAGTGTGTACAGTTTGCCGGAGGTGGTTCTGTAATGTTTTGGGGGTTGTTCTTCTTGTGTTAATTTTGGCCCACTCTTTCAGGTATCGTGATTATGAACCAGGATAATTACGTCAACATTCTCGTGTCCTGTCTTCTACATCTTCTTGAAGAAATGCTGTAGCAACTGTGGTCACTCCCCTCTTCCAAGATAACAACAGCCTTATTCACAGGGCTGCCTGCGTATGTTCCTATCGCACCTCGAATGACCTGCTTCATCACCCACTCTTAATCCTACAGAAAATGCCTGAGACTATTTGGAACAAAGGGTGAAAACTGGAAATCAAAATCCCTGTAGCTTCAACTGGATATAGCATGCCTGAAGAAACTTGTGGACAATCTACGTCGCCAAACTGAAGCCATTACCTAGGCTTAAAGTTATGTCACCTGTTATTTGTATGAGGTATCCCGCCACGACTAATTTTTTGTGAGGTGCGCTTCTATCAACTCGTGGATGAGTTAAGGACAATTACGGGGCTACAGTGCAGCAGATCACGCGTCATTTAACACCGAGACGTACGTTTTCCTTAATTTCCCTATACCACATAAGGCACTAGCTGGATAGTTCCCTTCAAAGGTCACGATTGATACCCTTCCCCATCCGACATAGTGCTCGTCTCTAATACCGTCGTCAACGGAATTTTAAATTCTCTTCTTCCTTCTTCTTGTTTTTTCTCACTGTGGGCACCAAAGCCTTCTCAAGTAACCACTCGTCACAGTGCACAGTGACGATGGATGCGGGAACTCTACAGTAGCAACGTAGCATCATTGAGGAAGATTAGTTAGACTCATGAGTCGCAGCAGACGACCACACAACTGCGACGGAAATCACGTACGATGGATGGTTCATGAGACTAGTTCGCCGCATACAGATCATGCCGATAGCCATAGTCTTGAATGAGTAATTATTAAACGGAATGGTTTCCAAACATCGTACGTATGATTTCATCACAAACAAATAGTAGCAGATCACAAGCATACGTATTCCACTGAAGAAGTCTACGGTCAGCAGGACATTACTGCCAACTGCTAACATATTGTACCAAATTGGATCTATGAACGCACCATGGATATGCAGATGCTTGTACGGTTCCCGATTTCATCCGACTTTAATTTGATTGTGCACATCTGAAATTCTGCCGAAAGAACAGTAAGTGTCATAGTCTCTGGCCAGAGAAATCCCCGGAAGATGTCGTGAGTCGTTCACCAGCCACGTGCCAGCGCGGCTGCACAACGCTCTCCGTGTCACAGAAAGAGACTTGATATGCGTTTTGAGAGGTGTGACTCCCAAAGTCCATTTATCGATTGCTCGTACATAAAATGAAATATTAATATCACTCAGAATTATAGTCTGTTGTTTTAAAGCAGTTTATATTCTCGAAGTGTAGTGAACTGGTCGACTTTCCTCACCAAGTGGTCGACAGCATTTGTCTGAAATGATGACGAAGAGCGTGGGACTCTGAAGCGTGGGAGCTCAAATTGAAGTTATTTCACAGGTCTTAGGGGCTGCTACTCCAGAAAATATTTCTATAAACAGCAGGTGCACACTGTTAGCCCAGATCCAGTCACGCATAGGTGATTGTGGTAGAGTTTGAAACTGAATATCACAGGGTAGGACTGATGTACGAAAGTCTTCTGTAATTTGTCTAGACTCCCTCATTTTGCTCGGATTACGAAGGCTTCTCGGAATTAAACCTCCAAATAGCTCCGTGAGACTGAGGGGTCAGTAGAACGAGATGAAAACGGGACCAACTGGTTTCCTGCCAGCGACGTTGTTTCGCCAGCAGTGGGGTATCAACATATGCAGTCACCGTATTGTTAGCCTGGGAAGACGCATTCTTTAAATAGCCACCTAGCACAAACGAGGCTGATTTGCCGTTGGTACAGCTCAAAAATTACACAGAACTGGAGGACTGGAACGTGAACTAACCGATCTTGGTTGTACTCCGCGGGTTTAGTGGAACTGTGGAATGACGTTTTGTAGACCATCGGAATCCATTCCTAGCGTGCAACACGGCACAGTACTATTAAGATAGCGTGAACTAGCGTGTTGACTGCACTTTCAACTGTACTGACTATTGATAATGAAAATAGTGAAGCTTCTATTAGGTGTATGTTAAGTGGGTATATTAAGTAAAATTGAGTAGACACCTATGATTTCAGTATGGCCGGTACAAAGCAATTAAACATTTTAAGGTACTCTTCAGTCAGATCTTCAATCGACGTGCTGAGTCTGTGCTGATATGAATGACATCAGTGCTGCATCAGTGAAAAGCCGTGCTTTCAAATGTGTCGGACGACAGTTTGGAGCTGAATTTTTGAATTCACAGGATTGCCCTGCCGCAATGATAATGAATACACTTTCATAGAGTGTATTCATGATTTTGGGTCACCCTCTATATAGCTTTCTGTACCAAGTACTGGAAGTAGGCTGTTTAGGTTTTTATGTTGGTAACGCCTCGTAGCGCTCTGTATGAAAATCACTGACTGTGCTGTGTGCAGTCTGGGCTGGTTGGCATTATTGAAATATTCTCCATTGTAGTGTTGGGCAGTTGGATGTGAACAGCGCATAGCGTTGCGCAGTTGGAGGTGAGCCGCCAGCAGTGGTGGATGTGGGAAGAGAGATGGCGGAGTTTTGAGAGCGGATGATCTGGACGTGTGTCCATCAGAGAGAGTAAATTTGTAAGACTGGATGTCATGAACTGATAGATATATTATGACTTTTGAAGACTATTAAGCTAAATACATTGTTTGTTCTCTATCAAAATCTTTCATTTGCTAACTGTTCCTATCAGTAGTTAGTGCCTTCAGTAGTTAGAATCTTTTATTTATCTGGCAATATTGGCGCTCGCTGTATTGCAGTAGTTCGAGTAACGAAGATTTTTGTGAGGTAAGTGATTCATGAAGGGTACAGGTTATTGTTAGTCAGTGCCATTGTTTTGTAGGGATTATTGAAAGTCAGATTAAGTTGCGCTAAAAAAGAATTGTGTGTCAGATTAGTGATGATCAGAATAAGTAAAGAGAGAAATGACTGAGTATGTTCAGTTTTGCTCAGCTGTTTGAAAATCAAATAACGTAATAGGTTTACCAGCACTGTCATTCATGGTTTTTCTGGGGGATGTTTCAGTATATTAGCAGGAGATTAGTAGAATGATAAGACAGTTCACATCAGAATATTTGCTTGTATAATAAGAGAACAGTACAGTATAAAAATGATCTAAGTCTGTCTCGTAATGAATCCAGCCAAAATGAGGTGGTCGCCTCTCTCTCATAATTATACTACATAAGCAAAGAAAGTTGTGATAATCCAAACCATAATGCCCTGTGCGGTTCTCAGTGGGCGGATGTCTCAAATTCAGGTCTACCCTGCAGCTTGAACTTAAATGCAGCAAAACTGCCTGTTTTGAGGAGCGACACCACACTTCAACAAAAACGAAAATAAAAGGAATTCAAGTTACTGTTAATAGCTCAGGATTACAAAATGTGTAACAGCATAGGGGACTGCAGCAGTCTAGTTGATTAGAAACTCAGTGCCAGATACCGAGGTGATAATGCATACCATATGAACTTGACGTGGAAAGCACAAGATCTACTAAATCTCAGGTACAATTTCATCAATAAAACAAGACGTACGTAGTAAGTTCTCCGTTTGCTATTGCACTTACTGAACCTGTACGAAGCAAATATTTGTTCAAAAACTTGAAATAGAGTACAGCCAGAAATATTGATTTTAATTCAAAATTTCCGAGTTACGGTTTGACAATTAGCTGAATCCGTGAGTCTGACCTCATTTAGACCTGACTTTTGAAATACACTGCCTGACAACAAAAGTAAAGCACCTAGGAGAAACGGTCGGATTTCAATGTAGCTTCCTAACTTACACATCGTCGGTGGTTATGCAAATGATCAGAATTGCAATTTATTCTCTGTGGCAGATAGAACGTCCAACAGAGCGCCTTAGTGTTGTTCGTAGTTAGTGTTGTGACCAGGCCTGTTACGGTTTATAAGGGTTGTGGACAGCGTCAGGCGTTGAGTGATCACTGTCAAGGACACGGAGACGCGTGTACTCTAGTGATACAGAGTTATCAGTATCTCACTGAGTTTGGAAGGGGCCTCGTAGTTTGTCTCCATTTGGCGGCCTGCTCTGATGCTTGGGACATCGGCATGTGACAGTGGCCCGATGTTGGGCAGCATCGTCAAGGTTCCGTTCGACCACGTCTGACCACCACAAGACAGGATAACCGTCTAGTGCACCGAACACATCGTAACCCCTTCACATATGCGCCCGCCATCCTAGAACAAGGAATGGACCCCGTGCTACGTTTTGTCATCCCGCACTACTAGCCGGAGACCAGCGGTAGCGCCACTAGGGAACCGCCGTCCCATGCTGTAGGCTGTCATTAACACCGGAAGGTGCTTGACTGCGAAGCGTGGACTGCTGATGAGTGGCGTCACAGTACATTCATTGAAGAATCATGATTGTACGCTACCCTGGATGACCATCGTCGGCAAGTACGGCAGCGATCTGGGGAGAGATCTCATTCTTCCATTGTTGTGGAGCGACACTGTGGTGTTACTCTTTGCATCAAGGTGTCGTTAGTCATCGGGCGTGATTTCAGGTCATGACTATTTAGGGAACTGTGACGACACAAGATTACGTCACGGAAATCCTGCGTCCTCCTGTGCTACCTCTCATGTGGCAATATCGTGGCGCCATTTTTGAACAGGCCATTGCTCGTTTACACATAGCACGTGTCTGCCTTAGGTGCCTATGCGATGCTGAGGTACTCCCGTGCCCAGCAAGATCCTCGTACCTGTCTCCAATAGAACACGTGTGGCAACAGCTCCGTCCCAGTGGCAGAACCTAGGATATGAAAAACCAGTTACAACGGTGGTGGACCAACTTGTCTCAGAAGAGGATACAACGGCTTTGACAGCTCAACCAAATGAGTGCGTGCGTCCAGGTCAGAGGTGGTGCAATGTCATACTGCTAAGTAACCTTATACTGCCAAGTTCTTTGTAAATGCGACTCGATTATGAAACCACTGCACTGATATCACATACCCTTTCAGCCCGTCAAGTTTCGTTTCCCTCTCCGCTTTTGGGTATTCTACTTTCTTGTCAGGTTGTGTATAAAACGTAAATGTTATGTTATATTGCATTATTTACAAAATAATAATAGCCAAATGGGTCAAAAATCATAACAACGTATGTGAGCTGTTATATTTCTACTTTTTGTGTACCTAGTGCCATTTTATACGTGTGGGTCCACTTCCCCATTGATAGAGCGTATCGCGACTGGGGTCCCTTGTTGTTTAATACCGTCGATGTTTTAGCACACCCTGTGTGAGCTAAAATTGGAAACAAAGTGAGTTTAATCTATTAGCATGTGGACACACTCGAGTGTAAGCAGCAGGTGCACTAAAACGTCTCTTCTGAATATATTTTAAGTCGTATCCTGAAGTTCACGTTTTATGCGAAATTGGATACCCAGGGCCACCTACGAAAGTTTGTCAGTGGATTCGGTTTCACACTGTATAACCTCATAGATGTTCCAATACAACGACGAAGACCACCATAGAGCATTTGATTAATCTCGTTGTACATGCAGCAAAAACAGTAAGTTTCCCCTTAAATCGAAGTAAGTACTTCGTTGAAACACTAGAATATCCACAACTTAAAACCATTTTTGTTCTAATTTCGCTGCGTTTATGGATCCCGTTGCGAGCTCCCTCGCTTGCTCACATCGGTGAAAATAACGCTCTGAGCACTATGGGACTTAACTTCTGAGGCCATCAGTCCCCTAGAACTTAGAACTACCCAAACCTAACTAACCTAAGGGCCGAGCGGGATTAGCCGAGCGGTCTCAGGCGGTGCAGTCATGGACTGTGCGGCTGGTCCCGGCGGAGGTTCGAGTCCTCCCTCGGTCATGGGTGTGTGTGTTTGTCCTTAGGATAATTTAGGGAAAGTAGTGTGTAAGCTTAGGGACTGATGACCTTAGCAGTTAAGTCCCATAAGATTTCACACCCATTTGAACATTTAACCTAAGGACATCACACACATCCAAGCCCGAGGCAAGATTCGAACCTGCGACCGTAGCGGTCGCGCAGTTCCAGACTGTAGCGCATAGAACCGCTCGGCCACCACGGCCGGTTCCGATCTTTGTCGATTAAATATTGTTTCACTATTAATTTTATTTGCTAATTGCTTGGGTCGAGCTCAGTGGACTGAGTTCTCACTATTAATGTCTTACATCGTTTTTCAAAACATATTATTGATTCATGGTAACCAAATCATGCCACGAGATTCGAATAAAACTTCATCTTTCATGAATGCTTAAATCGTGGCCGACGTTCACTGCTTCTGAATTACTGTTCAGTATATCCAAAATATACTACATTAAATGGCTGTCTTTCGAAACTTTCTCCGACCATTTCTTCACGACCGACTCCATCAGTCAACTCCTTTTTAATGACTGCCGTGCTGGTGCACGCTCAAGAGCAAGGGACCATAAAACTCATGGATCCAGAGATGTTTAACCGCGTGTTGTCGCACCTTGCAGAGGTTTTAGTTATTCACTTATCGCTGAAGATGCAACGATGGTGATTACGCGGTATTGGTTTTTGATTACCCGTACACTGAGCTGAAAGTCGATATCCGCGGATCCGTCACCGTGCATATTGCCAGTGGGCATCTTGAGGGCTTACGAGGGCCGCTCAGTAAGTAACGCAACTCTTGGTTTCTGAAAGCAGGTGGTTTTCTTCAGGATTCCAATATACCGTATTATTCCCTATTGTTTTGGCTACAATACCTTATTTGCGATTGCAGTCTTTCTCGGCGTATTCCACTGATGAATTCTTCTCGGGTTATCAGCCAAGTGGTGGCGTCGTCTTGTCGCAAGACAATAACCTCCGCATCATCCAAGTACTGCTTCCCGAGGAGTGCATCCTTCATTGGGCCAAACAGGTCGAAGTCAGAAGGTTCGACATCCGGGTTGTAAGGTGGATCAGGAAGATCAGTCCATTGAAGGTCTCTGTGTTCCTCTCTGGTGCTCATACTCGTGTGAGGCCGTGCGTTTTCATGGAGAAGGAGAAGTTCGTTTGCACTTTTGTAGCGACGAACATACTGAAATCGTTTCTTCAATTTGCTGAGGATAGCACAGTACATTTGAGAGGTGGTCGTTGCACTACAAGGAAGGACATCAAACAGAATAACCCCTTCGGAGTTCCGGAAGACCATCGCCATTGCTTCATCGGCTGAGGGTGCGGCTTTGAACATTTTCTTCGAAGGAGAGGCGGTGTGGCGCCACTTCATGTGTTGCCGTTTTGTTTCCGGTTCGAAGTGATGAATCCACGTTTCGTCTCCGTGACGATGTTCGACAAAAATTGTCACGATCAGCGTCGTAACACGCGAGCAGTCCCGCATAGATTGTCCTTCGTTCCTCTTTATGGTGTCCCGTTACGCGGTGAGGAACAATCTTTCTTTCCACGAACAATACGAGACTGGAATAAAATGGCCGGCCGGTGTGGCCGCGCGGCTCTAGGCGCTTCAGTCTGGAACCGCGCGACCGCTACGGTCGCAGGTTGGAATCCTGCCTCGGGCATGGATGTGTGTGATGTCCTTAGGTTAGTTAGGTTTAAGTAGTTCTAGGTTCTAGGGGACTGATGACCTCAGATGTTAAGTCCCATGGTGCTCAGAGCCATTTGAACCATTTTTGGAATAAAATGGAGAACCGATAGAGCTACTCAAGGTAGCCTCCGCCACACACCGTCAGGTAGCTTGCGGAGCATGGACGTGCATGTACATGTAGAGGAACCAAGGGGCCACACACCTTTTAATACCCCGAACTGGTGGACGAGTGTCAGCGCTACCCTCAGAGACGTCCAGTTGAACAGCGCGGTGTGTAATTGTAATTCGTCGTTCCCCTCTAGTGAGAGTGTGCGCACGTTCCATCATGGCACGAGTCATAGCTGTGTGCTAACGGCCGGCACGCGGGGGATCGGTTAGGTTTGCGCGATATTGTTGCAATGACGACAGGCGCCCCGCCCAACGACTCGCCGTGCTTCTGTTCATCGCTAGGTCTCCGTAGGAATTCTGCAAATGCCTGTCAATATCTGTGATAATCTGGTTTCCCGTCGAAAGAAACTCAGTGACAGCTCTCTGCTTGGGACGCACCTCCGCTACAGGCGCCATTTTGAAGACTACGTATAGCGCCGCCGCCTATCAGAACTTCATGAGAATATAGGGAAGAAGGGCGAATACCTGATGTCCTACAGCAAATTCCGTATTTTTTCAGTTGAAATTGACCGCGAAACAGAAGTGTTGCATTACGTAACTCGACATCTTTTTTATTCATTTTGATGACCGCCACCGAAGAGCGATAGTAATATCGTAATAACAGTGACAGTAGGGGCATCTGCGAATGACGTCCTTGCGCGGGTCACGTGTGTGGACAATGAGGCCTGGCAGCAGCGCTGGAAGCAGAACAGGATCGGCTGGCGCCGGCCTCGTTCAGCGTGTACGAATCCGGCGCTGGCGCATTCCGGACACGGTGTGCTCGCTTCCGCCCTTCCGTTCCCTTCTGTCCTTTTTGCCATTTTTTCGCGCTCGCCTTTCCTTCCTTTCGCGGCCCGCATCCCGGCATCCCCCGACCGCCTCCTGCGCCCGAATTTAATCTCGTTGCGCCCGTCGTTCACCGCGCCGTCTGTCGCCGCTTATTAAATTCGCACGCTCCTCCAAGGATAAAACGCCGCGTAAAACTTTTCTCCGCAGTCCGCGTGCGCTCCTGCAGACAGCAGCCTAGCTAGCTACTGCTCCAGCCTCCTCCATAACGTTGGGCATGAACAGTATGAGCGACCACCGCAGTGCGTGAAATACCGATCGTTTAGAAAGATGCAGGTTTGTTCCGAATGCTGGACGATCTACTCACTGAAGCTTCACACGTGTTAATTTTCGCCAGAGATATGCCGGAGCACTTCGTTTGACACGTGCAGAACTGCAGCCCTCGTCTTCAGTATGAAATCGTAGTCTACGATGACATCATCCTAATACATTCGAGTTCAAATAATTTTCTCTCCAGTCATTAAACTATTCACTAGAATTAATGGAAGTTCAGGTCTGTTCTTACAAAAAGTAAAAACAGAAACAGTTAACAATGAAATTTATGAGGAACAAATAGCACCGTTTCCGGTTTGGAACCGACATGTTAATCGTCAGATTTATAATTTAATTTATGCTGGACAAGAGATGGTGGATGTTCCTGGTAGTGGTGAAAGTTCCATGCGGTGGTTGTATTCTACAGCTAAGAATTATTTTGGAAATAAGGCTACATTACTTCATAGGACCTTGTGCTGAATGGAAACCTAGCGCAAACAACTTCAGAAGATAAGAGTGAAGTTCGTTTCGTGGTACTTCGCAAAACGCCACTGCGCTACGCATAAACGTAAACAGTCCCTTTGATCTGAATAAATGAATCCGGTCGATATGCAGATCGCCTTCCTCTGTGTCAGCTGTATTTGATAAACTGCTCGCAATGGAAATGCATTTAAAAAAGGTTGGCCCTGACAAGTGAGTCGTGGGTGTGGTTGCTGCTGAAATTAATAGTGATACTCTACTGAAAGGTTGATATCTTAGACCATCGTTCATTACAAAACAATCCAAGGGAGGAACGGAACATAATAAACAAGCATAATAGTTAACCCCCTCACACACTGAAGACGAGTAGAAACTGGAACATAAAATCCGTATAACCAAACAGTTGACACAATCTGAGCAGCAAAGTAGGTGGGGAGGGGAAAGAAATAGTCTGGTGTCTAACTCACGAGTTCATACAAGTAAATTAAGTACACAGTTTCGCATCGGACATGGTTATTGCATTGTTCTGGTGGGGTTAGTTATTTGGGTTGCTGCACGTATTTTTCTGAGTCATGGTAATGCCATCGATTGCCAGAGCGTTATTTAAAACGAGATCCATCGAGATTTAACTGGAAGCGCGCCCTCTCCTGTCTCTTCACTAACGTCCCGCCTCGATTTGTTGCCATAAGTGACCAAAATTAAGAGAGTAGAAGATGGGCTGCTACTTCAGCAACTGCAGAAGGCATCTGCGCTGCAAGTGCTTCGTACGGCCAGCTCAGCAGTTGAATTTCTCCGCTCGGTTAGCATCCAGCAGAAGGGGACTACTACGGCTCGTTAGCGACGAAGAGTACCGCTCTGCTTCGAGTCCTAAGATAACTTCTCTACTCCGCGTCCTGACCAAGCGCCTCTCAACAACGACGGTTCTCTGAGCTCTCTCCGGAGAAACTGCAAAATTGCTGATTGTCTAATCAGAGAGAATGTTAGAAACACTTCCAATAAGAGTTCACGTAGCAAACATTTCCCTCTATTTTCCAACAAGTCTGTTATTACTTGAGGCAATCGTCTAATTTTTCAGTTTAAATGAATTTTTTAAAAATAAATTGTTGTGAGAGCCCTACCAGGGAAAAGCGGTGGAAGCGCTGACCTATGCGAGAGAACTTCCGTTTCCACCACTTTGAAAGGCGACGCCTGTTCCGCCAATCTGGCTAATCATCAAATCAACGAGTGCTCTCCACTGAGGTGACAGAAGTCATGGGATAGCGATATACAAGTATACAGATGGCGGTAGTATCGCGTATTCAAGGTGCAAAAAGGCAGTGGAATGGCAGAACTGTCATTTGTACTCAGGCGATGCACGAGAAAAGGTGTCCGGCCGCAACACCGGAATTAACTGACTTTGCAAGCGAAATGATACTTGGAGCTAGACGCACGGGACATTCCATTTCGTAGATCGTTAGGGAATTCAGTATTCCGAGAGCTACAGTGTCAAGAGTATGCCGAGAATACCAAATTTCAGGCATTACCTCTTACCAAGGACAACGCAATGGCTGGCAGCCGTCACTTAATGAATGAGAGCAGCGGCTTTTGTGCAGATTGTCAGTGCTAACAAGCACGTAACACTGCGTGAAATAACCGCAGAAGTCACTGTGCGACGTACGACGAACTATCTGTTAGGACACTACGGTGGAATTTGGCGTTAGTGGGCTTCGGCAGCAGACGACCGACGGGGGCTCAATGAAAAACACGACCGCACCATAACACCACCTCCTCTGAATTTTACTGTTGGCACTACAAACGCTGGCAGATGACGCTCACCGGGCATTCGCCATACCCACACCCTTCCGTCGGATCGCCACATTGTGTACCGTGATTCGTCACTCCACACAACGTTTCTCCACTGTTCAATCGTCCATTGTTTGTTCTGTTACACCAAGCGAGGCGTCGTTTGACATTTACCGGCGCGATGTGTGACTTATGAGCAGCCGCTCGACCATGAAATCCAAGTTTTCTCACCTCCCGCCTAACTGCCATAGTACTTGCAGTGTATCCTGATGCAGTTTGTAATTCCTGTGTGATTGTCTGGATAGATGTCTGCCTGTTACACATGACGACCCTCTTCAACTGTCGGCGATCTCTGTCAGTCAACAGACGACGTCGGCCTGCACGCTTTTGTGCTGTTTGTGTCCCTTCACGTTCTACTTCAATATCACATCGGAAACAGTGGAGCTGGGGATGTTTAGGAGTGTGAAAATCTCGCGTACAGACGTATGACGCAAGTGAAACCCGGGTCCATGAGTTCTGCAGAGCACCACATTCTGCTCTCTCACGATGTCTAATGACTACTGAGGTCGCTGATATGGAGTACCTGACAGTAGGTGGCAGCACAATGCACCTAATATGAAAAACGTATGTTTTTGGGGTTGTCCGGATACTTTTGATCACATAGTGATCATTAAAACAAAAACGTTTTTCGTTGCCACGGGATCTTCTCATGAAATTTCAATCACCAGTTGTCTCCTCCGATTGCGAAATCATTCTGTTGCCACCCAACTGCATGGGGAGAAATGATCATCACGATAAAATAAGAGAAATCAGGGCTCCCACAGAAAAATTTAAGTGCTCGTTTTTCCCGCGGGCCGTTCGAGAGTGGAACGGTAGAGAGACAGCTTCAAGGTGGTTCATTGAACCATGTGTCAGGCAATTTATTGTGCATAGCAGAGTAATCACGTAGATGTAGATAGTTTATTTCGGGTACTTGGAGACCATTTGCGGCCGTTCATGGACTTCATGTTCCCAAACAACGATATAACGTCACCGAGCCGCAGTTGTTCACAATTGGTTTGAAGAATATTCTTGACCATTCGGGAATATGTTTTGGGCACCCAGATCGCCCGACATGAATCCCATCGATCGTTTATCGGACATAATCGAGAGATTAGTTCATGCATAAAATTTTGCGTCGGCAATACTTTCACATTCATTGGCGGCTGTAGGGGCAGAATGGCTCATTATTTTTGACCACGACGAGCTGCTATATTACGTCGGGTAAAAAGAGGTCCGACACGATGTTATTAGGTGTCCCATGACTTTTGTCACCTCAGTGCATTTCCTGCGCAGAAGGTCAGGTCGATAACCTCCAAGTATTGGCGGCAGTCCACACTATTGTCCAAATTTTTCAGAAGCAAATTCCAAAATGAGCGTAATGTGTACGCTATTGCCTTCCTGTCATCCTCCTCGGCCTGCACCCGGCACAACTGCCCAGAGTCTGCGGACACGTACTGTGTGCCCGCCAACATGGCATTACGTGCGATACCGGAGCGAGCGGTCAGCATCCGTTTGTAGTGCCCGATACAGCGATGAGGGAGGCCAGACCACTGAAGGGCTGGCGACATGCTTATCTGCCGTGCGGGAACGCTCTGCACTCCAGTGCTGCCCAAAAAAGGTACTAGCCAGATCCCACATGCAACCCAGTACGTAATTAATGGTAAACATTTATGTAGAAGTTGCTTCCCTATTGCTTGCCTCATGGGTTATAATGTTTTCCGCTTCATATTTTGGTGTACATTGGTCCAGAAAGAAAGAGAAAGAACGGTAACATCCCGTCGACGAAGATGTCATGAACGACAGAGCATGCGTTCTGATAGGAGGGTATTGAGAAGAAAATAACGAACTATCCCGGCATTCGCATTGATCGATGCAGGGAAACCATGGAACAGCTAAATGTTGGTGTGCTGAATGGGGTTTAAATCCTGCTCCTACCGAATGGAAGTCCATAGCCTAAATGTTTGCGAAGATATGTGTGCAGCATTGGGTTGTTTAAATCACAGCAGTCCTTTCTATGCCGTCGGATAGGTGATATGATTTTCGCACATACTGTTTCTTTCACTAGTTTCTTGGTCTTTCATGTCCTCAGAAAATGTCTCTGAGCACTAAGGGACAAAACATCTGAGGCCATCAGTCCCCTAGAACTTAGAACTACTTAACCTAACTGACCTAAGGACATCACACACATCCATGCCCGAGGCAGGATTCGAACCTGCGACCGTAGCGGTCGCGCAGTTCCAACTTGAAGTGCCTAGAACCGCTCGGCCACACCGGCCGGCCTTCATGTCCTCAGTACGCCTCATTGTACATTAGACATCCATCGTTATTTCACAACTGCACAAGTTCCCTGAAGCACAGCATCTTGGCTGCACCTGTGCAGAACACAAACACTAAGTCTTTCTCCATATCCATAGCAATTCCAGCCGAACGAGTCTGGAACAAACTATCTAGTAACCTACGACTGACTCAAATCTACTCTGCCTTCAAGAAAGCTTTACCTTTCGTCACAGGTGTAGCTTCCCTCTTGCATATCCTCCCACAGCAAACCAGTATTTGTCACATTGTCAACACCAACCCAGCTTCCTTCATCCCTAAGTTTGTCTTTTTTGTTCCATCTCATCTGCCAACTTTACCATATTATTTTTCACTCTTCCCAAACCAGTCAAGTTCTCCAGATTTGATTCCTCTGCACTGCTGTCATACGTTTCTGTTACTACATCACTATCCTGATTCTACAGGAACGTTAATGGGAAAATGGCTTAACACGCTGTTAAGAAGGGTGAAATTATTATAATATCACATATTCATTACGATATCTGTAATTATTATTTTTTGGCTCACTTATCCCTCCATGACACTGATATAATGATAGTGGTTTAACGTCTTAGTTATCAACAGCTTTAACCGTTATGTAGTACTGGCACGTAGAGAATGCATTCACATCTTCAGTCCATTACATAGACACTCGCGGTTTACCGCCTTAGTGTGAGTGATCTTTCGTTTCAAATCGAAACTGAGGAGTTTTCTCATGTGTCACTCCTAATCTGTCGAGGAGTTCCTTGAAAAATTAAGCTGATTCTTATTGTATTGTTGATTGCGTTTACTTAAACTTAGGGACTGACTTTTTTCGGGTTCATAAACATTTATTTTTATCTGTTATTACTTTTATGTTGTAATTTGATGTACTGACACGTTCCATGACCTTGGAGATTTGCTCCTCACTTTGGTCCTACAGAACTTGATGTGTGAGCTGGAATAGTTTGATGCTCTTCCTGTGTGATGGTAGCAGATTCGGATGACTTGATGCGAGGCCTTCTGGAAGTGTGTCAACGACTGTCAATCGAATACTGTAGCCCACAGCGACATCACCGGAGATGCCATGCCAATCACTGGCAGCGTCTTTCTTCCGAAGGTTCTTTTGCTATTTCCACTTGACTGGCTATGCTTTTTACACCTACTATCAGATATGATAAGAGCGCCGCTAACATTGGGATTTGACTGTAAGCTGTGAGTCATCCACGTACCTCACTGTTGAGTCCTGTGGTCTTCCCCTGCTGCTGGAGGTATTGATGAATGAGCGGTTATGGTTTTCTTTCGGGGATTCTCTTTCACTTAGCCGGTTTTGGTCGGCTGTAGGTATCCGACTTTCCCTATACCAACCATACACCGTCCGCACAAAAAAAAAAGTCCGAGACTGATTTTTTTCCTGGGGTGTAAGCGACGTCAGCTCAGTAGCTACGGTGGCAGCTTGAATCAACAACTGTAAACAACAGACGTGCATTCGACCAGTCAGTTATGAGCAGTGTTAAGTAGTGAGCGTGCGACCGTAATGTGTCAGGGTTTTCTGTTACAAATCACAATGGAACAACAGCTTTAAATCAAGTGTTCACGACATACCCCGGGATGTGCAAAGTCTGTCACGCACACCTTGATTTCTGAACAAAAACAACGACAAATGGACCGCTGCCGCGACTTTATTGAAATGCGAAACGTAAATAATTATTTTCTAGAAAATATAATTATAGGGGACGAAACATGTGTTATCAATACGTACATACCACAAAAAGGGAAAGTGCAGTAATTCACATAAAGGGTGAACGCGTTGACGACATAACTATCAACCCAAAGTGACGCCCGAGTTGAACACCTACCAAAGAAGTACTTTTCTGACGGTTTCACGTGGTTGTATGAACGCTCTGTGCGTTGTACTCAAGTGGGCGGAGGCTATGTAGAATACCTGAACCATTAAAACCATTATCATAGCTTTTCTCTGTTATTAATATGGTTTCATAACTTTTTGGACTGACGGGTACCTGGAAGACATATCTCTATCTGTCAAATGGAAAGGCCCCCAATGGGTGAAAGCAACTTAACACAGGTTTTTATTGTTCATAAAGCTTAAAGGCAGCGCGCTGGGTTGCGAGGCAGCGAGGTGAGTCAGAACCGAATAGAATGCCCGCGGCAGATCAACGATCATTGGTCTGCTACACTGGCCAGCCTGATTGTGATTTTCAGACGGTTTTCAAGCATGTGCAGGCAGATTTAGGGCTGGTCCCTAGTATCCCCCTAAAAAAATATGACACACAAACATTTAAGATACGATAACACACGGTACAAAATCTACTCGGTTAACAGACAGACGGCGCAGACGACTCCCTTAGGTTAACTGACGGCAATGGCGACAGGAAGGGAATCCGACATCGAAAATTAGAATGAAATCAATTAGCCAAATCACGAAAACAGCGGAAAAGCTGCAACGGGATGAGTGATAGGAAACTGAGATATCATTATTATTATTATTTATATTATTATTAATAGAGTTATTATTGTCATTATCATCATTATTACACACCATGTGTCCGTAATTAAAGTACCTGTTTCAATACACTGTAGGGACAGAACTACGGCTCAGAACGTTTTTTCAAATTTGAACAGAATATTACTGACGCAACGGGGGCCAAGGAGCAAAATATTAACGAAAATTTTACCAATAGCTGTAAGCATCTTAATATAAATGGGAATAGCTACAAATGACAGATGAATCGCAGTACGACGGCTATGGTCTGAATTCCACATTACAGCATCCTTACTGTTCAATGTGTTGAGTGCGCAAGTTCGGCAGTGAACAGTTTTGGAACTGTTATTTAGGTGAGCCCCTCCTCCGCGGGTAAGTCGAGCCACATAGGATGGGAAAAATCGGTTTTTAATTGTCCTGAGGCCAAAAAAGGAATGAAAAACAGAATGACGTCGGTTTCTGAGATTGGCACAAGACATGTTCAATACGCTGTCTACCGTTTTCTGCCACAAGTTGAAATCGAGAAACAGCATGTTCCGTTACAGCTCGGAGTGTCTGGGGGATCACGTTGCACAGTGCGTGCCTTCAATTCAGCCGGCCGGGGTGACCGAGCGGTTCTAGGCGCTACAGTCTGGAACCGCGCAACCGCTACGGTCGCAGGTTCGAATCCTGCCTCGGGCATGGATGTGTGTGATGTCTTTGGGTTAGTTAGGTTTAAGTAGTTCTAAGTTCTAGGGGACTGATGACCTCAGAAGTGAAGTCCCATAGTGCTCAGAGCCATTTTTGAACCTTAAATTCAGCTACGTTCGTAATTGGAGCACTGAACACAACATCTTTCAGATTACCCCCAGGCAGAAGTCACATGGATCAGGTGCTGCGGACAACTACGCTGACGAGAAATGACGGTTAATACTTCCAGCATTTCTGAAATGCCTCTGCAGCGGCCGCTCCACTGGCTGTACAATGCGCGATGAAACGCCGTCATGAATAAAAATTATCCTATCCACGCATCCACTGTTGAAGGACTGGAATGACGCTGGCGCGTAAAACTCTCGTAGCGTTTACCATGTAACAGTACCCGCAGGACTCATCTCGAAGAATTGCTACCCTACAGTACACGTTGCCGTCAACTCGCACCACACAGTCACCAGTTGACGAGCGTGAGGATTTTCCGTTGTCCATATTGTGCAATTCTGCGTATTGACATGTCACTGGAGATGGAAATGTGCTTCGTCTGTCCAAAGAATGTGCCACAGCAAGAAATTCGAGAGCAAACGTTTATCTTGCTGGCAAGTCAGCATGAACTCCTGAACATAGATGATTTTGTATGGATAGCATGCACGATGTTTCGTAGGATTTCATGCACCGTGCTCGCAGGTCTGTAGCGTTCGGGCAATTCTCCGTCCACTGCATGTTTGCACACCACCGCTCGACCCCTACTGCAGTGCTGTGACCACATCTTCGACAGAAGTCGGATCAACCGCTTTCCTCCCTCTGCCACGCTGTACTTCGAAAGTACCTTCCTTTTCCAAATTTTTTAATCATTTTCTTCAGACTCTCAGCAGTCATCACTCCTATGCCTTTTTTTTTCATACCCTTGAGTGTCGGGAACTTCTGCGGAGTTGCTGGCGCACAGTCACCGTTCTCGTAAAAGAGCTTTACCAGCGGCACACGTCCCTCATTGAATTATCTGGGGAACAACCGTGTGCGGCGCGTCTCTTGCCATGCATATTCTGACACTTATAGAGCCATCTGTTGGTCAAATTTTCGTAAATTCCTTTTGTTCACGAATTTTCCCGCGGCGTCACTAATATGTTATTTAAATTTGACGTCATTCTAAGCAGTGGTTCTCTTTCTGCAGCGTTTTGAAAGTGGAACGGACGCCCTATGCAGTTCAGGAGATTGAAATTGCAGAAGCTGATGTACAACTTATGTACTATACTCATTGTGCTCGCCCGGCTAGCCGGGCGATCTAACGCGCTGCTTCCCGAGCGGGAAGGCGTGCCGGTTCCCGGCACGAATCCGCCCGGCGGATTAGTGTCGAGGTCCGGTGTGCCGGCCAGCCTGTCGATGGTTTTTAAGGCGGTTTTCCATCTGCCTCGGCGAATGCGGGCCGGTTCCCCTTATTCCGCCTCAGTTACACTATGTCGGCGATTGCTGCGCAGACATTGTCTCCACGTACACGTACTTCATAATTACCCTACCACGCAAACATTTGAGTTTACACACATCTGGTAAGAGACGTTCCTGGGATTTGGGGGGGTGTAGGGCGGGAGGGGGGGGGGGGGGGGTGGGGAGAGCGGCGTTCCTCTAGGGGCCGAACGGCACAATAACCCTGGGTTCGGTGTGGAGCGGCGGTGGGGTGGGCGGACTGCTGTGGCCTGTTGTGGGATTGTGAACCAATGAGGGCTACGGCGGGACGAAGCCCTCAGTGGCCGTCGTTTCTAGGTCCCCGGTTTAAATACACAAATACATGCACAGATCTCATTGGGGTGTTAAATTACTCACCACTTCTTGTTAGATGTACGACAGAGCTTGAAGGCTCTAATCTCACCAGGTTAAACAGACACGTACGTAAATAAAATAAATCATCGGTGTAGGCCCTAAGGAGTTCCAGTTTCATGCTCCTTACCTTACTAATTACTTTTGCACCTTGTCATTGTCCCTGTAAGTAGTACCATCATGACCAAAAGTCCCTATCTGTAGCAACTGACAGAAGATGTGTGGTTTAGCTTCATCGTGTTGGCAGTTATTTTCATACGAGAAAGCTGCATTAAAGTTCCGTAATCAAAAAAATGGTTCAAATGGCTCTGAGCACTATGGGACTTAACAGCTGTGGTCATCAGTCCCCTAGAACTTAGAACTATTTAAACCTAACTAACCTAAAGACATCACACACATCCATGCCCGAGGCAGGATTCGAACCTGCGACCGTAGCAGTCGCGCGGTTCCAGACTGCGCGCCTAGAACCGCGAGACCACCGCGGCCGGCGTTCCGTAATCCACACATCATCGAGATACTGACAGAGAGAAGTCCAGAAAATGCGTCAACTATTATGTTCATAAAACTTCACTCACACTTCTTCGTTGGAGCTGGTGTATGGGATTCCTGAGACACTGGATGTTTGGCTGGCTGGATAGAGCGCCCCTGCAAAGGGCCCGACACGCTCTGGCTGCGGTCGGCCTGCGACGGCAGCGAACATCTGCAAAAACAGCACAGCGCCACTGCAGGCGCCCGCTCCACCCGCCTCTGTTTATCAAAGGACTCACAGGCGAGAGTTAAATGGGCCGTGATGCCTTTATGATGACAGCAGCAATTACGCGACAAGTTTTATAGGAACTTCTAAAAGCGTCTCGCTTTTCGCGCTCAAGTCCGCTTGCAACTTACTTTTTTGTTCCGGACGACTGGACGTGGCTCGGCGGGAAGAAGGGAGCAAATCAGACGGCATGTATTGATATTCCTTTACTTTCTCCATAGCGTAGAATATGTTCTGTATTTAATAAGATATGTGCTGAATTTTTTCGATTCCATACCACACCGGCGCATATCCATCCATTCACGTTGAGCTAGATTTAATGATGAGATTCGGGGAGCCATGATAATTACTGTTTTTTGTCATTAGTTTTCTTACTGGTCTAATTCGACACGCCTCAGTTCCTCTCCTGTGCCAAAATTCGCATCTCACAGTATCACTTGCATCCAGCGCCCTCAATTATTTGCTGGATGTATCCCAAACTATTTCTTTCTCTGTATTTTTTACGCTCTACAACTTCCTCTGATGCTATGGAAGTTATCCCTTATGTCTTAGCATATGTTCTATCGCCCTGTCCCTCGTTCTTGTCGGTGTTTTCCACACATTCCTTTCCTCGGTGTTCTCCGGAGAACCTCCTCATTCCGATTCTGTTCTTTTTTTCTGTTTTCTCACACTCCATGTTCGACTACTATTCAATACTGTGCCCCAAAAGTACATTCTCAGAAGTTTCATCCTCAAATGAACGCCAATGTTCGAGTATAATAGACTTATTTTGTCCAGCAATTTCTTCTTTGCCTATGCAACTCTGCATCTCACGTCCTTGCTTTCTTCTTCCTGGGTTGTTTTGCTTTCAAGGTAATAAAATTACTGTAGATGGTCTACGTTGTGATCCCCAAGTTTGATGGTAAGTTTATCACTCACTTCCTACTCCTCATTACTTTCGTCTTTCTTCAGTTTGTTCTCAGCCCATATTCCGTGCTTTCCGTGCTCAGTAGACTGTTAATTATGTTCAGTATGCCTCCGTTTTTCTGAAGATAGCAATGTCATCAGCGAATATTACATACATCAAAAAAAGTTTTGCATCACATCGATACGAGAGTTCCAGAACCGGTACAGAAAATTGAACTAGAGGTCAACATAAACCTCATTTCCGCCCTTTCTTTGCTCACGAAAACCACACATTGCATGTTGTACCACCATACAGCGAGACCTTCAGAGATAGTGGTCGAGATTGCTGTACACACAGGCATCTCTAATACCCAGTAGCACGTCCTCTTGTATTGATGCATGGCTGTATTCGTCGTACCATGCTATCCACAAGTTCATCAAGATACTGTTGGTCCAGTTTGTCCCGCTCCTCAACGGCGATTCAGCGTAGTGGTCGGTGGATCACGTCGTTCATAAACAGCCCTTTTCAATTTATCCTAGGCATGTTCGATAAAGCCGGCCGCGGTGGTCTAGCGGTTCTATGCGCTCAGTCCGGAACCGCGCGACTGCTACGTCGAAGGTTCGAATCCTGCCTCGGGCATGGATGTGTGTGATCTCCTTAGGTTAGTTAGGTTTAAGTAGTTCTAAGTTCTAGGGGACTGATGACCACAGATGTTAAGTCCCATAGTGCTCAGAGCCAGTTGAACCGTTTTTTTGTTCGATAAGGCTCATGTACGGAGAACATGCTGGCCACGCTAGTCGAGCGATGTCGTTATCCTGGAGGAATTGCTTTTCACAATATATATAAATGACTTAGTAGATAGTGTCGGAAGTTCCATGCGGCTTTTCGCGGATGATGCTGTAGTATACAGAGAAGTTGCAGCATTAGAAAATTGTAGCGAAATGCAGGAAGATCTGCAGCGGATAGGCACTTGGTGCAGGGAGTGGCAACTGACCCTTAACATAGACAAATGTAATGTATTGCGAATACATAGAAAGAAGGATCCTTTATTGTATGATTATATGATAGCGGAACAAACACTGGTAGCAGTTACTTCTGTAAAATATCTGGGAGTATGCGTGCGGAACGATTTGAAGTGGAATGATCATATAAAATTAATTGTTGGTAAGGCGGGTACCAGGTTGAGATTCATTGGGAGAGTGCTTAGAAAATGTAGTCCATCAACAAAGGAGGTGGCTTACAAAACACTCGTTCGACCTATACTTGAGTATTGCTCATTAGTGTGGGATCCGTACCAGATCGGTCTGACGGAGGAGATAGAGAAGATCCAAAGAAGAGCGGCGCGTTTCGTCACAGGGTTATTTGGTAACCGTGATAGCGTTACGGAGATGTTTAATAAACTCAAGTGGCAGACTCTGCAAGAGAGGCGCTCTGCATCGCGGTGTAGCTTGCTCGCCAGGTTTCGAGAGGGTGCGTTTCTGGATGAGGTATCGAATATATTGCTTCCCCCTACTTATACCTCCCGAGGAAATCGCGAATGTAAAATTAGAGAGATTAGAGCGTGCACGGAGGCTTTCAGACAGTCGTTCTTCCCGCGAACCATACGCGACTGGAACAGGAAAGGGAGGTAATGACAGTGGCACGTAAAGTGCCCTCCGCCACACACCGTTGGGTGGCTTGCGAAGTATCAATGTAGATGTAGATAGATGTAGAAGTCATTCACACGCTGTGCACCATGAGCGCGCGAATTGTCGTCCATGAAGACGAATGCCTCGCCTATATGTTGCCGATATGGTTACACTATGGGTCGGAGGATGGCATTAACGTATCGTACAGCCATTACGGCGCCTTCCATGACCACCAGCGGCGTACGTTGGCTCCACATAATGCCGCCCCAAAACATCAGGGAACCTCCACCTTGCTGCACTCGCTGGACAGTGTGTCTAAGGCGTTGAGCCTGACCGGGCTGCCTCCAAACACGTCTCCGACGATTGGTTGAAGGCAAATGCGGCACTCATCGGTGAAGAGAACGTGATGCCACTCCTGAGCGGTCCATTCGGCATGTTGTTGGGCCCATCTGTACCGGTGCCGGTGCATGGTGCCGTGGTTGCAAAGATGGACCTCGCCATGGACGTAGGAAGTGAAGCTGCGCATCATGCAGCCTATTGCACACAGTTTGAGTCGTAACACGATGTCCTGTGCCTGCACGAAAAGCATTATTCAACATGGTGGCGTTGCTGTCATGGTTCGCTCCTCTGTATATCCTCCATGTCCGAACATCATCTCTTTGGTTCACTCTGAGACGCCTGGACACTTCCCTTGTTGAGAGCCCTTCTTGGAACAAAGTAACAAAGCGGACGCTATCGAACCGCGGTATTGACCGTCTAGGCATGGTTGATCTACAGACAACACGTGCCGTGTACCTCCTTCCTGGTGGAATGATTGGAACTGATCGGCTATCGGACCCCCTTCGTCTAATAGGTGCTGATCATGCATGGTCGTTTACATCTTTGGGCGGGTTTACTAACATCTCTGAACAGTCAAAGGGACTCTGTGATACAATATCCACAGTCAACGTCTATCTTCAGGAGTTCAGGGAGCCGGGGCGATACAAAACTTTTTTTTGATGTGTGTAATATTGATATGCTTTCACTCTGAATTTTAATCCCAAATTGGAAACTTTCTTTTATTTCCCCAATTACTTGTGTGTATAGATTGAACAGCAGGGGCGAAAATTACAGCCTTGTCTCAAGTGCTTTGTAATCCGCGCTTTTAGTTGCTAGTCTTACATTCTTATTTTACTTCTTGTACCTATTGTATAATTCCTGTCATTCCTTGTAGCTTATACCTATTTTCCTGAAAATTTCGAACATATTGTACAGATTTACATTGTCGTACGCTTTTTCTAGGTCGACAAATCTTGTGAAGGCTTCTTGATTTTCTTTAAATCTTGCTTCCATTATCAAGCACAACATTAGAGCTACTCTTATGAAGGCTTTACCTTACCTAAAGATAAACAGTTTTTTTGAACTTCAGTATCTGGTCTGCTAGCGAATAGTTTACCTTTTTGACTGAACAGATTCCTACTTAGTGTCTGGGCTATCTTGTGGTTGTTTTCAAGTTGTTGGGCCGTGGTACCTTCTTTATGTTTCTTCTTATGTCATAATGCTGTGTGCAAGCCTTATTGTTGGGAGTTTTTGAACATGTTCATAAAATTTTTATCTTCTTTGTCTATTGTCTGCTGCCAGATCTGTAATTTCTCTGTCGATTTTAATCTGCATCCGTCATCCGTTTTTTCTGGCAAGAATTTTTCTCATAATCCTTTGTTATTCTTCCAATACGTTTTCCAGATCGCAGTATCTGTTGAGAATTAAAGTTTCGCTCGCGTAGAGGGATTCAAGTTCGATAAGCGTGCTGTGTTGTATAACTCTTGCATTGTAGAAATCACACTTTCTTTCGTACGCTGTCTTGAGTTTTTGTAATCAAAGTCCTTGTAATTCCTTTTCTAGCCTCGTTGGTTGTGTGAGCCCGCCGACCCTTTTGATTTACCCACACTTCTGAACGTCAAATTCTGCGCACATGAACTCGGTTTTTTTTCTAAAGGTAATTGTAGGCTAAATTTTTCAGCACATTATTTGAATACTACTATCCGTTTAATTGCTGTGATTTCACTATCCACTGGTACTGCTAAATTGTCTCTGAAATATAACTGTAAGCAATAGGTCTTAATGTCATCGTTCGTTCGTTCGTCCAACATGGATTTCCTTTCCTTAATTATTGTTCCCATTCCCTAATAACTATATCTAGGATGAGAACGAAAAGGAGTAGCAGTAGTCCATCTCTTGGGGAACACCGGCTTTCATTGCAAGGGACTCTGACATCTCCTCCACAAATTTTTCAGTGCTTTTTGTTTGCGTGAGTGTTTGCTAGATGAGGCTCATTATATTTCAGTCAAGTCTCTGCCATTACAGTATTTCAGTAACAGTATTCACTGTACCGAGAAAATTTGAAGATTCACTATGAGGATAGTGTCGGCCATCCGGACATTCGCCTGGATTGATTTGGGGAAACCAGGCAAAACCGGAGGCAAGTAGAAAGCCTTTTTCTAGTTCCTACTGATATTCGTGACTGAGTATATGTACTGCGTAACGTGTCATATTTCACGAGCAGCTTAAGAAATAATACAAAGAAACGGGACTATGAATATATTTCAGAGCTCATAGTGGAAGTCTTTTATCTACCGAGACAATGAAGCAAGTATGGCCTCCTAGATCTATTTGACCTTTTTAATGTCTCTCGAAATGGGAAGAACTGACTTTAAAAGAAAAGTGTACACATTCGCCATTCCAGTTTTTAACTAGAAGAGTATATCCTAACATTCCTTGTCTTTCTCTTTCTCTCTGTGTTGTTCATGCTTGCACTTTTACCTGATTTATTTAGAGAATCTTGAGGATGGTACAGAAATAATGGTATAATGTCTAATTGCCTGAACTATTCATTGAAGTAAAGGGCTCAGAACAGTCTGATATAAACAGAACGCCCTCTAATTTATTTGTCAGTGAACATACAACGTATTAGCGCCTGATCAGAATGGAGGAGGAGATTAGTGTTTATCGTTCCGTCGACAACACGGTCATTAGAGACCGAACACAAGTGTGGGTTAGGGAAAGATGGGGAAGGAAGTCAGCCTTGCCCTTTTCAAAGGAACCATCCCGGCGTTTGCCTGAAGCGATTTGGGGAAATCACGGAAAACCTAAATCAGGATGGCCGGACCCGGGTTTGAACCGTCAACCTCCCGAGTGGGAGTCCATTGAGTTACCCTGGTCAGAATGACGTGGTAGCATGCGTTCTCTCCAAGAGTACACATAAAGAAGGGCAGTCGCAGTCGTCTTGTTTTGTTTCGCCTCGAATTTTATTTATTTATTGCCAAATTATAGACCTGTTACCTGATGTTTAAAACAGGTCGTACATCTTACAATTTTCGTTTTTCATCTTTTTACAGTTTTCTATTCTTTTGTTTTATCTACAACATTTACAAAGAATGATACTTTTCAAAAATAATTTAAGTTTGAACTGTAAAAAAAAGTTGTTTTTTTTTTAGAAGAATATAAAAAGAAGATAGGATAGAGGAGAGACTTGTTAGTACCATCACCGAATGTGACTGACGGTGAATACCTCTGAATGGTTTCATCGAGTCGTCTCACTCACTCACACACACACACACACACACACACACACACACACACACACACAAATGGTTATTAGTAGAGAAATAATGTTGCTTATCCTATTTATTACTAATCCTATGTATTAACTACTTTAGGTGCCCATCCATGTACGGTATTTGGTGATTTCTTGGCTGGATCACCAGCACCTTATGCTTATTTACTGTCCAGTCGCATCTTCCTCCTCGTGTTCCTCCTCATTGTCACTATTTTCGGTGGGTATCGCTGTGCAACCTCTGGAGATTGTTGTTACGCTGCATATAGGCATGTCTGTAATGTCGTGTCCGCATGTACTCTTCATGTGTTGTTTTTGAAATACTGTTTGTCAGTGCTTTTAATTGTGCCCAGTGTTCATCGTCTCTTATTGCTGTGTATATATCTATGTCTGTATCTGTGTAGTCTAAGGGTAGTGTATGTCTATTGTTCGCGTATTGCCCGAAGAAAAAGACAGTGTGTTCTGGGGAATCTTCTTCCTCGCATGTGCATGTAGGTGTATGCCTCAGACTCACGCTGTTAAGTGCGTGGGATAAGGTCCGTGTCCGGTTAAGAAATGTACCATACCGCGGCTGGGATCGATATGTCTCATTCTCAACCGCTCCCTAAGTCAGGGAGGAAGTCGTGCAGTCTACGTCCCTTATCACTTACATCCCACTCACCTTGTCATGTATCCAAATGCCAACTTTTAAGGTGACGTATCGTCTCTATCGGCACACCGGTTATTGTGTGTACCTTAACTAGTCTCCCCACCTTTAACTAGTACCTTGCAGCTCTGTATTTGATCGTGATATTGAAAGGTCTCTGTTGGCTTCCTTTAATGTTAATTTCTTAAATCTGTTGTCATTTACGGTATAAATTCCTCTTCTAAATTTACTGTGGTGTTTCTGACTATCTGGGAGGAGACTGAGCAGTGAAACGTGTTACTTTTACACATAAACAAGAACGATCTGTCACACTACTGCACTTTAAAACACAGTTTATATGTAATTCATGTCACACAGTCTCATACGGAACCTACGCGCGCTTTCTTTTATATGGTATATATGATAAGATACTGTCATCCCCCTTCCCTTCTGTGTGTAAGGATGAATGAGCAAATGCATTTCTAGTTGCATGCTTGATGGTAGCAGACAAGCCTGTCTGCTAGAGAACAGTAGGACCAACATCGGAACAGGTAGCTACCCTTTCTAAAAGCAAAGAGGTTTCTATTCTTAGTATGGTCCTGTCCGTCTCTTGTCATGTTGGTATAGGAAGCTGCCTCTGGTCACTTCCGTTTGTATCTGTTAAGCACTCTCGGTAGGGGCCCAGGTCAGTCTGTCCGCGGCGAGCGTCTGAAGTGGTAAGATCTCCGGCTAAGCGCGTGTCTGCTAAGTCCGTAGGACAATGGATTTCTTAAGTTCAGCCTAACTGAAAATTTAATCACCTTTATTTCAGGTTTAGCTCTAAAATATCTAATGTTATCTTAAATTGCAACGCAGTGTAATTTGAGTGTGAAGTTCAGAATATCTTCCGGTAGTTGCTTTGTCACTACTTTGTGAGTAAAGTGGAACCACGTGTTGATCAGTAACTCTAACTAAGAACATCAGTCTTAAATGCGAATGTGCGTGAGATTATAACGTCTCGTCGTGACAATATTTTTCAATATAGCAACTTTTCTTTATGTTCAACCCACGTAGTGTGTACTTTGTGAGACCAGTACCACGTGCTTATACAGTTGTTTGACCCATCAGGTTAATAGTAAGACGATAGTAACAAGTTCGAGGTTTTTCTTTTGTAAATTGCGTTTCCATATAATATATTTTACTTATCAAAATTATTGTGGAGTTACACTCTTTGTGTAAACCAAGTTGACCACGTGAAGCATGTGGTGTAAGCATCAAAGTAGCCCTCAGCTATTCTTTTCGGGAAGATTTCACAGAGAGTTAGTATGAATTTAGTATAGCAGTGTGTGGTAATTTCATGACGGACAGGATTGCGCTACGAACGTAACTTCTTTGGGTGAAAATTGAATTTGTTGGTTGTGGTTAATTTCCTCTTGCATATGTTTCAACATTCTTCGTGTGTTGTTTTATGAATGCAGTGTTGTATGTAGTCTCCCAATCTTGGCTCCCTATTTGATGTGTTCCGTAAGATTACAAACTCACATTTACACAATCCTAAATAAGGCACCAGCTTAGTTATGAATCAAGTTTGGTATGCTGAAATTTTAACGGAACAATGATCAATGTTAAAATAAATGTCCAAATATAAACTGATTTATTTCTTTTTATTTAAATTGTCTTTATATATCACCGGTTATCGTAAGATGAGTACTAAAAGATTATAATTAATGTTAGTCTGGTTGGGAATTTGGTAAGCTACACTGGATACCTGGTGAAACAGTTGTGCAGTAATGCAAGGTTAACTTCCTCAGATAGCTCACAGCTTTTAACCCACTTTTATGGTCTTGATATCTGCACCGCTTTCAGAACAAATTAATGCAACAACATTACAATATCTATAGGCCATATTCCTAGCACCACACACA
Source organism: Schistocerca americana (assembly GCF_021461395.2). Taxonomy (NCBI): domain Eukaryota; kingdom Metazoa; phylum Arthropoda; class Insecta; order Orthoptera; family Acrididae; genus Schistocerca; species Schistocerca americana. Next base: position 419,633,831 of record NC_060121.1, on the reverse strand, counting down.
GTGCTCATGCTGAGGTGGTACCGAAGGCTCCAGATAGCCTAAGTAGGACACTTCGTCTCGAACGTGAGAAGTGCAGGAAACGGGGGCTGTAGCGATATACTCTGATAAACCGAAAAATTATGACGACTGCTCACCGCGACGTTGGAAGCCGTCTGGTGGCGTTGCGGGCACGTGACGCTGAAACAAAAGTACATAAGTGGAGCAGACTCTGACGGGGATCACCCTAGCAGAGATATTGGCTGTAAATGGGGAAATCCATTGAGATAAGCGACTTTGACAAAGGGCGGATTATTTATTATTAAGCACAGCCTGTGAACGAGTATCTCGAAATGGTGCACCTGGTCGAATGTTCACGTGCTACTGTCTAAGCATCTACGGAAAGAGGTAGGAGGAAAGCGAAAGTACCACTAGGCGCTGAAGCTACCACTACGCGCAAAATGGTTGGACGTCCACGAGTCTTCACAGAACGTAGGGTTCGGAGGCTTGTCTGCTCTGTGAAGTAGGATGGATGGTGATCTGTGGCTTCCCTGCCGAAAGGGCACTCCGCTGGTGCACGCACAAGTGTTCAGGGCCCACCGTTCACCGTACATTGTTGAACATGGAGTTCCACAGTAGACCACACCTACGTGTTCACATGCTGACCCAACGACCTCGTCAGTTACGATTGCAGTGGGCTCGGAACCATCGGGATTCGACAGTCAGTCAATGAAAACGAGGCGGCTCCTCGGGTGAATCACATTTTGCTGCACTAGGTCGACGGTCGTGTCCACAGACACCATCATCGAGGTGAACGGTGGCTCGAAACGTGCAGCACGCCACGGACGCAGGCTGTGGGAGCAGTATTATGCTACGGGAGACATTCTACTGCGCTTGCGTGGGACCGTGGTAGTAATCGAAAACACTCTAACAGCTGCGAACCACCTGCTTCCCTCCATGCTTGATGTCTTCGCCAACGGCGATGTCATCTTTCAGCAATATAAATGTCCGGGTCTCAGAGCATTATAGTGAACTCACGTTGCTGTCTCGGCGACCAAATTCGCATGATGTCAATCCTGTGTAACCCATCTGTGTCACTATCGGACGCCATCACCGCGTACGCAAATCTGTGGCCCGTTATTTACGCGAATCACATGACATGTGTGTAGACATCTAATGCCACATACCTCCACAGACCTACAAACACACTGTCGGATTCCTGATACGTAGAATCAGGAATGTATTTCGTTCCAAATGCGGACAGACAAGCTATTAAGCAGGTGGTCATATTGTTTTGGCTCAACAGTGTACACGCTAACAGAGGAAAGCCTTGGAAAAAAGATCGCGGTGTGGCGATATAAATGTCCATGGAGCCAAATAGAAAGACTACTATAACTGAGAGGCCGATGTACGTTACACGGTGATGCGACACCTCGGAAGTCTTACGTGAAACTTTCCGAAAAAGAAAAACAAAATTAATTGGGGCTGCCGCAGAACCCGATCTTACTACATTGGCAAAGCAGGTGAAACTCAGCTCTGACGGCTCTCCTCGCCTTCACATTCTCTCCGTTTCCCTTCTTTTATTTTTTTAACGAATAATTATGATGTATACGTTACCAGCATGGTATCAGTACTCTCCTATGCTAGTATGGCGAATTCTAAGAGTGCTCAGGCGTTCGCATTACTTATTAAGTAGTCGTGACAGCAGACATCGAACGAATTCAAAAAATGGTTCAAAAGGCTGTGAGCACTATGGGACTTACCTTCTGAAGTCATCAGTCCCCTAGAACTTAGAACTACTTAAACCTAACTAACCTAATGACATCACACACATCCATGCGCGAGGCAGGATTCGAACGAATTCAGACGCACGCTGGTAGAACTGTATAACATCGTGAAAGTGGTTGTGTCCCATGCGGAAATGGAAGGAAAGATACTCGGGGACTTCACTGAGTATCTTTGGAAGAAAGGCTGTACTATTCTCATAAAATCATTTAGGGTAGATTATGCAGCCGGTATTCGAGGGAAAAAGAGGAGAGTTCTGCTACCTTCATCGTTCGGTACGAGTATATCTCGTGTAGGGGATATGAGAATATAGTAAGAGATATTAGGGGGCATACTGAGGACTAGTCGTTTTTCCCTCACTTTACATGAACAGAGTAAGACACACAACGCTCTTCTATGACCTGAACCTTGGCAGTCCAACACTTTTAGTTACAATTTCAAACATGTAAATTTTATCTTCTGAGATAATTAGCTAGTGTATCATCAGATGCTGAAAATATCATTTCGATATTTCAACAGTTTATGAAACACTGGAGCTGTCCCATTATGTGGGACTCCCCTGTGTTGTTCTGGCTTATATCGAGCGTCAGCGTCCGTATTATCTGATCGTCGACGCGGCATTAACCCCTAAGCATCTTTCCTGCCTCCCTTTTCGACGATCATCTTTCGTTTCAATTGTAGGAGTGTTAGAAGAAGGGGCAGTATTATGAGAATGACGGATAGGTCTAATCAGTGTCCCGGCGGAGGTTCGAGTCCTCCCTCGGGCATGGGTGTGTGTGTTTGTCTTTAGGATAATTTAGGTTAAGTAGTGTGTAAGCTTAGGGACTGATGACCGTAGCAGTTAAGTCCCATAAGATTTCACACACATTTGAACTTTTTTTTTTCTAATCGGTCTAGATGAAATTACTGCCAGTGCTCATTGGGCGAAGCATATCAGTGGAAAGAGTACATTTACCGTCGGGGCAGTGTACATTAGGTCTACTTAGTGATGTTACACCCGATAGATTGTAAGTGGAACGATCCGAAAAAAAGCCATTGACTGTCAAGGATTCCCATGAAACTGAAACTTCTTGGCAGATTAAAACTGTGCGCCGGACCGAGACTCGAACTCGGGACCTTTGCCTTTCGCGTGCAAGTGCTCTACCATCTGAGCTACCCAAGCAAGACTCACGCCCCGTCCTCACAGCTTTACTTCCGCCAGTACATCGCCTCCTACCTTCCAATCTTTACAGAAGCTCTCCTTGCAGAACTAACACTCCTGAAAGAAAGGATATTGCGGAGACATGGCTTAGCCACAGCCTGGGGGATGTTTCAAAGAATGAGATTTTCATCCATTCCCACCTTACTGCATGTGCAAATGAGGTAAAACTCCATTGTGAGATGCTTGAGGAAAGTGTTCCGACAAAATATACTTAGGGTTATGCTGAGAAAACGGAGTCCAGTTCATAAATAATTTGCAGGTCGATTCACAGGCGGCTGGCCGTTGTGGCCTAGCGGTTCTAGGCGCTTCAGTCTGGAACCGCGCGACCGCTACGGTCGCAGGTTCGAATCCTGCCTCGGACATGGATATGTGTGATGTCCTTAGGTTTGTTAGGTTTAAGTAGTTCTAAGTTCTAGGGGACTGATCACCTCAGATGTCCAGTCCCATAGTGCTCAGAGCCATTTGATTGACAGGCGGGAGGAGAGGAAACGTAATTTAAATACCAGCACTGTATGTCGATAAACGTCATTTAGTTAGCGGTTTCAGCACCCGAAAAGCACTTCGGTAGCATATTACCCTCCACCTTATACGCATATCGCTTTGAACTGGAGTTCGGCCGGAAGCCCGCAGGCACATGGAGCCACTAGCCCGCAGGCACATGGAGCCACTCGGCGCGCGATGGGATTGTGGCGCTAGTAGCGCGAAACGAGGCTGCACTAATTCGGGGCGAACTGTGCGCCTTCTGTTTGCTTTGCGCAACGGCCGCATCTGCTCGCTAACGACGTGCATAGCCGGCGGCCCGCTACCTGCCTGCACGGCCGTGCATATTCGTTGCGCGCGCGCGGCCGTGGGAAGCTGCCCCTGATAAATTGTTCTTAGCCGCGACGTCCCTAGCCGGGAAGACGGCCACCCATTGTCCGCTATCTCCCTAGCAGCGCTCCCGAGAAAGCCAATACTCGCCGCGCATATTCTTCCTTGCATAAATCTTATCGTCGGAGAGAAAGAAAGGGTTAGGTTTTCGGGTCGGGTCGGTTCGGGCGCCCGGGATGGGGCAGCAAGCAATCTGCATTATAAGATCGGCGCGGCCGTCTCCCCTCCGCTAATGGGTTTTGCTGCACGGGGAGCGAGGCTTTCTGGCGTGATTTATTGGGAATGTATTGGCGGTATTCAGATGCGCGTCACCTGTTCGGGAGCGGCGCTGGTGGACCCCTTCGCCGAATCTAGCCAGGTGGCAGCCCTCGCCGCCTTTGGAGAGATTCTCCAGGTAGAGGGCGCGCATTTCCCAGCCGTTGGCGTTCGGTTTCCTCGTTTCCTACGTGATTTACGGCGCAAACGCTTTAGACAGTTTTGTATCGCCTATGCGTGTTTGTCAATAGCTGTCTGTTCTCCCCGACAAATAACGGAAATCAAATGCGATGCACAAACGTCTATTTAAAGTGGTTTCCAGTCATATTCAAGAGAGGAATATCTAAATGTTATTTACTTAATTGAGCTACGATATCCTTAAGATCTACAGTACCGTTACAACACATTGTTACGCGTGACGGGGACACCGCCAACGTCGCAAACATTTCACCAACCGAACAATGTTTCCCGCAAATTTTACTTTTGCGTCGCTTAATGCTCCTAACTTCTTCTGTCTACCGCCCATTAAAGTTACTTTAATTTTGTACTTTCTGTTGGCCTCCGCGAGCCACTGAAAAGAAGAGTATAGTAATACGACACTCGTTACAGACTAAGCGAAACTAACCACATCTGACTTTTGAAAATGTGGACATACGGGAAACTGCTGCTTCATGCTAAATGTTGCACGAATATTCAGTCATATCTTGAGACTATTTCACAGTGGTGGAACGCCGGCCGGAATGGCCCAGCGGTTCTAGGCGCTACAGTCTGGAACCGCGCGACCGCTACGGTCGCAGGTTCGAATCCTGCCTCGGGCATGGATGTGTGTAATGTCCTTAGGTTAGTTAGGTTTAAGTAGTTCTACGTTCTAGGGGACTGACGACCTCAGATGTTAAGTCCCATAGTGCTCAGAGCCATTTGATGTGAACAGTGGTGCAACGTTTGCCAATGAAAGGAGAAGCCGTACCAGGAAACGAAGGAGTCATCAGAATTGGTCACAAATTGATATTCATACAGGCATCGACGGAGAATACAGAACTATAAACTTCGGAGCTTTGTGGCTGAACGTGCGACACTGCATTGCAGCTTCATCGCGCAGGTGGCAAAGATAATAAACAGGGACATGTCGGTACTAGGGCATAAAGTCTTTGCGAATTTCATTCCGTGTACTCAGTTGGACAGTAACTATGTGTCTCTGACAGGCACGTGAACAACGAACGCAGATGTTAGCATTAACAGAGGACGTGTAGTTGGGCTCAAAGAAGCCGGTTGGAGTAATCGGCGAATCGGTCGGCATATGAATAGTACCGATGGGGCTACTCGTCGATGTTGGCAGCATTGGGTGAACCATGAGCGACCACAGCGTCAAGAAGGAAGCGGTGGACCTAGAGAGACGACGGGACGTGAGGACTGAGCAGTCGCCAGAGTGGCACTCAGAGCCCCGGTTTCAACATTATCATCGATCCCACGTCCAACTGTTGCTTCAGTGACTGCTAGGACCATTAACAGGCAGCTGAAACAAAGAGGGCTGAGCTTACGGTGCCCCCCTTACGTCGACTATAATTGACCAAGAAACCCGATAGCAGTGGTATCGGGCACATTCGGGCTGGAATTTCATTGACTAGATTAGAATTGTCTTCAGTGATCAGTCTCGCTACGAACTGAGCTCCAATGACCAGAGATGTGTCTGAAGAAGCCCCGGATAGCGGTGGGATACCAGCCTGACTGTCGCCGGCCATACGGCCAGAGAGCCAGGAGTGATGGTCTGGGGTACCATTTCATTTCATAGCAGAAGCACTTTGATTGTCATCCGCAGCACCCTTACAGCACAGCGGTACGTCGACGATATCCTAAGCTCCGTTTTGTTGTCCTTCATAGCATGCCATCCTAGGCTTAAATTTCAGCAGATAATGGTCCCCTCCCCCCTTCCCCTCCCTGCACACGGCGAGAGTATCTGCTGCATGTCTCTGTGGTTCGCAAATCCTATCTTGGCCCCACAAGGTCGCCGGACCTGTCCCCAACTGAGTAAGTTTAGAGCATTATAGGCATGGCCTTCCAAGCAGCTCGGGATTTTGTCGATTTTACACGGCAGTTGGACAGAATTTGGCATGGCATTTTTCAGGACGACATACAACAATTCTGTTAATCAGTGCCAAGCCGAATAACTGCTTGCTAAAGGACCAGAGGTGAATCGACGCGTTATTGACTTGCTGAATTTGTGAAACTCTTTCTGCTGAATAAATAATCCAGTTTTTGTGAAACTGTGATTGTTTGTTTCTCTGTACATGTACATCACATCTACCTATGTCTGTGCAACGGATAATTAGTTCGTAGTGCGTGTTTTCTCTCTTTTTCTTCTCTTACAGTGTATTTTAAATGTTTGGAAGTGGAAAACTGCGCACTTCAAAACAGAAAAAAACACAGTTCTTGTGACTACAACATCAGTAAGTCGCAATTGGAGTCTGTCAACTAACAGAATTAGAGGTAAGGCAGGATAAAGAATTCCGTACAATGACAGTTTACTAGGAAACTGCTTACAAATTACTTGTGCGTCCTAACTTAGAGTAATGCTCAAGTGGGAAGGGGGGGGGGGGGGCGGAGGGGGCTCGAGTCAACAGTACTAACAACGGATATTGAATGTATATAAATAAGGACAGCACGAATGGTCACGAATGGTCACAGATTCGAGTCGCGAGAGAATGCTACGGCAATTTTGAAAAAAACGTTCAAAATGATTCAGATGGCTCTGAGCACTATGGGACTCAACATCTGAGGTCATCAGTCCCCTAGACATAGAACTACTTAAACCTAACTAACCTGCCCGAGGCAGGATTCGAACCTGCGACCGTAGCGGTCGCGCGGTTCGAGACTGTAGTGCCTAGAACCGCTCGGCCACACCGGCCGACTGAAAAAACGTGATCTAACACATTTCTGAAGATAAATGCCAGTCATCCAAAAGCCTAATCCCAAATCTTCATTGACCAATATTACTTCGGAATCTAGAGATATTCCTCAGCTCCCTACGTGTCACAGCGGTAGAGATAGTGAAGACAAGATCAGATAATTACAGCACGCATAGACGCATCCAAGCACTCATCTTTCCCGCGCTCCATACGCGATTAGAACGGGGAGAAAACCTAGCATGTGTTACCATGCTAAGTATCCTCTACCATGCACTTCGCAATGGTTTGCAGAGTATGTGTGTATACGCAGAAAGTAGCGCGTAATTCGCAAATGTAATGAAAATTTGCCTCCGAACATAATGAAGCTTCACTTGACGATCTTGCCTCTGTGCGGGTTCACCGCCCCAGTATATTGTTCGAAAGAAAACATTGTCCATTATTTAATGTGACCAGCGACTATGCACGTTGCGACTACGCACGTTGACCGTGCAGGTGGTAGTACTAGCTGTCGAGGGTATACAAAGCGTGTCGAGGTGCAGTTGTAACACGGAAAGGGGGGGATAGATCTCACGTCCACAAGGCCATTATCATTGGCTTTCGGACCCCGGATGGAAGCATTTTCGAAAAGGGTAAGCTTGTAAACCGTTCGCGTGTCGTCGTGTTTAATGTGTACCGTGCATGACAAAAAGGCACTATCCAAAACCGGCGCAGAGACAACTGTGGTGCACCACGAACCGTAGATGACAGTGGTGGCTTCGGAGACGTGTACGGCCAACATGTGTGTAAATGCTGAACGACTGACCGCCCAGATGAACCTTGGGGCCGCCGACAGCGTCTCCTCAAAGACCGTTCAGCGAACGTTGCTTTGCATGGGCCTCCGCAGCGGGCAGCTGGATCACATACCCATACTGACTGCTGTTCACCGGTGACGAACGCTGGGATTTACATTCCAATACCGCAACTGGACGTCCGTTGAGGGGCGACAGGTGGTCTTTTCAAATGAATCACGTTTTATGCTCCATCGAATAGATGGCGCGTACAGCGTGAGAAGTCCGTAACAATCGTCGGACGGGTCCAGGCCGGAGGAGAGAGCGTTATGGTCTGAGGAACGTTTTCGTGGCATTCCCTGAGTGATCTCGTCATTCTGGAAGACTCAATGGACCAACACCAGTATGCATCTATCGTTGAGGGATGCTCCCCTATTTACTCGTTACTACCCCTTCCCCTCCCCCCCCCCAAATATCTCTCAAGTCTTATATCGCCGAAGTGGCCGAACTGCTAAACACTTGTTCACCAACAATACTAACAATAATTTAGATAATTATTAATTAATCTTACAGACACTGACTAGCAGTTTGAATTGATTACATTTTAAGATTAAATTAAAATAAACAGTACTTATAATGTGCTCCATATAACACTTTTAATGTACACAGGATGTTTTTTGATTTTTTTATGTGGGTATGTTTCTCTATGCTCGTACGTTGAACGGTACATGGATCATTCATATGTGTTGTACTGTCCCATTGTCAAAGACCAATACCACTAGTAACGTGAAGTGATAGAAAACGAAATTGCTTAAATTTTCTGTCTTTCTTTTCACTTACAAACTCACGCATCTTAAAATTTTTGCGTCATAGGCCACTGGCGAATTTAAGTGTGCGATGGAGCTGACCCTGATTGTCTCACCTTATACACTATTATTGCTTCCGTACCTGTTCTCTCCTTTCCGTATTGTCCCCTGTTGAAAACCTTGATACGGTGCACGTATTAATGTCACAACATGGAATGTATAATAGTGCCACATATATAAATCCATAGTAATTTTCTCTGACAGCTAGCCATAGAGATTGTCGATGCTCATAGCCTCCAAATACAGACACTGTGTGATCAAAAGTATCCGTACACCCCAAAGACATACGTTTTTCATATTAGGAGAATTGTACTGCCATGTACTCCAACGACGTCAGTAGTCATTAGACATTGTGAGAGACCAGAGTGGGGCGCTCCGCGGAACTCACTGACTTCGAACGTGGCCAAGTTATTGGTTGTCACTTGTGTCATACCTCTGTATGCGAGATTTTCACACTCCTAAACATCCCTAGGTCCACTGTTTCCGATGTGATAGTGAAACAGAACGTGAAGGGACACGTAGAGCACAAAAGCGTACAGGCCGACCTCGTCTGTTGACTGATAGAGACCGCCGACAGTTGAAGAGGGTCGTAATGTGTAATAGGCAGACATCTATCCAGACCATCACACAGGATTTCCAAACTGCATCAGGATACACTGCAAGTACTATGGCGGTTAGGCGGGTGGTGAGAAAGCTTGGATTCCATGGTCGAGCGGCTGCTCATAAGCCACACATCACACCAGTAAATGCCATACGACGCCTCGCTTGGTGTAAGGGGCATAAACATTGGACGATTGAACAGTGGAGAAACCTTGTGTGGAGTGGCGAATCACTGTACACAATGTGGCGATCCAATGGAAGGGTGTGGGTATGGAGAATGTCTGGTGAACGTCATTTGCCAGCGTGTGTAGTACCAACAGTAAAATTCAGAGGAGGTGGTGTTTATGGTGTGGTCGGGTTTTTCATAGAGAGGGCTTGCACACTTATTGTTTTGCGTGGCACTATCACAACACAGAACTACATTAATGTTTTAAGCACTTTCTTGCTTCCCACTATTGAAGACCAATTCGGGTGTGGCGATTGCATCTTTCAGCACGATCGAGCACCTGTTCATAATGCACGGCCTGTGGCGGAGTGGTTACACGACAATAGGATCCCTGTAATGGTCTGGCCTGAACAGAGTCCTGACCTGATTCCTATAGAACACCTTTGTGATGTTTTGGAACGCCGACTTCGTGCCAGGCCTCACCGACCGACATTGATACCTCGCGTCAGTGCAGCACTGCGTGAAGAATGGGCTGCCATTCCCCAGGAAACCTTCCAGCACGTGACTGAACATATGCCTGCAAGAGTGGAAGCTGCCATCAAGGCTAAGGGTGGGCCAACACCATACTGAATTCCAGCGTTACCGGTGGAGGGCGCCACGCACATGTAAGTTATTTTCAGCCAGTTGTTCGGGTATTTTTGGTCACATAGTGTATATAAATTTCGTAGCTTCTACATAGCATTTAAGAAAACTAGAAGCGTAGTTATTGATGTGTAAATCGCACATGGAAATGTAGGCCACATCAGGAGACACGCAGTCACGTTTGCGGTTTGGACCATGTTCGCCGGGTTTCAAAAATGTCTCGGCCTTTAGGTAGTCATCACACACTGCAGTAAACAGAACATGCCGGCAGTTACAGGTAGCGCGCTGCGCGGTACTAACCTTTAATGGGAGGAAGAAGAACACTACTGGATGGACACTATTGCGAAATCACTCACGCAAAATGCAGAAAAAGAGTAACAAAGACAAGATACGGATCTGCACCAGTTCTACATTTTCTCTTCTTTTCAGAAATTAGCAGATTTCTGTCAGAAATAGAATTCTGGTCGCGAAACGGCATTTCATTTATAGATTTTCACAGACCAAATCCTAACTGATTTGACCATAGCGCTAAGTAAAGCGCCTCCCGACAGTATCAGCGAAGAGTGCGCTTAGCGAAACGTCTCTTCCAAATCGGTATGCTGTGAAATGTTGTCTCCGAAACCATCTTATGCCATCGTAGTATACAAACACCAAGGGTTAGCAAGTTATATTGTTATTTACGCTCCATCCAAATACTGACGCGGGCAATATGCAGATAGAAGAAGTGAAGCAGATGTACTCTCTCTTTGACGAAGGCTATACAGGAATAATTTAGTTTCTCCGATAACCTGTTGGAAAATTGCATCTCATGAAGAAAACTGTTTGTAGGAACAGCTACGTGTCCTATTCTCAAATCCTGCAGTGACATGTTACGGGACATAAATCCTATCTCTACATTCCACGACGCCAACGGGTCGATAAACTCTACTCTGCATCTTATCTACCGATAGTTATTTCATGCACTAATTTTACAGCGTTATACGAGTGATTCGCAGTGAAACTTGTGAGTTTTCCAAAAAACACCGCAATACTCCTGCAATTTCTATGAAAAATTAACAAGCATCTTATCGACTATTCCATGAGGTTTTGGACTTGCAACCGGGTGACTTGACATCTTCCCATGATATTTCGGCTGACAACCGTCCAACCATTTTCAGGTAAGATGCTGTCGACCGAAATTTCGTGGCAAGATGTTGACATCATCCAACTGCTATTCCGAAAATCTTAAGAACCACATTTTGTCAGCTGCCCAAATAGTGCCCTTGTAGCGAACATGATGCCAAGGTTACATCAATTATTTCGTTAACTACACCGCATTTGATAGCATAAAAGTAAGTATTGCTCCTGTACATCATTCTAGAGTGGAATTAGAACCGCCATACACAATACTGGTACATTAGAAGTAATATCTGTTATTTAGCAGTATTTAGTAAATAAACCTGCCACTCTATCAAAAAATGCCTGAAAGCCTCACAGCGAGATGTAGAGTATATTTCAGTACTGCTCGAGACATTCACCAAAAGAAGGTGAGGCAATGATACACCTTCATTTCAACCATGTCATATGTACTACAAATACCTATGAATCGAAAAGAGATTATTAAATGCATTCTACTTCTTCATTTCTTAGCCCAGTTAAATTTCTCCCGTGCCTCCTGCACTCGATTTGTATTTCCCATAGGGCACTGTACACCGAATTCAAAGTTGTGTAATCGTTTAATGACAGCATAAAGTCTACAAATGATGTGTGTCACTTTATATCAGAAGATTGTCTCTGGTTTCGAGCGGCTAACAGAGGTGGTTCAGGCTGCCAGTCTTGCTTGGAAGACGAAAGCACAGCTGACCATTTGCAGCATAGTCGAGAGGACCGATTGCGGACCTCTGGTACAGAGACGAGTGGAGGGTCGGAATCAGAGGCTCAGACGGTTCCGCTACCGTGTAGGCTGCAGATTCCTCGACTTGCGCACAAAGGGTGGTTGGGTTTCTGATTCCGCTGAATAGGTCAGGTGTCCACTATGCGCAGGAGGCGGCTGCAGCATAGCAGGGGCTGTGTAGCGTGGACTGGGCGGTTTTTCAGGTTAGAGGGTCTTGGGAATACAGAAGAAGAGCTTCAGTCACAAAGGGTGCAGACTGAACACAGGAAGAACTTAGATACAGGAACCATCAGTACAACAGTTGTGAATTGCGGTAGCTGTGTTGGGAAAGTACCAGAGCTCCAAGCGCTAATACAAAGCACTGATGCTCAAATTGCTATAGGCACTGAAAGCTGGCTAAAGTCGGAGATAAGCTCAACCGAAATTTTTGCGAACAACCTAGCGGTGTTCCGAAAGGATAGACTAAACACGGTTGGCGGTGGCGTGTTTGTTGCTGTTAAAAGTAGTTTAACTTGTCGCGAAATTGAAGTAGATACTTGCTGTGAGTTGGTATGATCAGAGGTCATTGTTGGCGACCGGAATAAAATAATAATTGGAGCCTTGTACCGACCTCCCAAGTCAGATGATACTGTTGCTGAAAGGTTCAAAGAAAACTTGAGTTTGATTTCAAACACGTTCCCGAATCATATGATTATAGTTGCTGGTGACTTTAATTTACCCTCGATATTTTGCTGAAATACATGTTTAATTCCGGAGGTAAGCATAAAACATCATCCGAAATTGTGCTAAACGCATCCTCTGAAAATTATTTCGAGCAGTTAGTTCATGAGCCCACGCGAATAGTAAACGGTTGTGAAAACACCTCTTAGCAACAAATAATTCTGAGTTAATAACGAGCATCAAAAGGGATACAGGCATTAGTGAACACAGCGTTGTCTTAGCGAGACTGAATATTGTAATCCCCAAATTCTCCAAAAATAAACGATGAATATTCATAAAAGCAGATAAAAATTCACTTGACGCCTTCCTGAGACACAATCTCCACTCCTTCCAAATTAAGCCGGCCGAAGTGGCCGTGCGGTTAAAGGCGCTGCAGTCTGGAACCGCAAGACCGCTACGGTCGCAGGTTCGAATCCTGCCTCGGGCATGGATGTTTGTGATGTAGTTCTACGTTCTAGGGGACTGATGACCACAGATGTTAAGTCCCATAGTGCTCAGAGCCATTTGAACCATTAGCCTTCCAAATTAACTGTGTAAGTGTAGACCAGATGTGGCTTGAATTCAAAGAAATAGTATCGGCAGCAATTGAGATGTATATAGCAAATAAATTAACAAACGACGTAGCTGATCCTTCTTGGTACACAAAATGGGTCAGGACACTGCTGCAGAAACAACGAAACAAACATGCCAAATTTAAGACGCAAAATTCCCAAGGTTGGCGATCTTTCACAGAAGGTCAAAATTCAGTGCTTATAATAGTCTCCGCAACGAAACTTTGTCTCGAATCTGGCTGAAAACCCAAAGAGATTCTGGTGGTATGTGAAGTATGTTAGCGGCAAGAAACAACCAATGCCTTCTCTGCACGATAACAATGGAGATACTATCGAAGACAGTGCTGCCAAAGCAGAGTTACTAAACAGAGCCTTCCGAAATGGCTTCACAAAAGAAGACGAAGTAAATATTCCACAATTCGAATCAAGAACAGCTGCCAACATGAGTAACATAGAAGTAAATATCATCAGATTAGTGAAGCAACTTAAATCACTTAATAAAAGCACGTCTTCTGGTCCAGACTGTATACCAATTATGTTCCTTTCGGAGTATGCTGATGCATTAGCTCCATACCTAACAATCATAGAAAACCATTCGCTCGACGAAAGATCCGTACCCAAAGACTGGAAAGTTGCACAGATCACAACAATATTCAAGAAAGGTAGTAGGAGCAATCCACTAAATTACAGGCCCATATCATTAACGTCGATATGTAGCAGGATTTTAGAACATATATTGTGTTCGAACATTATGACTTACCTCGAAGAAAACGGTCTCTTGACACACAGTCAACATGGATTTAGAAAACATCGTTCTTGTGAAACACAACTAGCTCTTTATGCGCATAAAGGGTTCAGTGCTATTGACAAGGGATTTCAGCTTGATTCCGTATTTCTGGATTTCCAGAAGGCTTTTGACACTGTACCACACAAGCGGCTTGTAGTGAAATTGCGTGCCTATGGAATATCGTCCCAGTTATGTGACTAGATTTGTGATTTCCTGTCAGAGAGGTCAAAGTTCGTAGTAATTGACGGAAAGCCATCGAGTAAAACAGATGTGATTTCTGGCGTTCCCCAATGTAGTGTTATAGGCCCTATGCTGTTCCTTATCTATATAAACGATTTAGGAGACAATCTGAGCAGCCATCTTAGGCTGTTTGCAGATGATGCTGTCGTTTATCATCTAGTAAACTCATCAGAAGATCAAAACAAATTGCAAAACGATTTAGAAAAGATATCTGATTGGATCGAAAATAGACAATTGACCTTAAATGATGAAAAATGTGAGGTCACCCACATAAGTGCTAAAGGAAATACGCCGGGCGCGGTGGTCTTGCGGTTCTAGGCGCTCAGTCCGGAACCGCGCGACTGCTACGGTCGCAGGTTCGAATCCTGCCTCGGGCATGGATGTGTGTGATGTCCTTAGGTTAGTTAGGTTTAAGTAGTTCTACGTTCTAGGGGACTGATGACCACAGATGTTAAGTCCCATAGTGCTCAGAGCCATTTGAACCATTTTTTGCTAAAGGAAATACGTTAAACTTCGGTTACACGATAAATCAGTCAAATCTAAAGGCTGTAAATTCAACTAAATACCTATGAATAACAGTTACGAACAACTTAAACTGGAAGGAACACACAGAAAATGTTGTGGGAAGGCTAACCTAAGACTGCGATTTATTGACAGGACACTTAGAAAATGTAACAGATCTACTAAGGAGACTGGCTACACTATGCTTGTCCGTCCTCTTCTAGAATACTGCTGCGTTGTGTGGGATCCTTACCAGATAGGATTGACGCAGTACATCATAAAAGTTCAAAGGAGGGCAGCACATTTTGTATTATCACGAAAAATGGGAGAGAGTGTCACTGTAATTATACAGGATTTGGGCTGGACATCATTAAAACAAAGGCGTTTTTCGTTGCGACGGAATCTTCTCACGAAATTTCAGTCACCAATTTTCTCCTCCGAATGCGAAAATAGTTTGTTGACACCGACATACGTAGGTAGAAGCGATCACCGTGATAAAATAAGGGAAATCAGAGCTCATACGGAAAGATATAGGTGTTCGTTCTTTCCGCGCGCTATACGAGATTGGAATAATAGAGAATTGTGAAGGTGGTTGATGAACCCTCTGCCAGGCGCTTAAATATGATTTGCAGAGTATCCACGTACATGTAGGTGCAGATATAGATGTAATATTATTTGCTCTGTTTAGCTGTGTACTTAAATGAAGCCTCGTCCAGACAATCATTGCTTGGAAAATAACACGGTTGACTTCCTTTCGTGTGCTTATTTTACATGCACTTGTCCTCATGTGGGTGCACTTGTCCTCGGCGCCGGCCGCAGTGGTCTCGCGGTTCTAGGCGCTCAGTCCGGAACCGCTCGACTGCTACGGTCGCAGGTTCGAATCCTGCCTCGGGGATGGATGTGTGAGATGTCCTTAGGTTAGTTAGGTTTAAGTAGTTCTAAGTTCTAGGGGACTGATGACCACAGATGTTAAGTCCCATAGTGCTCAGAGCCATTTGAACTTGTCCTCGGCGGCACGTTAAGCTCCAGTGGGTGTACTTCTTGACTTAAGGTGCTCGTTGTGTTCAACGTTCTTAACATATAAAAAAAAAAAAAGCTGAATTCTGAGCACCACAGTTACTGATTCAGAAAGCCGTCCATTCCTCTATAGGAAGCCCTCTTTGTTTCTGAGCTCTATTGTTTACATGTTGCACAAAGTGTTTGTAGTACCAAGTAAGATATTTCACAGCGCAACAAAGCCACTGTGAACACATGAATAATAAAGAAGAGCAAGATCATTTTCCCAGTAAGTGTACTTTCTTATTCTTTTCACAGAGTCGACTTACAATCGCAAGTAGACACGTTGAAAACTAGACGATCCCCTTTCTCTCATCTTCTTTCGTGAACGGGATGGTATTCATTGGACTGGCTGTAATGTAACCATATTCACACACATTCTGAGTAACATACGACATCATCACATGCTCTTATGTGACTGACTGATTATCAGTGACATGAGTTTACGATGACGCGTTTTGTTGTGACAGACCATCTCAGAAGCTTGCGCGATACAGTATTTTTATTTTGAATTGAGATTCACAAATATTCTGTTAAAAAAGCTGTCTTAGTGTTATGACAAACAACAGTGTTATAAAACAGTTCTGGGAAATAAATATGGAGTGTCTCTGAAATATCTGGCAATTTAAAAAAAATTAGTAATTCTTATGTATACAGTATGTAAATATGTGTTTGAGGGACGATTTACTAGAATAGAGAATGGGGATGGTGTCTAACGTGATGCATTTTGTTTTCTTACAGGTAAGATGACGAGATGCTGTACGCCTGGTAAGTCGTTGCTGATTTGGATCGCACAATGAGCAACAAAGCTACATAATTGTATGTATTGCACATTGGACTGAATATACGTTTGGGACGCACCGTGTGATATAAAGAGCTCTGCTGCTGGCGAATTTACTTTCTCTCCATCGGTGAGGTGGTTTCGTCCTTTGATATATATGCGTCAACACAGCTCTCTCCAGCTCTCGTACATGACAGTATAATGTCAGAATTGTCATTAAGTTTCCGAGGTATTGCTCCTAGTGTCTGTCTTCGAGGGATTCCCAATGCTGATTTACTTGAGGAGTAGTGTAATATGGTTCCACTTTAGACCCATGATGCATTATTATAAAGAAAAGAAAGATAACGTGACTACTTTTTTGAGGAATACAGGAATGTAGTTCTAATGACTTTTGCTTTTGTAGGGTAAATTAACGTAGTGAATTAGAGCTGAAATCGTGATTGCAAAAAGTAATTCGCCAGTATGGGGCAGAGGAAATTATATCAAAGATTTTTAATTGTGTGAAAGTACTGTTAAACAGAGCATCGGGAAGTGTGAGGCTACTTCTGAGGCAGAAATCGGCGAACTTCATTGGTATTGTACATCAGTGGCACAACCGTCGCCGGCCGTTGTGGCCGTGCGATTCTAGGCGCTTCAGTCCAGAACCACGCGGTTACTACGGTCGCAGGTTCGAATCCTGCCTCGGGCATGGATGTGTATGTTGTCCTTAGGTTAGTTAGGTTCGAGTAGTTCTAAGTTCTAAGTGACTGATGACCTTAGATGTTGAGTTCTAAGTGACTGATGACCTTAGATGTTGAGTCCCATATTGCTTACAGCCATTTGAACCATTTTGCATAACCGTCAAAACTGTCTCAGGTGAAATTAACATCAGTCCTTAAACAACTGCCAAATGCGTATGACCAAGTTCACATGCCAGGTTTTTCAACTCCGTTTATCCATATTGTATAGAATCATAGGTCTGTCTCGTTGACATCAGGCAGCGTGCTTCGTTCGTCCACGAAATCCAGAAGGCCTGAAATAATGTCGCCCGACCTGATGACAATTTCTTTGATCTTTGGAAGGCAATCAGTACAGTTACTACAGTCGCGAGTGAACAGAATACGTATTTACGAAATATCTGACCAAGTTTGTGACCGAGTGCAGGACCTCATTTCATCTGGGAACCAACAGGTCGGTCTTAACCGGGAGAGGTCATAGAATGTAAACGTAGCTTCATGAGTGTGATAGCTGTTGTTCTCGAAGTATATAAATGGTCTGGTGGACTACGTGAGAATCTCGGTAAAGCTGTTCGTGTATAATGCTGATGCACAGTATCTGATCAAAAGTATTCGTGGGCGTTAATTGGGATGTGTCCAACCTTTGGCTATACGACGGCTTGAACTATGATGCGGACAGTTTCATTGAGGTATCTGAATGTCTGCCGAGGAATGGTAGACCATCTTCCTCACGAGTCGAAATCAGAGTTGTTGGACGCAGGAATCTGGAGCGAAGTTGACGATCCAACTCAGGCCAAAAGTGTTCAGTAGGGTTCAGGTCGAGACACTGGACAGGCCAGTCCATTGCAGGAATATTATTGTTCACAAACTATTATCTCAAAGATTCTGCTTTTTGACAAGGTACACCGTCATGCCGATAGAAACAATTACAGTCTCCAAACTATTCCTCTAATGTACGCAGTATACAATGTTGTAGAATGGGTTTGTATAATTCTGCATTTAGCGTTTTCTTTAACGCTATAAAAGGAGCGCACCCTAACCAAGAGAAACATCCTCGTACCATAACACCACCTCCTCCGTAGTTAATCGATAGCACTACATACGACCGCAGGTAAAGTTATCCAGGCATCCGCCAAAACAAAACCTTTCTACCGGGTTACCATAGGGTATAGCGTGGTTCACCACTCCAAATCACTAGTTCCCAGTCATCCACTGTACAGAAGCGTCGCTCTTTCCATCACCTCAGGCTTCACTTAGCACTGAATTTGTGACATATGAGGAGCTGCTCGACCATTATACCGCATTCACTGTGTCAGCTGGGATACTGGTAGCAGTTTGTAACACGCGAGTGATTCCTTCGGCTGATTTCGTGCGACTTTTTACAAGTACCCTCCGTAATTGTAGTCTGCCGAGTCTTGGTTTAGCTGTGGTTGTACCTTCACGTTTCCGTTTCACAATCGCATCACCAACAATCGACTCGAGCAGCTTCAGAGTGGTTGAAATGTCTCTGGAGGATTTGTTACACAGGTGTCAGCCAATGACTAGTCCACAGTCTCCCGACCGATCCATCCTGCTGTTACTGCTTCCCTATTGACGATTGACAGTACCATTTCCGCGCCTCGTGTTACACTCGCGCGACCGCCTCTCGTGACATCTGCTGGTCAGTTCCGCATAGGCGATGATCATATAGTGTGCGTAGTTGTCCCGTAAATGGACACATTTGCTGGCATTAGGTATTGCTTCCAGTTCCTAAATAACAGTTACATTGCATTTAAGAAGAGTAACGAGAATCCAAAATCCAATCCCAAAGAAAGCAGGTGTTGACAGGTGCGAAAATTACCGAACTATCAGTTTAATAAGCCACGGCTGCTAAATACTAACACGAATTCTTTACACACGAATTGAAAAACTGGTAGAGGCCGAACTCGGGGCAGATCAGTTTGGATTTCGTAGAAATGTTGGAACACGTGAGGCAATACTGACCCTACTACTTATCTTAGAAAATAGATTAAGGAAAGGTAAACCTACGTTTATAGCATTTGTAGACTTAGAGAAAGCTTTTGACAATGTTGACTGGAATACTCTCTTTCAAATTCTGAGGGTGGCAGGAGTCAAATACACGAAGCGAAAGGCTTACAATTTGTACAGAAACCAGATGGCAGTTATAAGAGTCGAGGGACATGGAAGAGAAACAGTGGTTGGAAAGGGAGTGAGACAGGGTTGTAGCCTATCCCCGATGTTATTCAATTTGTATATTGAGCAAGCAGTAAAGGAAACAAAAGAAAAATTCGGAGTAGGGATTAAAATCCATGGAGAAGAAATAAAAACTTTGAGGTTCGCCGATGACATTGTAATTCTAAAAAATGGTTCAAATGGCTCTGAGCACTATGGGACTCAACTGCTGTGGTCATAAGTCCCCTAGAACTTAGAACTACTTAAACCTAACTAACCTAAGGACGTCACACAACACCCAGTCATCACGAGGCAGATAAAATCCCTGACCCCGCCGGGAATCGAACCCGGGAACCCGGGCGTGGGAAGCGAGAACGCTACCTCACGACCACGAGCTGCGGACCATTGTAATTCTATCAGAGACAGCAAAGGACCTGGAAGAGCAGCTGAACAGAATGGATAGTGTCTTGAAAGGAGGATACACGATGAACATCTACAGAAGCAAAACGATGATAATGGAATGTAGTCGAATTAAATCGGATAATGCTGCGGGAATTAGATTAGGAAATGAGAGGCTTAAAGTAGTATAGGAGTTTTGCTATTTGGGGAGCAAAACAACTGACGATGGTCGAAGTAGAGAGGATATAAAATGTAGACTGGCAATAGCTAGGAAAGCGTTTCTGAAGAAGAGAAATTTGTTAACATCGAGTATAGATTTAAGTGTCAGGAAGTCGTTTCTGAAAGTATTTGTATGGAGTGTAGCCATGTATGGAAGTGAAATGTGGACGATAAATAGTTGGACAAGAAGAGAATAGAAGCTTTCGAAATGTGGTGCTACAGAAGAATGCTGAAGATTAGATGGGTAGATCACATAGCTAATGAGGAGGTATTTAATAGAATTGGAGAGAAGAGGAGTTTGTGGCACAACTTGACTAGAAGAAGGGATCGGTTGGTAGGGTATATTCTGAGGCATCAAGGGATCATCAATATAGTATTACAGGGCAGCGTGGAGGGTAAAAATCGTAGAGGGAGAGCAAGAGATGAATACACTAAACAGATTCATAAGGATGTAGGTTGCAGTAGGTACTGGGAGATGAAGTAGCTTGCACAGGATAGAGTAGCATGGGGAGCTGCATCAAACCAGTCTCTGGACAGAATGGTTCAAATGGCTCTGAGCACTATGGGACTTAACATCTATGGTCATCAGTCCCCTAGAACTTAGAACTACTTAAACCTAACTAACCTTAGGACAGCACACAACACCCAGTCATCACGAGGCAGAGAAAATCCCTGACCCCGCCGGGAATCGAACCCGGGAACCCGGGCGTGGGAAGCGAGAACGCTACCGCACGACCACGAGTTGCGGACTCTGGACTGAAGACAACAACAACAACAACAACGAGAAGTATTACACACATCCCTATCAGGTATGCGGTGGGCCTGTAGAACGATCTACTTCAACCCTATATACCGTTTCCAGGCTACGTAGTTACCCTGAAAGAGCCAGCTTTATGCACTTCGATGGCTTAAAAGTCTGAGATAAAACCTGATGGACAGTTGAAAATGCCATACCGTTGTAATCTCAAACGTTCTTTAAGCAAACAGAGTCGCGTCCCTAAATGGGCTTCCAGCTTGCAGCAGAAGAATTTGCTGAAGCCTCACATTCCATCACTTGGTTTGTCCACACCAAACATTTAACATGCTCGCAGCGTTTCTTCGTCGTCTGCAAATACAGTGCAGAAAGAAGTGGCGACCTGAAAGCTGGCTATTTGCTAGCCGTGGGTACCGAAGGCGTCACTTGGGCACGGACGTGGGAACGCCGCCGCGGCCGCGCAGGTACCTCGCCTCTCCTCGCCTCGCTGTTTGTTTTCTTTAGGCGGCGCGCATCTTTTGAAGGCGGCCGCGCCTTTTCGAGTGGCGGGCCCCGCGGGCTCGCGACTATCGCCGCAAGCACGCACCCCGCTACCCTTTCATGCAGATTCAGTTCCCAAGCGAAACCCTGCCTATCGCGGCGCATTGCGACGGCACATATATCACGTGTGCAAATAGCGGGGCGGTTCGTTTCCATCACGGGGCGACGCTCTAACGGCAGTCCCGCGATCGCGGGCAGCGCATTAACATGGAGAAGGGGGAGAGAGGAGGGAGGAATATCGATAGCATAGCATCCTTGCATCCCTTCCTCACTTAACAGTTTCTTATTTGTCTAGATGTTTCTCCCAGGTTTTCGGAAGTTGATGGGCTGGGGAAAATAGCATTTTGTTCCAAATTGAGCATTTATACTCGTATTCGAAAATGCGATGGTGGTGGTGTTTGTGCTGGTCGTGGTGGTGGTGGTGGTGGTGGTGGTGGTGGTACACTGCTCTGTAATACGTAAGGACGACGTGGATAAGCTATCATAAAATTCACTAAAAAAAATCGACGCATCACGAAGGAATTATCCGAATGTAATCGGTAGACCTGATATACTCCTACATTTACAGCCAAATAAGTAATAAAAATTTCAGATAAAGTGGAAAGAGCTTCATAAAACTGAGTAAGTCATTGACACTTTGGCGCACCTCTGGCTCTTGTGGCAGCAGTTATTCGTCTTGGTATCGATTGATATAGTTGTTGGGTGTTCCCCTGGGGGATACCATGCCAAATTCTGTGCAATTGGCGCAACAAAAAGTGGTTCAAATGGGTCTGAGCACTATGGGGCTTAACATCTGAGGTCATCAGTCCCCTAGAACTTAGAACTACTTAAACCTAACTAACCTAAGGACATCACACAATCACACACATCCATGCCCGAGGCAGAATTCGAACCTGCGATCGTAGCAGCCTCGCGGTTCCAGCATGAAGCACCTACAACCGCTCGACCACAGCGGCCGGCTGGCGCAACAGTTCATCAAAATCCAGAGCTGCTTTGAGGAGCCCTGCCCGTAATGCCCCAAACTTTCTCAATTAGGAGAGATCCGGTGTCCTTGTTGGCCAACGTTTGCCAAGCACGAAGACAAGCAACAGAAATTCTCGCAGTGTGCGGTTGTGCATTATTTTGCAGAAATCTAAGGCCAGGATAGCTTGCCATGAGGGCAACAAAACGGTGCCTACGATACCGCTGTACTGTAAAGGCCACGCGGATGACAATCAAAGAGGTCCTGCTCTAACAAGAAATGACGCCCCAGACGATTAATTCTAGTTGTTAGACTGTATGGCAAGTGACAGTCGGGTTGGTATCCCATCGCTGTTCGGGGCGTCTCCAGATACGTCTTTGGCCTGGAATCTCATTGACTGGAGTAGAACGATCTTCATTGATGAGTCCCGCTCCGAAATGAGCCACGATGACCAATGAAAACGAATCTGGAGACGCCCGTTTCGTTGACCTTCATGCCAAGCCATCCTGGATTTACATTTCACCAATATAATGCCCGCTCGCACACGGCAAAAATTTCTACCGCTTGTCTTCGTGCATTCCAGACCATACTTTGGCCATCAAGATCGGCGGATCTCTCCCCAACTGAGGACGTTTGGAGCATTATGGGCAGAGCCCTCCAATCTCAGGATTTTGACAAACGAACTTGCTAATTGGGCAGAATTTGGCACGCTATCTCTCGAGAGTACATTCAACACTGTCAATCAGTGCCAAGCCGAGTAACAGATTGCATAAGGACCAGAAATGTGCAAACGCCTTGCTCAATTTGCGAAGCTCTTTTTCTTGAGTAAGTCGTCCAATTTTCCTGAATTTGGAATCATTTGTTTGTCTGTTCGGATAATACCTTGATGGGTGTTTTTTAGTATATTAACAACTAGACAGAATTGAATGAAACTTAGGGAGCATATTTCCAGAGATCCCTTTAGACGTGTAGAAAGTTGGATCTCACATAACGTGAGGTCTGCGTGCCTTTAGATCCAAATAGGCTGGCTTCGCAACACGAGACAGTTTAAGGAACCGGAAACGACAGTGCGTGTCAATCAGCGAGCATTTACGGGCACTGTGATCATGTTTTTTGCTGTAATATGGCTGGGAGAGAATATTTGGATGACTTCACTCAGGGACGAATCGTCGGGATACTGGAAAATAGAGGAATTGTGATGAGTCTAGCCAAAGAATTTGGTGTTGCTCACTGCGTTGTTCCACGTGCGCTGGCCGGAGTGGCCGAGCGGTTCTAGGCGCTACAGTCTGGAACCGCGCGATCGCTACGGTCGCAGGTTCGAATCCTGCCTCGGTCATCGATGTGTGTTATGTCCTTAGGTTAGTTAGGTTTAAGTAGTTCTAAGTCTAGGGGACTGATGACCTCAGCAGTTAAGTCCCATAGTGCTCAGAACCATTTGAACCATTTGTTCCACGTGCATGGGAAGCGTTCCGAACCACAGGCACTGCTGCCCGAAGGAGAGGAGATGGCAGGCCGCGGTCTACTACAGAAGCAGATAACGGCTACATTGTGAGGGAGGATAGAAGGGACCTACGTCACATAGCAGGTGCAGCTGCAAATACATTTAACAGGAATACGTGGCGCACAGTCTCTCGCACGAAAACTGCCAGAGCGTGGTCTCTTTGCTCGACGACAAGTACGTTGTGTTCCGTTGATACCCGTACGTAGACGGCAACGTTTGATATGGCCCCAAGAGCGTAACGGCAAGACGAACGAGTAGTGTGTTCGCGTGCTCTTCTCGGATGAGAGCACATTATGTCTGAGTAGTGGTTCCGGACGTCCCCTCATATGGGGAAAGGTGAGAACACGTAAAACTCCCAGGATTATTGTCGAACAGGCTCGTTTGGTGGTCTAGGTGTTATGGTGTGGGGAGTTCACAGTTTTGCATGGGCGTACTGACCTCCAAATATTTGAACCTGGCACGCCCATCGTTCATCGTTATCGTGACATTCTACTCCTTCCCAAAGTGCGTCTTTACAGGGTTGCATTGCATTGGACTCCGAATTTATTTTTATGTGTGACAATGCGCGGCAACGGCCTTGCCGCGGTGGATACACCGGTTCCCGTGAGATCACCGAAGTTAAGCGCTGTCGGGCGTGGTCGGTACTTGGATGGGTGACCATCCAGGCCGCCATACGCTGTTGCCATTTTTCGGGGTGCACTCAGCCTCGTGATGTCAATTGAGGAGCTACTCGACCGATTACTAGCGGTGTCGGTCAAGAATACCATCATAACGACCGGGAGAGCGATGTGCTGACCCCACGCCTCTCCTATCCGCATCCTCAACTGAGGATGACACGGCGGTCGGATTGTTTCGGTAGGCCACTCGTGGCCTGAAGACGGAGTTTGACAATGCGCGACCGCATAGAACAGCGCAGGCGGAGGAGCTCTTTGAACATGGGGATATTCGGCGAATGGTTGGGCCTGACCATTGCCCCGCCTTGAATCCCATCGAGCGCGTTTGGGATGTATTGGGAAGATGTATTTGCAGCGCGTCCACATGCAACAATGACCATTCGTCAGTTGTCAACCGCGCTGGTGGATGAATGGAACGCCTGACGACAACAACTCTTTACCAACCTCGTGACCAGCATGGGGGATGTGTCAGAGCATGCTTTGCCATCCGTGGTCATCACCCACTAAGAACCATTTCCCACCTTTTATAACCTCTAAGGTATCATCATGAATCACGATGGCTTCAGTGTAACTTTGAATAAAAGTGTCATTTCTGTTCGTCTCATTGCATGTTTCTTTCAGTTACGTCCTGTTACTGTACTGTAGCAGTTCTGATATGACCAAAGTTTCATCGAACTATGTTACGTTGCAGTGACACGTCATGCGAGAATTACTTACGTCTGTAAGTTTTATTCATCTGTTATATCATTTACAAGAATACGTCGCTGTCTTACAATTTAAGTACAAGAAAAATAACATAATTCATATATATATATATATATATATATATATATATATATATATATATATATATAAATGCATTTATAGGTCTAGACTGATAATTATGGGAGAGATAGTCAACCGTGGCTTTATAGTAGAGCCGGCACGGTAGCTCAGTGTGTTCGGTCGGAGGGTTAGCTCCCTCTGTAATAAAAAAACTGAGTTAATCGATAAATAACGAACTTAAACGGATGTCTTACGACGTCCGCCCCGAGCAGATGCAACGAACAAAATGAGTAAAAGAAAAAAAAAAGCGGTTCCGACAGATAATAAGAATGTAGGTCATTTAATCGTATTGGGAGGTAAGTAAGTGTTGGTACAACTAAAAGAAGGGGCCAGTTTACATAACACATCATGACACATCAAGTGATCGGAAACCTGAGTGCTGCCGGCCTTAGTGGCCGAGCGGTTCTAGGCGCTTCAGTCTGGCACCGCGCGACCGCTACGGTCGCAGGTTCGAATCCTGCCTCGGGCATGCATGTGTGTGATGTCCTTAGGTTAGTTAGGTTTAAGTAGTTCTAAGTTCTAGGGGACTGATGACCTCAGAGGTTAAGTCCCATAGTGCTCAGAGCCATTTGAACCATTTTCGAACATTTTACTGAAGTGATTTAGGGAAACGACGGGAATTCTAAATCTGTACGGCCGGATAAAGATAGGAAGCTCAAGCCTCCTAAATACAAGGCCAGTCTGTTTGAAACCTCATTCAGTTTATACCTAGTGTACAATATTGTTTTGCAAAAAGGTCATTTGATAATGTGAAAGGCTCTGTTTATTTATTTTTCAGTCTCACTCATTACAGACACTATGCATCCATTATTACGTAATGTAAGATTACACACACTATCAGCTGATATTAGGGCTATAGCGACGATGTTTGGTTTCCATTTTACGCATCGCAGCTTCCCATTTACTAGCGTGCAAAGCTAAGCATTCCTGTCTAATAAGTGACTAAGAATAAGGCATAGGTTTGGGAATAAGGTTTTTCGTAAAAGGGAAAACATAGAAAAAGGAAGAAAAAGTAGAAGCAACGAGTGGTTAAAAAGTCTGTAATTTTTTTTTGCAATTAATACTGCGACTTGCTCGTTTCGTCTTTGTAGATACTTACAACCATGCTCTTCAGGTTTTTATGCACCTTATCCCAATTAACTTTGCAATAAACTTTCTTTAGAGCCATCAGAACTATGATATAAATTCATTGAAAGGACCGTTAGAAAATGTACTCCACCCACAAAGGAGGTAATTTACGAAACACTCGTTCGACCAACACTCGAATATAACTCGTCATTCGGGGATCGGTACCATATAGGACTGATAGATGAAATACTTGAGAAAGAACAGCGCGTTTCGCCACGGGTTCGTTTAGTAAGGCGAAAGTGTCACGGAGATGTTCATCCAGGTTCATTGGCAGGCGTTACAAGAGAGGCGTTGTGCACCGGTATATTTTACCGTTAAAATTACGTTAGCGTATCTACTTGAAGAGCCAGTCAATATATTGCTCCACCCCCCCCCCCCACACACACACACACACGTGTATTCTCGCGAGAAAATCATGAAGGTACCATTAGGTAGATTCGACATGTCAAGAATTTCATTCCGCATGGAACAGGAAACAAAGGAACGAGACTGGTATGCCAAAGTACCCTACATCACGCACCATAGGGTGACTTTCGGAGTACAGACGTAGATGTAGCTCCTGATTGTTATTTATGCTTCCTGGAGTTAATAAGCTCAAGATCAGTATCGCTTCTCTACTACTTTAGCGACTTTTTTTTTTTTTTAAGTAAAACTGATTTTCGCCCAATACTTAAGTTACTTTGTTTTAGTTATTAAGTAACAGGCATAAAGTATAAAAATCATTGTCTGACGGTTTTCACTTTCGCTTCCCGTATGTGCTGTGGCAATGTGGCGATAAATTCTTCTTACAAATTTGTTGTACTGCCTTCTGTTTGGACAGATTCCCTACATCTCACACCGATTTGAGTGGGTCCGAGAATCGTCATGTGTTGCTGATTTGAGCTTAAGCCATTCATTGATCTTTTCAACTCTGATCGCTTTGTTGGTTCGCCTACTTCTTCTACAATTACCTAATTTTATCACGCTACGGAACACGTATTCGAGTGTGTCCATCTTCAAGAATGATTTCCCTCTAGTATTTGTACATGCTTTACAGAGCAACATTTGGCTCCTAAATTTTACCTGTCCTTGATGTAGGCGATATCTTCGCCTGCTCCCGGACTTGTTCCAAGTCTACTCATGTCCGAAAGATGAACGAGAAAGGATGGGAGGAAAGCAAACAGAGAAAAGTTAAGTAAATCGCTGGAGATCATAGTCAAGATTGTGGTATGAATATAGAGAAAAGAGAGCTCTCTGCTTCCATTAGGAACATTGTTCCACGGTAACAAAAAGCAGGGCATTAGAACCACACCATCTCAACCGTGTTTACACCTTCCTCGTGAGCATGCTGCTGCGGTCTCTTGGTGAAGACCTTAGTTTGCAGATTTTAATCGTCGGGCATATCAAACACTGCATTCAGTCTCAAAAGCTTTGAACGGGGCTTTCAGTAGCGTGTGAAGGGTTTGTCAATGTTGAAACTTTGTCAAAGTTTCCCAAACAAAGTTCATGCCGGCAGAGGTCTGTAAAGTCTAGACCAAGGTTGGTCAGTCCACAACATGATTTATATTTAGCCTTCAAGATCAAATCCACCGTTGTCTGAAAGGGAGAAGTGTAGAGACTTTTGTCCCAAGAAATACTACATTTTGTCGTAGGAGATACAATTTCCCACGGAGATCTCTATCGTAGGCTTTAAGAGAGTAATATGCAAGACAGACGCCTGGGCAGCAACTCCGAGGTTTGATCGTAATCATTAATGTCCATCTCACGAAACCCACGCCAGTTTGCAGAATAATTCTCGTCATACATTCTGTAAGTAGGCTGTTTAGGTTTTTATATTGGTAAAGCCACGTAGCGCTCTGTATGAAAATCACTGGCTGTGCTGTGTGTAGTCTGTGGCTGGTTGGCATTGTTGGAATTTGCTAATGTATTGTTGGGCAGTTGGATGTGAACAGCGCGTAGCGTTGCGCAGTTGGAGGTGGGCCGCCAGCAGTGATGGATGTGGTGAGTGATATGGCGGAGTTTTGAGAGCGGATGATCTGGACGTGTGTCCATCAGAGAGAGTAAATTTGTAAGACTGGATGTCATGAACAGATATATATATTATGACTTTTGAACGCTATTAAGGTAAATACATAGTTTGTTCTCTATCAAAATCTTTCATTTGCTAACTATGCCTATCAGTAGTTAGTGCCTTCAGTAGTTAGAATCTTTCATTTAGCTGACAGTATTGGCGCTCGCTGCATTGCAGTGGTTCGAGTAACGAAGATTTTTGTGAGGTAAATGATGCATGAAAGGTATAGGTTATTGTTAGTCAGGGCCATTCTTTTGTAGGGATTATTGAAAGTCAGACTGCGTTTTGCTAAAAATATTGTGTGTCAGTTTAGTTTGATCAGAATAAGTAGAGAGCGAAATGTCTGAGTACGTTCATGGCTGCTCAGCTGTTTGAAAATCAAATAACCTAAGAGGTTTATCAGCACAGTATTTCATTAATTTTTCTAGGGGGACGTTTCAATTCTTCTGGAAGGAAACTGGCACCTAATGCAATCACAGGAAAATCGTTTTGAGATATGAGTCTTTTTTCCACATTTTTATTCGGTTGCTTTCTTGTCTGTCTGTCCCGTACAAATTTTTGCAATTGATTTTAAGGTAACTTCTCGATGAGCTAGAGACTTGAAATTTCAAGTCACCTCCACTCACATAACTCGGAACATAGCAATGTTAACTGTCTTTCTTGTGTGGTGTGTGGTGGAGCGTACTTTGTTTACGTGTTATTTCCTGTTGAGCTAGACACTTCAAACATTCAACATTGAAAAATTTTGACAGTCACAAGAAAAAAGCAGAAAACAGTTATTTAACCCTTAACTACTATCGACCGTCTCTCAGACCGCTACTAATTTTTGTGTCGAGATACGAGGGCCGAATTTTACGACGAAGGAATTTACAAGCTCGTCCATCGCTACGATAAGTGCCTTAATTTAAATGGCAACTATGTAGAAAAGTAGTACTTAAGTGTGGCTTTCATCTGTATATAATAAAAAAAATTTCCAATACTTTATTTATTTTTAATTTCAAAACGTAATGTACTTTGTGGATAGCCCTCGTGCTTCTCACACCCCTGCAAAGCCAAATGGTCCCTTCCATGTACCATCCTATTGGCTGTCAAGCTACACGTGCCAGCATTCTTGCATTGTTGCTGCTCTTTGTTTCGTAATTATTAGCCTTGAGAGGTCTCACAGACGTACCATAGTGTTTGCGTGCCGCGTTTTTATTGCATGCTATTGTTTCTCCTTGGCGGGGAAAGCTGGGCCTTCTCTGCAAAGTGTGTTATGTGAGACAGATGTCTTCACTTGCAAGATGAGCCTCAGACACCGAAAGAAGAATTCGAAAATCGAAAAACGTGCACCTCTTGCCCTCCTCGTCTGAAGAGGAAAACAAGGTATCCATGTCAACAGCGTGGTGTTCCGATTTGTTCGGAGTGTCTGCGTGAAGTGTTTGCAGGTGGAAATTCACTAAAGTATGATCAGTGGCACATGAGAACATGTATTTAGTTTTTACTTGTAATTTTAGAAGTAAAATGGTGGCAAAGTTTCTCCATTCGTAGACTTGTGGACTGAAATATTCGCTCGAAATTGCAAAGTGAGTCGTAAACTGAAAGCTGACTTCGCACACAATTTATCGTGAGTCATGTCGGATTTTGCCACCTAGTTATATTGCCAATTTGTAATATAATCCCTCTGATGAAAATCTGTGTGTTAGTAGAGAGCTAACTATTTGCTGTTATTTTCGTAACTCATAAAATAAAAATATACTCCAGATTTCGCTTTGTTTTAATTGTCGAAGTGTTTAAAATACCGCAGTGTTTAAAAAAAAATCAAATTTCTACAAAAGCTACCTCTAAGAAGTGTAATGAATGACTGGAAGTCAAGAATATATAAATATTCAGCAAAATTCTGGTTTGATATATAAAATAGAGAAATGCGGTCTGCGAGATCCCTCCAAGGTAATTGTGCTCCTGTGAATGACCATAGTAATTAAATGAATTTTTATTATACCACGTTTTTAAATTAGACTAAAACCATACCGTAATTTGTCGTAGCACCATACACAAATAGTCCTAAACACATGTGATTGAGAATTTTTAATAACTATGAAAATACTTGTGAAACTGTAAACTTAAAACGTGGGGCACATAGAACACATAACTGGAGATGCATGAATAGTTCTCCCTCTTACTATTATCTATTGCCGATATCCCACGTTTTTCCGTTTTAAATCTTACAAGTAATTTTATAGTTCCTAACAATTCACAAGGTTTTTTCTGATATTCTGTCTTATCTAGTAACACAAAGTGGTAACGCCCAAAAACTTAAAAGCGATACTCGAGAAGGCAACATTCCACATTTCGCTGTAGGTTTTGAGGAGGCTGAAAAATTACACCAATACGCCTGCTAGGCCCGAATACCAGCCTCGTGTGCGCCTCAGCATTCGGAGGCCTGGCCGACCGTAGCAGGTGGCGGCGTCCTGTTGGGAAGCACCGCTGGAGAGCGACGAGGCTGGCGGACGCACGTGCGCTGCCACGCTGGACGCGCTTTTTGTCCGCGTGAGCCGCGACGCGGTGGCAGTCGCGAATAAACAGCGTGAAGGCCGGCATCCGGGCCGCGGGCGGCTGCGGCGCAAAAAGCGAATTAGCGGCCTCGCGGGGCTGGACGCGCGCCGCGCGGTCTGCGGCCGATAGCATCGCTGCCGGCCGGGCGGTGCACGTGCGCCGGCGGGCTGACGGACGGACAGGTGTTGGCCCGGCTGTGGCTCCGCGGGGCTCCGCCTGCACCTGCACCACCGGGCCGCTGGCTTTCCCCGCCGCCGGCGCCACGCCGCTTCCGCGTGCGCTTCTCGAGCTGCGGAAATGCACCTTGGCGCCTTTGCAAATGACTGACATCGTAATCACCGTCAGTGGCACGGCAGCCTTTGTGAGTCACAGAGGGAGGTGGTACCATGGATAAGACTCTAGACTCGTATTCTGGAGGATGGAGGTTCAGTTCTCAGTCTGGCCATTCACATTCAGATTCTCCGTGGTTTCCCTCAATCGCTTAAGACGAATGCTGAGATGATTCCTTAGAGATGACGCGGCCGATTTCTTTTGCCCATCAGCATTACGAGCTCCGGTTTAGTGCCGAACTCCTCCAGCATCAATTCCAAGTTTCCTTACGTCCTTGACATGCTCTGCCTCCCATCTTAATTTTGTTCTTCCATCCCTCCTGCTTTTTTCAGAACCTGTGCTCAATATAATGTTAATACTCCCGTCAATAACTCTTAGTAGATGCTTCCTGCACCAGTCCAGCCGTTTAATCTTAAATTGCAATATGTGTTTCATTATATCACATACGTACCCAAAAATGGATGCATGTATGCATGTGCTTATGTTCCCCACCTCCTCCTAAACCAGAGGATCAATTTCAACCATATTTGTCACACTTATTACAGCCAGCCGGAGTGACTGAGCGGTTCTAGGCGCTACAGTCTGGAACTACGCGACCGCTACGGTCCCATAGTGCTCAGAGCCATTTGAACCCTTACTACATATTGTATGGGCAAAAAGGGTTTGCAATTTCTCAGATGCAGGCTGCGTTGAGTGACGTGTTTGTTGTGTCGGTTGGGGGTTGTTTGGGGGAGGAGACCAGACAGCGAGGTCATCAGCCTCATCGGATTAGGGAAGAACGGGGAAGGAAGTCGGCCGTGCCATTTCAAAGGAACCATCCCGGCTTTTGCCTGGAGCGATTTAGGGAAATCACGGAAAATCTACATCAAGAAGGCCGGACGCGGGATTGAACCGTCGTCCTCCCGAATGCGGGTCCAGTGGGCTAGCCACTGCGCCACCTCGCTCGGTGTGTTGTGTGGGTTGTATCGTAATGTGTTCTAGGGATTGTGTGTGCGTATGGGCACAGCTGGGCAGGGAGAGGGAGAAATGGATCGTGGGAGGGGGAGGGGGATGGATGATGAGGTGGACAAACAGAGGGGGGATGAGAAGATCGACAGATAGTGGAAGGAGGATCAGGTGTCATGAGGGAGGCTCGGAGACGGAGTTATACAGAGGTGGCATAAGGAGACGATCAGAGGGCGAAGGAGAAGAACGGAGGGAGAAGGAAGAGGTGGAAAAAGAAGTTGGGAAGGAGACAGACAGAGAAAGGGAGAGGAGGAAAAGGGCAGATTGGGGGGAGGAGAAGGAAATAGACAGGGAGAGGAAGGAAGAGGAGCTAGAGAGAGGAGGGCAGGAGTGGGAAGAACGAGATGGACAGTGAGAGGGGGAGGAGGAGTTGGCTGGAGGGGGGGGAGGGGGAGGATAAGACGGACAGAGAGATGGAAAGAGGAAGAATGATGCGGGATGGACAGAGAAGGGGAGGACAAGACGCTAGCAATATATAGGTGCCACAAACGTATGCAGCCGAAGCCACAGGAAATAGGCTAATACATTATATAATTCGTAGTTGGATCGCCTCCTAACTTCGTTAGATTCCAATTTTCAGCAGCTTGTGTTAGCACTGGAATCACTAAAACTTTATACACGGTAACTTACATTTTCCTGAACAGCGGCTTAGATTTCAGATTTTTTTCTGAGGCCAAGGTAGCATTTTTTGGCGATGGTATTCTTTCTGGCTTTCAGAAGTGACATTTTCCTATAGTTTACTTGTAATCTAAGTTACGCAAGTGAAACTGCGCACGGCATCAGAACTACAGAAATTAATTTCTATGAATTAATTTCATTAGGATAATCTTTCTTGGTTACTACCTGCCAGGATAGCCGAGAGCACTAACGGGCTGCTTCCTGGACTCGGGTAGGCGTGCCGGCTCCGGATCGAATCCGCCCGGCGGATTAACGACGAGGGCCGGTGTGCCGGCCAGCCTGGATGTGGTTTTTAGGCGGTTTTCCACATCCCCCTAAGTGAATACTGGGCTGGTCGCCATGTTCCGCCTCAGTTACACGCATCGCAGGCATTTGAAACACGTCCGCACTATTTCACGATTTGCACTAGATGCAGACAGTTGGGGTACACTGATTCCGTCCTGGGGGGGAGGGGGTACGGGGTGGCGGCAGGAAGGGCATCCGGCCATCCCTAACACTAACACTGCCAAATCCGTTGTAACCACGCCGACCCTCCGATCGCTGCAGGACTATGGCGTAATCGAAAGAAAGAATCTTTCATGGTTACTGGCATACACTTAATTTTCCTTTTATATACTTATAGATTCATCTTTCTAGCAGCTCTTTCATTGCTCGTGGTGTTCTTCCAGTTATACTAGTATTATCTTCATACGCCAGCACTTGAACCGATTTCTACATATTAGTCCCCCTTGTATCAGTGACTGCATCTGTTACAGCATTTTCCAAGGCTAGTATATTAAACATGAGACAGGATAGTGAATCTCCCTGTCGTATTTCTTTTTTTTTTTTTGTGTTCGCAACACTTAATAACATAGAGCACTTGCCCGCGAAAGGCAAAGGTCCCGAGTTCGAGTCTCGGCCCGGCACACAGTTTTAATCTGCCAGGAAGTTTCACTTAATAACATGTTTTGTAATTTGAGTTGACTGCTTGTCTTTCCATTGTACGTATCACTAAGGCGTTGAATTTATAAGGAATCTCTAACTCTTCTGTCAACACTGCCATAGGCTGATCTGATGTCATTTCCAGATCCTTGCCATGTTTCTAGTATTTGCCCTATCGCGAAGATGTGATCAACAGAAAAGCCTATTAAAGAGGATGCAAGGGAATATCCTGTATGTAGTAGGTAGTAGGCAAATTTTGCAGTACGAAAATGATGCCGTTTTTGTGTTGGGATCCGTACTGTTAATGTTGTATATTAGTGACCTGACAGACAATACTAACAGTAACCTCAGATATTCGGATGCACCGAGCGAGGTGGCGCAGTGGATAGCACACTGGACTCGCATTCGGGAGAACGAAGGTTCAATCCCGCGTCTAGCCATCCTGGTTTAGGTTTTCCGTGATTTCCCTAAATTACTCCACCCAAATTCTGGGATGGTTCCTTTGAAATGGCACGGCCGACTTCCTTCCCTGTCCTTCCCTAATCCAATGAGACCGATGACCTCGCTGTCTGGTCTCCACCCCCCCCCCCCCCCATTCCGATGCAGTTTTCTTCAGTGACATAAGTATTTGATTTTACTTCATGTCACGACACGATAGTATGGTTCAGTGTTGTGGTCTTCTCCTAATACTAAGGCCCATCGACGCAGCTTCCCAAGACTAAACGCTTCATACGAAGAGTGATTGCCACGTTCATGGCAGGTTGGTGAACTGCAGTATGCTGTGTAGGAAGCACCATGCACCGCCGTCGTAGGCATGGAAACCGCTGGGATAAACAAGAAACAGCAAATGAGGCCGAACAGCGTCAACTGTCATGAGCGGAGTATCACATAGCCAGACTGCGCCACTGTTCCCCTGGATGTTGAATATTGTCTCAGTATACATGATTTTGGTGCTCAGTAAATAATGCTATTATTGTGGATAATACATACTCGAAGTTTTATGACATGAACTGCATATGATCATTAGATGAAAATATGTGTTGTTCTGCCTTTATTGTTTTATTAGAGTGGGGACTGCTTTATCCATTATGTTCTACGACATTCCGTATTTTATGCGATTTTCAGTTTCATAGATATTTTGCATTGCGTCTCTTTTTAAGACACAAGGAAACACTTATCACTTGTGTCAGCGTCTGTTTAAACCATAACATTGACCTTTACTTTTTGTATATGATACACGTATCTCAGAAAGCGACCATAGCGACAGTGTGCCAAGGCTAAGGGCTCTTTCTGTATTTTAAGACTGCACTTTGTACCATACGTTAGCTTCTCATAGAGGAAAATATTCTGTAAATGTTTCCTAAAAAGTATTTTTACTACGCAATTTCACAGTTTTGGTCATAGGATGGCCCGATTACAGTAGACGGTAGTGAAACGGGCAGCCATTATCCAAAATAAAAGTGCAACTACAGACTAAAGCAAAAAAAAAAAAAAAAAGGAAAAAAACTTTGACGAAGTACCATCTAAATAGAAATGCACAAATATTCACTGAAAACTTAATAAAATTTCAAAGTGTTGCAAGATCTTGTAACTCGATTTAAATCAAACTAAATGTAAAATTGTGCGATTTATCGAAGGAAAAAAAAGTGTCCGATGATTACAAAATCCAGTCACAAATGGAATCAGTCAATTGATACAAATACCGGGGTGTAACGACTCATAATTATACGAAATGGAACGCTAATGTAGGTTCAGTTGTAAATAAAGCAGCTGGCACACTTTTGTTCACTGGCAAGGGACTAAGGAAACGTCATCAGTCTACGAAAGAACATGCCTACAAAATATCCGTGCTGACCTTTGTAGAATATTGCTTAAGTGTATGGGACCAGTACCAGAGAAGATTAGCAGGGTATATTGGATCTATTCGATGAAAAGCAGCTTAGTTCGATCCACGGTAGACGTCAAAGGGTGACAAGAAACTTGTTAGTTTCAGAAGCTTGAATATAGATGATTTAGTCGATGAAGAGCAGCTTTGTTTGACCCACGGGAGACATCAAAGGGTGACAAGAAACCTGTTAGTTGCAGAAGCTTGAATATAGACGTCAGTTACCACGTGAAAAGTTTGAAACTTCCTGCAAGATTAAAACTCTGTGCGGAACGGTACTCGAACCTGGGACCTTTGCCAGTTGGTGGTAAGTGCTCCGCCGACCGGGCTTTGAAAGGAATACTCACGACCCAACTTCACAGCTTTACTTCCGCCAGTACATCTCCTACTTTCCAAATTTCACACAAGTTCTCCAGTATACATTGCGGGTCAAGCACTCCTGGAAGAAAGTATATTACGGAGACATGGACTGACACAACCGGGGGGATAGTTTCCAGAATGGACTTCCACTCTGTATCGGAGTGTGCGGTGATCTGAAAAAATGAAATGAGCTGATGGCATCGTTGGCCGGGAGGCCCCATCCGGGGAAGTTCGGACGCCAAATGCAGGTCTTATTTCAGTCGACGCCATATTGGGCGACTTGCGCGCCGGTGATGAAGATCAAATGATAAGGACAACACAGCACTCAGTCCCCGAGCGGAGAAATCTCCAACCCGGCCGCATATCGCACCTGGGCTAGCTTGCATGGGAGGCGAGCACGTTAGCATCCACCTAAGCAGGCGGACGGTGATCTGAAACTTACCGGCAATTTAAAACTGTGTGTCAGACCGGGACTCGAACATGGGACCTCTGTCTTTCCCGGGTTTTCTTCCACGAGTGCCAGTGCCTCACAAGATACGCATGTAAACTTCTGTGAAGTTTGGAAGGTAGGAGATCGGTTAGTGGAGGACGTAGAGCTTTGAGGATGGTTTACGAGTCGTGCGTGCGGAGCTAAGTCGGTAGAGCGCTTGGCAGCGAAAGATAAAAGTTTTAATCTGTCATTATCAAATCAGGACAAACTCCGATGCAGAGTGAAAACTCATTGTAGTATCCCACGAATACGTACTTACAAAGTTTCAAGAACCAGATATAAGTATGAAATCTAGGAATTACTACAACCCGGTACTTATCGATCTCGCATGTATCATTATCACACTAATAACAGCGCGCATAGAGACTTAGATGTAGATACAGAAGAATTACTATTTAACCACGATACCTGCTGTTGAGAGCTTCCTTAGACAGTCGCTTATCTGTATATGTCCAACTTCTAACGTGACTCTTCCTGTCTACTTGAAACGATAACAGAGTTGTAGCGTTACTCTTGCGTCCGAAATTGTTCATTATCTGTTGTGCACGCTTGACTGTGCCCTGCTATATCACATTTCAAGTTTGATGACGGAAGGGCGTTGCTGGATCAAACTGTATTGTCAACACCGAGTACCGGGTGTTAATAGAAAAGGTTTCTATACAAACATAAACTCACCAGAAAAAAATTAATTATCCACTTAAAATATGATAATGGTCGTTTTGTAGCGTTGTAAATAGTATACACAATGGTTAGACACAAATACAGAAAAGTTACATGCTTGCACATAAATGCAGACCGCTGTTGTGTCTAACTACGATAGGGATGCCCTGTGCAGTGGCCAGAACAGTATTCTGCATAGCTGTGAGTGCATTACGTCGGAACTAAGTGAATTCGAGGGGCAGCGTATCAAAGGTTTATACCGCATACTGGGAAAACAGAAAAATATCATCCGCTACCTCACAACGCGGACGAGAGTGATGGTGACGGATGGTCATTCAAGAGGATTGTGACGAAAAACGGCTGCAAAAGTCATTGCAGAACTGAATGTCGCAATCACGAACCCTGCCAGCACCAAAACAACGTGAAGGGAGCTCCATAAGCAGAAAATCGCAAGGCGAGCTGGAATTAAAAAAGCACTTATCAGTGATGGAAGTGCTCGTAACAGGATAACCTGGTGCCGAAGCCATAAAACCTAGACGATGGAGCAATGGAGGGGGGTCATTTGGTCGGATGAGTCGTACGTCACACTGTTTCCAGCTTCTAGCCGTGTTTACGATGCAGACTGCTTGCTCCCAAGAGTCAAACATGACTGGTGTTCTGTGATGATCTGAACAGCCATATCGTGGTATTCCAAGGGCCCCATGGATACTCTGCAAGGTCGCATTCCTGCCAAAGGTAATGCGACCATTTTGGCAGGTCAGGTCCATCCCGTTGTCATGCTGTGTTCTGAGACGACAGGCTCCGTGTTCACAGAACTCACATCGTCCAGGACTGATTTTGTAAACACGAGGTTGATTTGTCTTATCTGCTCTGGCTACCGTACTCAACAGATCTCAGTATTATTGAGCCTTTGTGGTCCTCTTCGGGGGTAAGGCTCCGTGATCGTTATTCACCACGATCATCGTTACCTGAAGAAGCCTCTGGTTTGCAGGAAGAATGGTATACGGTTCCCTTTAAAACCACACAGGACCTGTATTTGCCTTTCTCAGACGGTTTTGGATGCCAGCAGTCTTCCTAAACAGTATTGGGCATGGTAATATATTATGTTAGCAGTTCTTTCTTATTTCTGATCATGCTCTTTAACGTACCAGGCGATAATGCGACTCTCCACAGCTGACGTGAGCCGTGGCATAGAAATTGTGTGTATTTGCCAGTCGGTTTTATGGAATCAGCTCTGTAAGATCTGCCCGCGTTTAGACGATAAAGAATAACTGAAAGGAGCTATCGTGTTTGGACTTGTCCGTGTGATTAAAGCTGCCTGTTTCGTTGGTGTATAAAGGCAGACGGTCTAATACATCCACGAGGAATAGCGTACGACTCGCAGCTGTGTTAAAAAGTGTAAGATCAGTAGCAGTAACCAGCAGGAACCGGAGACCAATCTCTCTCCTTGTCAGTGACAATCGGGCAATAAGGTTGCGCCCATATGTTCCTAGTTTGATAGATACTCAGGCATCCCTTCACATCTTGACTGGCCCACTATGTCACCCGATCTTAACCCCACAGAAAATATCTGGGACCGTTTCGAATAGCGGGTGAAATGTAGCGATCAACATCCACGCAATTTGGTATCTCTTTATGAGCGCATCGTCAGTGAGTTGCTTCACATCGACGTCACATACCTGAGGAAACTAGTTGCCCCTCTTTGTTACCGAATTGAGACCATTAGCAAGGCTAGAGGCGTTGTTAAATGGTCTCCTCTTCGGTGTCCTTATACCCTCATTTGCTCTAGTGTGGAGGCATTCTAACTACAAGACAGTCACAAGTCGAAACCGAAGAAACTACAGGAGCATCCGTGGTAAGGTCCCAGAATTAATATCGCTTATTGAAGGTTATAATTCCCAGTACATTACGAACATGAAGTTGGTTGAAATGTGAAGCGAACAGCAACGAAATCTAAATTTAGATTGGTAAATTTTTAGTAAGGATAAAGGTGGCGGCGTGTGTTTTGCAATACGGAATTCGTTAATATATACTGAGATTATCATGGATTCCTGATATGAATGAATCTGGGCGAAGTTACGCATCAAAGATGGGTCAAGAACGGTAATCAGACGTTTTTATAGGCTGCCTGCGTCAGGAGCTGTAGTGGTAGAGCGCTTCAGAGAGAACTGGCGTAGTAAGCGAATTATTGTCAGTGATATTTCCTTGGCGCTCTCGAGCCCGTCTGGCCTTCTCCTGACGACCATAGGGGTCTGGGACCAGACTCCCATGTTACCTTTATCCCCTGTCTTACGGGGTCTGTATGTCAATTTGTGAATTTCGCAACGTTAGTTGTAGAGAGTGGCCAGTTGCACCTTCTGTGTCCCCACCCTTCTCCATTCTTTTCCCTCTGAGACAGAAGTTGTCTGTATCTACTGCTACCCACGTGAAAGCGTGCAAACGTTTTCTGAATGTTCGTGAATCGTACAACTGAGACGGTGCGTCTGCACCATCCTGGTATTCACCTAGACGGAAACTGCCTTGAAATGGCCAGTGAAGTAGGTGCTAGGGGAGCAATAGGGCTAGACCGTCAAATAACATCAATTGCAGAACAACAATTTTATTAAAGTAAACCAGCATTGGGCTCATTAAATAACAAAACACAAATGGTTGCCCAAATGTTGACAGTACAATTATAAATGCTATCATGTATCAAATTAGCTTCCTTTTACAATCAGCCGAGTGTGGGAAGGCTCAAACCCGGCACCAATTCATAGTGCAGGACGCACTGTTCTACAGATCGATGACCAAACAGTTCAATTACTGATAATTTGAAAATATGTAAGCAGATTATATTTAACATCGCACGATAACCAGTTAACAAAAATGGGCGGCTTTCCAAAATTTCACAGGCCTAAACACTTCATTGTGCGTGCCCAGAAATATATCTAAAATAACCTTTCACAATACTAATAAATAATTTAAACCCCGGAAATAAGAATAAGGTGAAACAATAGTGGTTGTATCTAATGCTAGTTGCTATTAATTCTTCAATAATAAACCAACAGTAGATCCTGGGAAACCTAGTACAAGCGTAATACAGCTAGGCTGAAACTTGCAAGCAATAGTGATGATGACGGAAATCTAATCGAGTAGAATCAAGCAAGAGCAATGGACTCTGCACTTTTGTTGCCAGCTGGAACCTTCCTTCTTGACCTCCCCGCGAACCCGGTATGACTGTAAAATGCTCAAAAGTCACTGCGCGCGTTCTCTCAGGCACAGTGCGCGAAGCCATTGCTGGGTAACAGAGAAAGAGCGTAATCACGTGCAATATCGACAAGAGTCGACACATCTCATGCCTAGAAACCATATCCTGGCTCGTCGGCAACCCGACGCTCGTCTTTGATTTCCCGGGCAGCTTCGTTCCCCTGAATTGCGAAAGCGCGAGGCTAATGCTACATGGGGGAGGGGGATTTCTTTTAGTTAATTTTCCTTGTTGTAAGTAGGCTGTTTAGGTTTTTATGTTGGTAACGTCACCTAGCGCTCTGTATGAAAATCACTGAGTGTGCTGTCTGTAGTCTGTGGCTGGTTAGCATTGTTGGAATTCGCTATTGTAGTGTTGGGCTGTTGGATGTGAACAGCGCGTAGTTGGAGGTGAGCCGCCAGCAGTGGTGGATGTGGGGAGAGAGATGGCAGAGTTTTGAGAGCGGATGATCTGGACGTGTGTCCATCAGAGACAGTAAATTTGTAAGACTGGATGTCATGAACTGATATATATATTATGACTTTTGAACACTATTAAGGTAAATTCATTGTTTGTTCTCTATCAAAATCTTTCACTTGCTAACTATGCCAATCAGCAGTTAGTGCCTACAGTAGTTAGAATCTTCTATTCAGCTGACAGTATTGTCGCACGCTGTATTGCAGTAGGCTGAGTAACGAAGATTTTTGTGAGGTAAGTGATTCATGAAAGGTATAGGTTATTGTTAGTCAGGGCCATTCATTTGTAGGGATTATTGAAAGTCAGATTGCGTTTTGCTAAAAATATTGTGTGTCAGTTTAGTGTTGATCAGAATAGGTAAAGGGCGAAATGTCTGAGTACGTTCAGTTCTGCTCAGCTCTTTGAAAATCAAATACTGTAAGAGGTTTATCAGCACAGTCATTCATAAATTTTTCTAAGGAGACGTTTCATATTGTTTATTGAATATAACCTTGATATCGCTACCCCTTAAGGGTGTGAAAGCATGAAAGCACAGACTGGCAGGTTCAACTAAGGGGCATGGTTTGGTTTCTTGTAATTTAATGTTCTCAAATATAGCTGGCAAATATGGCTGGCCTCGTAATCTAGGCACGTACTGAATCTTCTACCGGTCGCGCCGTGCTGCTGTGTACAGCACCTGGCTTATCTGAAGTGCCCGTCGTTTCCAGTAGGCTTCTTCGAATATTGACATTAGGTATTTGTAGCGATAATATTCTTGCCGCCTGCCCCTCCCCGCCTCTTTGTTGCGGAGACGCAAGTGCGTCAGTATGCCTGGCTGTTGTACCGAATGCAGCACGTGACCGGTGGAGGGTTAAACTAACGATCCCCTGAAACCCTGAAGCGGGTGCTGACGAGGATGGGGGGGGGGGGGGGGGGGAGGAGGAATCTCTGGTTAATTCGACTTATTTACGGATTATAACGTTGATGTCCCTATTCTTTGGGGGTGTGGAATCACAGATTGGCAGCTTGAACAAAGGGGAGATGCTTTGCCTTCTTATATTGTCAATTTTTCGAAGATGACTGGCGTAACTCCCGTTTTAACTCATAAATGAGGGACGTACTTAACGTTGGGGAGAAAGCAGAGAAGACTGGCCTTACTTCAGTTTTGCCTCATAATCCAGGCACTTCACTTTATCTACATACGGAAACCGGAAAATCTAAGTCCACGTGGCCTGACACGTTTTTACACTGCTGACCTTCCAAATGCGAATGCAGTGTGCTGACAACTGTGCGACGTCGATCGGTCCCAATAGAACTGTCCTTACGATTGAGCGTAGGAAGTACTCTGAGATCTCGAAACGGGCCGTATTGGTCCGTTTTTAACTCACATGGGAGGCATACACCCAACGGCCCAAGAATTTTACTCATTTTTCGTAGGACTGCTTACATTCTATAG
This sequence comes from Schistocerca americana, assembly GCF_021461395.2. Taxonomy (NCBI): domain Eukaryota; kingdom Metazoa; phylum Arthropoda; class Insecta; order Orthoptera; family Acrididae; genus Schistocerca; species Schistocerca americana. The sequence continues at coordinate 419,591,353 of NC_060121.1, read as the reverse complement.
ATATAACAAATGCAGCTGTAGCAGGATGTGCTTCTAAAGAGTATTCGTGAAATTGGGGTTGGATGTTTTATCAGCATGTCGAATACTACGATGGGGTGCCAGGCGTCGAGTGCAGTAGTTTGAACAAGTGACCTGAAGTCTTCGCGTATGCGTTCGAGTAACATTCCCTTTTTTCTCTAAATTTCCACAAAACACTTGTTCGGGGATAGGTGTTCTGAATATTTCTAGCAAGTCATTGACAGCTTGTTCTGTATACGGGGTGAACCAGAACTCTACCGGAAAACTTTCAGAAGTTGTTCAGAGATACATTGTGCATATTTTGATGTTAAGGACCCACGGTCTCTGGTGGCTCGTTGTATTAGTTATTGCATTTCGTTTGGTATCTTGCCCCAGTAATTTTTGTATCTGTATTGACTGAAAACAATGCACAACAGTGCAATTTTTTTTTTTAAAAAAAAAAAAGGAAAGGTTCAAATGGCTCTAAGCACTATGGGACTTAAACGTCTGAGGCCATCAGTCCCCTAGACTGAGAACTACTTATACCTAACTAACCTAAGGACATCACACACATCCATGCCCGAGGCAGGATTAGAACCTGCGACCGTAGCAGCAGCATGCTTAAGGCCTGAAGTGCCTAGAATCGCTCTACCACAGCGGCCGGCTGCAAATTTTGACGGCGCTTCTATGGATAGGGTTACTAATGAAGAGTCGAGCGATATGTATCGCTGAAGAACCGCTGAAAGTTTGTTGGTGGACATTCACTAGGGTTTCATATTTTTTTGAGTGGGACGTATTGTCCCATAAATAAATTAAAAACTGTTCCCATGCCCCGGTTATGAGCAAGTTTTTCGCGATGTTTCTCTTGATTGTAAGGCAAAAGTTGGAACTGAATACCCGCTCCCAAATATTCCCTACTGGAATTCCTGGGAGTCTCCTTGCCCCATTACCAGTTGGTCTGGTATTTGAATCCAAAGCCCCTGACTCTCGAATAGTTCATGGGGACAGGGAATAAAAAGTAGTAATAATAATAATAATAATAATAATAATAATAATAATAAAGTGTCGCTACAACGAATCACATTTCTACGGAATGCACGGTCTAAGGCGCTGCAGTCATGCACTGTGCGGCTGGTCCCGGCGGAGGTTCGAGTCCATCCTCGGACATGGGTGTGTGTGTGTTTGTCCTTAGGATAATTTAGGTTAAGTAGTGTGTAAGGTTAGGGACTAATGACCTTAGCAGTTAAGTCCCATAAGATTTCACACACATTTGAACATTTTGAACGGAATGCAACAATAACAATAATAATAACGATAACGCTAACCGTAGTGGTGGGTTCCTAGTGAAGTATAATCGAGGTATGATAAGGAACTGTGATGTAATGGACGTTAACTTATGGACACATTCATTCATTCATGAAGTCATACATACGCAGTATTTGTGATGCACGCATGAATGTATCGGTAACTAAGCAACCATTTCGTCGTGACTCATTATTACAATAATGTCCGCTATTTATCCGTGTATTGTAGTGAAATATCGGAATGCACCTGTTTCACATAATGTGGACCGTATTTAGAATACGTGCGTTAGTGTATCGATAAATAAATGTTCGTTTCTTCACGATTCCTTATTATTATTCCCTTCCGAAGAAGCGGAATTGGTTGTAGCTTTGTTAGTGTCAGTGGAGGATTAGGTTCAAATGGCTCTGGGCACTATGGGACTTAACTGTTGAGGTCATCGGTCCCCTAGAACTTAGAACTACTTAAACCTAACTAACCTAAGGACATCACACAACACCCAGCCATCACGAGGCAGAGAAAATCCCTGACCCCGCCGGGAATCGAACCCGGGAACCCGGGCGTGGGAAGCGAGAACGCTACCGCACGACCACGAGATGCGGGCCCAACGAGGAGACACAGGATAGCGCGACAGCAGGAATTTATCTCTGGCACGCCACCCGCGAAACCGACATTCTCATCGTATTGTCCCGCACTACATTCGTAGTGCCCCCGCCCATTATACTTATTACTCGCGGCGCGTTGCCGATTCCCGTAAGAGTTCGGGCACTGTTTGTGCATTCGCGCAGAAGATGAAGATGGTCAAGTGGCCGGTGAGCCGTAACTATATATATACTAAGATGGTATCTGTTCTTTCGGACATGTCCGAAAGAACAGATACCATCTTAGTATATATAACATTATATTAGTTTGAAACTTGAGTGGCGGGTAGTACTAGGGCAGCATTTATTACAGATACCCACGTGCTGCAGTCGTGCGAAAGACGAGAGTATTCGGTGACCAGTTGAGTGTATGTCTCGTTTGTCAGCGGGAGTCGACGGCAGACTATCGCCAGCATTGTGGCTGCGGCCGCTAGTGGACGGGTCAGCGATCAGCGACGGCGGCGGCGGCGGCGGCGGTCAGCGCGCGGCATCGATCGCCCCCCTTGGCTGGGCGCGTGCGCCTCTGCCTCCGCCTCTGTCTGGCACTGCCTGTGCCCGCGGGCCGGCGGCCAAATTAACCGGCGGGCCGCTAACGAGCTCCAGCCGCCCGGGCCCAGCCTGCGGACGCCCCCGCGTCACAGTGCCGCCCGGCGAGCCACGCGGGCAGGACGCCGGCGCCGCTGACGCCAACGACGCCGACGCTCGCCGGCCGCAGCTGCACTGCGCGACTCCCGGCAGCGGCGCCTCTGACGTGCGGCGCTCCAACTACTGCTGTGTGCCGGCGCGTTAACAGTGGAAGTGTCCACGGCACTGCGTCTCGATCTCGAATGGCTGGTCTTTACTGCAGACTGCGGACTCCATTTCCAAAGCAGTGTCTTTTCCTGTTCGAAGTGGCTGCTTTTCTGTTAAAAGTTACTGGAGTGATTTTGTTATTTCTTCTTCCGTTAGACACACAGATACACTATATTGACACGTGCATTACTCTCTCGATGATCTGATAGCACATTTTGTTCTTTCTCTCTCTCTCTCTCTCTCTCTCCCTCTCTCTCTCTCTCTCTCTCTCTCTCTCTCTCTGTGTGTGTGTGTGTGTGGGGGGGGGGGGGGGGGGGCGGCCGGAGTGGCTGTGCGGTTCTAGGCGCTACGGTCGCAGGTTCGAATCCTGCCTCGGACAAGGATGTGTGTGATTTCCTTAGGTTAGTTAGGTTTAAGTAGTTCTAAGTTCTAGGCAACTGATGACCTCAGAAGTTAAATCCCATAGTGCTCAGAGCCATTTGAACCATTTTGTGTGTGTGTGTGTGTGTGTGTGTGTGTGTGTGTGTGCGCGCGCGTATGCGCACCCGCGCGCCCGCGCGCGTGGGTTTCTATTTGTGCGCGCTCCCTCTTATGGTTTTGTCTGGAAGGCACATCTTCGTAACTTCGAACGAAAACTTCCGGATTTAGTTTTGAACAACATTGGTACAAGATGGTATGAAGTAAGACTTCAGATAATGGGACAGTGTACATTATTTACATCAAGCTCCCGATTACACGCATACGGTGTATCTGGTTTGCCGATTAACTGTGAATAGTTCGGCGAGTTTTCAAAACAGTAAAATAAAAACCAAACGAAGCCTGATATATTCTGTCACAATTAGATAGAATACTTTCATTGTTAGGGTACGTATTATTATGAATGTGACTCGCATTTACCACCCGAAGGCGATGTGAGCTCCAATCCCGCCGTTAGACATCCCCTCAAATAATTTCAAATATTTTCACTTTATTTTCCAGCTTGTGTTCAGGAAATTCTATCTTAGTGTCAGCGCCCGATTTTCTGTCGACATGTTTGCCTCGGCCTTTTCTTACGATACTAAGGTCGCTAATTACCAATGCAGCAAGGTTGCCGTGCAAATTCTGTAAATAGCAATTTCCCCTAGAAGCATGTGTATTTTGGATTATCCGTGTTTTCCGGTTCTCCATGCAGCCTCAGGTCCACGTCAAACTCCATAATCTGTAGCTTGCTGTGCTTTCCTTGGAACTCTTAGTTTCGCTCTCTACGGTGAAGTTTAGTAAAGCCAAAGACAGTCCCGTTGTTAAATATTACTCGACAAATGGGGATGTGCTCTTGATTTTAGCAGGAACTTCCTTCGTATCGTGGCTTAATACAAACACGTCACAGATAAGAAAATAATGCTAGTTGGTGTCCCTAACAGCTTTATGTAAATGCCATTAGGTTTATTCGCGGTCGAAATCAGAAAACTACGGCAGTATCGACGTTAAATGTAACGGAACGGCTGGCAAAATGTTTAATGAAGTGTGTGTATTTATGAAATCAGCGGCAAAGCGTTCATGATGCCAAGAAGAGGGGGATTCAATAATTTGCTCCAAAAAAGGAAGATTAAGGTGTCTATGTAGGAATTCCTGGGATACCAACTTTGTGAAACCATCACTCTATTTGCAGCAGCTCTAAATTTCAGAACCAGAATCATGATTATAGGAGTGTTCTTAAACCTTCCGTATTGAAAAGAAATTACGGATTTCTAAGAGAGCATACTGCATCAGATTTTTGCTGGGAAATAAAACAGCGGAATTCAACGGGCCGGTGGTGTACTTACGTACACATGCACGCGTTATTCGGTACACGAGTATAAATGACAGCTTGGAACAGTTTTCGAGGAGTATTGTCAAAGCTGCCGATCAACGTTTAATATCTGCAGTCGCTTAGAACATGACTGTGCTGCACTTGTAACGATATTGAAGCATACGCTGTCGCTATCCCCCCCCCCTCCACCCTCCCCCCCCCCCCACTCTCTCTCTCTCTCTCTCTCTCTCTCTCTCTCTCTCTCTCTCTCTCTCTCTCTCTCTCTCTCCCCCCTTCTCGTCCTTAAATACAACGGTGTGCCGCCAAGACGGGACTTCACTCGGCGCATTGGAAAATTATTTGAGACTGTTAACCTTCTTCTGCAATTTTCCTGGTTTTTGAAAAATGATTTCCGTTATGCTTCTTGAACTTCATGACATTATTTGCACTGTTGTCTGGTTGCGACCATAATTGTTGTCTTCCGTACGAGGGCTGGTTTAGTGCAGCTCTCCACACAAGTGTGTCCTACGTGAGCCTCTTCATTATTGCACCGTTCAGCTATTTGAACCTGCTTACTCTAGTCGGGTCTTCTTCTCCCTCTACAGTTTTCATCCCCACATGCCCCTCGATTATTAAATTAAACGTCCCTTTATTCTTCAGCACGCGACCTAATCAACGTATATCGGTACCCTCTTTTAGCCGGAGTATGCCATCAAGATGTTTTCCCTTCGACTCGATTCAGTACCCCTTCATTTATTACCGATCAACCCATCTAATCTTCATCATTCCTCTTCAGCACTTTATTTCAAACGTTTTTATTCTTTTCTTGTATGTGCTTATAATTCCTGAATTAAATTTGTCCACCACTGAGCGAAGGAAAACTCGAATAAGGCTAAGATACCGCTCGAGCAATCTCGTGTTGAAGCTTCCTAGACATTCACGAATTCTTTCCTTAGCTTTTGATTTTCATTTGAGCTGATCTAAATATTATTTTTAGTACACTTTCTACGCTCGTAGGACTCACAGGTTTTCTATTTTAAGTATCTAATATTCAGTAATTTTCAAAATGAAAAATGTTCTGGTGGCTTATTGTGTGCTATCAGTGTAACACCATTACGATTTTTTATTTCTATACAGTAATTTTGTAGTAACAAAAGTATGACAACGGACTCTTTATTCTTCTGAATACGTGCTATTCTCATTGCTGCAGATGTAACTTGAGTAACCTCGGCCTAAGCAATTAGTAATTGCTGTCTTTCCTCGGCTGGGCGCAAACATGGAATACAATTTGTGATTTATGTACATTCGCTGCCTTTGTCACTGCCGCTGAATTATGAGGAAAAAAAACTGTGGCGGGGGCAAGAGGCAGAGAGAGAGAGAGAGAGAGAGAGAGAGAGAGAGAGAGAGAGAGAGAGAGAGAGTGGGGATGGGGGCACGGGAGCAGTACAGTACAATTTGCTAATACTTGCCATCTTATTTGGCGGAGTGCGTCCGTGGGCTCTTTAATTTTGATTATATAGTTTATATCAGACAAAGCTTACATAATGTTTAATGCTTGCTTATTAGCGGTATGGTTTCCGACTTTTCAGTAATTATCGATAGAGGACTCTAGTAGGAACCTTGAGGATATGCTCACTCCTACCACACTCCAGGCGAGGATCTATAGGGGTTGGAGGGGGGGAGGGAGTGGTGGTAAGGGGGTCACAATCCCTCCCTCGTAAAAAAGTATTGTGAATATATGACAGTATTTTATTGTTATTAAAGTCTCGGGAGTTACTGGCACGTTAAATGTGGAGTGACGATAAATTATATTTGGGAGAGGGGAGGAGCGGGGAAGATACAGTGGAAAACTGTGATCACCCACCACCACCTCCTTTGCGGTATCGATATAAACTTTATGGTCATAACAGAATATGTTCCATTGCTTTTGAAAACAAAACATTACTTCGAGAGACGTTCTTTCTGAAAAAAAGGTCATGTTTTTACGTCGCAGTCTTGCGACAAGAACAAGCTTCTCTCTACATATCTCAAATATTTCTCTCGTCCTCGCTTCTATAGCAACCCGCGAACAGCATGTAAATTCATACCAGTCAAACAGCACGGGCCTAGGCTTTTATGATTTCCGTCTGCATCTAAATTAAATGCATTTTCTTTACTTCTCTCTCTCTCTCTCTCTCTCTCTCTTTCTCTTAGCATTTGGGAACTTTATTTTATCCATGTTGGATCCTGTGAACTCCGCGACCGTTAATGGTAGTAGGTGAATGACGCACGCAGCCACAAACACTTTTTAAATGTTGTATTTTTGTACAGTAAACGGTTTCGGGCTACCATGCTCTTCGTCAGATGGCTAATATTTTTCTTTACACAGATGTTTGGATCAACAGCTTGTCGTCTTCTCCACACTACACAACAACATTTGAGTATTTAGTACGACTTTATACATTGTTTAAGTAATAAAAATAATGTGAAGTGCTTGCATTTTTCTACATATGATGCAAGATACTTGTGTTTCCTTAGATACGTTCTACTGGAACGTATGTAAGTGAACACAAGTATGGACGACCACGGCCATATAACCCGGAAGAATTATCAACAACAGTACCATCCGGTCGTGAAAGCCTTCATTGTATACTCAAATATTGTTGTGCAGTGTGGTGCAAACGGCATACTGTTGATCAAAACATCTGTGTAACGAAAAATATTAGTCATCTGACGAAGGGCATGGTAACCCCAAACCTGTTATGGCACTAAACTAAAACATTAGAAAGTATTTGTAGCTGGTTGCGTCAGTCACCAACCATTTTAAAATTGCTGCTATATTTGCTGTTTGGCTACTTCATAGACGCGTAATTCGACGATTCCACAGAAACGCTCGGTAGCGTAGGATACGTTCAACACGTGTAATGCCCTGCTGTTGCTACCCATCGACGCAGCGCACTTACAACATACTGACCTCTTATTGTAGCGTCAGCTTCTACATGTGGACGAAACTCTCACACGTTCCGCAATGAGCATGCTTATGCAACACAAGAAAGGTAATTGCTGTATGCGACCATCACTCAAATACTGTTTTCCTGTTTAAATTCGCACATTATGCTCATGCTTTAGTGTGTGCTTAAGAAAGTGGTATATGTTCACGGGTGCATGAGCTTACTGGTCCAAGAAGCTAGGGCACCAGATGTGAGTATGTGAATTAAAGCTGTGTAACTGTGTATTAATCGGGCTCTTTTCAGCCACATGTTTCAGAGTTGTAGATAATAAAGTTCAAGAGGAGCTCACTCGCCTAGCATGCGGGTTGAATAAATGACTAAAAAATTTGTACCCTGGAAGAAAAGGGTTGAAAGTCCTGTTGCCAATTACGATTTATGCTTCTTGTGTTTTCCGTAAATCACATAGCGCCATTGCCGGGATTCGTCCTTCGTGTCTTATCCTTATTCTATTCGACCCACTGGTCCGTCTACCATGCCCCGTCGATATGGATTCACCTTTAAAATTTAAACTTTATCTTTCCTGGCTTGATTAAGCTTATAATGGAACTGATTTTGAAAATATTCGTTGTTTAGGAGGATCTTAGGCTTCATGCGGATGTATGAAAACGAGAAACTTCGTTATAGGCACTAACCAAGAAAATATTTAGAAGAATGTTCCCGTTTGAAAAGTCGTGTTTCTTTCCGATCTGAAATATTGGACATTTGTCTAATATTCAGCTCACGACCTAATTAAAAAACTTTAGTCCGGACATTGCCGGGCTGCAGAGATACCTCGTAGTGATAAACCTATGTTACTTCTTCGTGGTGACTAGCCCCATTATTCTGATGTAAGTGACGCAGTTCCCACTGCAACAAGGCTTATAAATGAGTGGAAGAGCTCTCTCCTTACTGATTACCAACGAGGCATGTTATACTGAGCCTCAAGCGTTTGAGCAGCTAGTCAGAACTTGGCGGTTTGGCCTTGTTGTCAGCGACGCCCGTTCCAGTGATAACCAGTTGCGCTGGATGCAGACGTTTACCCTTGGGTGCAAAGCACATGATGGCCTTCAAACTAGAGATAAGTTATATGGAACTTCTCGGGTTGTTCTGGTTTTACAGCATCCACTCGGGTTGGGGATTTTCTCTGCCCGGGGACTGGGTGTCTGTGTCGTCCTCATCATTTTATCATCGATATTCGTTACAGTGGCTAGATTAGACTGTGAAAGAACGTTGGACTCTGTAAGAATTGGGACTTTGTACGGGCGCTGATGACCGAGCAGTTGAGCGCCCCGTAAACTGAACATCATCATCAGCATCCACTCTTATCTAGTGGAAGAAATCAGTGGGCGTGAACTGTTCCGGTGCCAAAAGAAGCAGAAAGATTAAGAAGTTTTCGGCGACGAGCTTATTAGAAATGTCGAATTTTCAAAATAAGTATCCTGACATTCGTCTTCATCGATTTAACGAAACCTCATAAAACCTAATTCTGAGTAGCTAGATTAGCGATCTGATCTCCTCCGTCCCCAGTCTTTTAGCCACTACGCTTTGTTATTTCATAGTCTCAACATTTTCTGAAGAACTGCAGCTGGGACCTAACAAGTGAAAATACTAAACATAGGACGCAAGCCAAAAGAATTACCTTCTGTGTCTGATGTGTAATAACCTTGGCTTCACATGGTTTCTGTTGAATTCTGACCCTACACTGAATTCAATACCAGATAATTCTTGTCTGTAAAAATAGATCCTGATTTATCTCCATATAAACGCGATTCAGTCGATGTTTTACGTAACTGTATACTAAAGGGGAAGTTGTTTGGAAGGCAGGTAGCACTAACCACTCTTTTTTTTTTGTGGTAGTTTGATCACTTGACATACGCGTAAATATTCAGATGGCTCTGAGCACTATGGGACTTAACATCTGAGGTCATCAGTCCCCTAGAACTTAGAACTACTTAAACCTAACCAACCTAGGGACATCACACACATCCATGCCCGAGGCAGGATTCGAACCTGCGACCGTAGCAGTAGCGCGGTCCCAGACTCAAGCGCCTAGAACCACTCCTCCACCGCGGCCGGCTAAATATTCAGAAACAAAAGATCTAACTACTAGTCTTGGTAGACTTGTGCTTTTTAAAAGTGACTGTCTGAGCTACTTATTTCTTCAATAACTATTAATCTAAACTTACTGAACTCGTCTCCTAAATTAGGTACTCCAAACAAGAGTAACTTTTGTGCCTACCCAATGTGGGTGAGCGTAAGGCGTTTGAGAATAGGCTCGAAGGTTTGATGAACTATTGGAATATTTCTCATAACTAATGGGAAGGTGTACGCTTTTCAGTATAATAATCTTCCCTACCCTTATCCTAAAATTATCACCAGGCATTAATATTTTCAATTTTTGTGGAGCTTGTAGTACCTTAATAAGTTGTATAACAAAAAGAGGAACATAAACTTCTCTTGATTTTACACCTAATTCACTTAAATGACAACCATTGTTGTCAACCTAAATAAGCAGGGGAGAAATAGGACTGTTGATCTTACGTAGATCCACAGCTCGCAAGTTCAGCTGGCATGCGTTTTCCATAAATGGGGACCACAAACGCTGACTGATCGTTTATTAAAACAACGGGTAGTTTCTCTAAGACTCTACACAGAACTAAGATATCATTTTATAAATTCAGGTAGCATTTGCAGAAAGTAGTTTGTTTTCAGATATATTCGATCAGTATAAGTTGATGGATTATAGAAATACAGTAGAGTGTCAAATTCTTATTACGTTTACATTACGATATTGTACCGAACTATTGGGACAAATAGACTTACTTTCAGAAAAAAACAGGACACCCGAAAGACTAGAGATAGGACGTTCATATTCACAGGACATGTACATCAGTATGTTCTGCAGATATGATTAGCATGTGTCCTGTTTCCGAGTAGGCATAGGTTCCGCCACGTGCCCCGATAACTTGTTCCATACGTGATGGCATCGATGCATACAAAGCGCGAATGGCGCACTGTGATACAGCCATCCATGCTGCACTCATCTGGCTGCCAAGTTTATCTGTAGTGTGGTGGTTGGCATTGGATCACAGCGCTGCATCCGTCGTTTCACCAAGTCCCACACATTTTCGATTGGCCACAAGTTTAGTGGTCTGGAGGGCCAGGGCAAAAGGCTGACATCCTGTGACAGCCAGAAGACACTTGTTCGTGCAGCAACATGCGATCGCTCATTGTCCTGCTGAAAAATGGCATCTGAGGTATTGTGTAGAAAGGATATGGCTACGGATCACAGGATGTCATTCACATAGGTCAAAGTGATCACAGTGCCCTGGACATGCACCAAATGTGATTTGTGGTTGTGTCCAATAGCACCTTACGCCATAAGGCCTTGAGATGGTCCTGCATGTTTTCTGCGAATACAGTCACTGTCATGCCGCTCCCTCTCTCTGCACAGCGAACCAAAATATGGCTTTCATTTTCAAACAAACAGAATCTGAAAACACTATCTGACGCCATTCCTCTCCCCAGAGACGTCGTTCCATACACCATTGCCATCTAGCATCTTTCTGCAAGACGAAGAAGTGGACGGCGCGCACGTAAACCATGCCGTAATAAACGGCGACGGACTGTCACCCCTGATAGTGTACGATGTGTTGCACAGTTTCACTTTTGCTCCAGAGCCGAGGAAGACGCATATCTGTTCTGCAATGCCTTTCGGATGAGGTGTCGATCTTCTCGGGTGGTGGTCTTGGTGGGGTAACCTAACCCAACTTCTCGTGTTCTGCGGCCTTCCGTGAACCGTTCTGCACACACCCGCTGCACTGCCGAAACACTTCGTCCCACGTGAAGAACAATTTCTCGGATGGATGCATCACATTCTCTCTTGCCTCAAACTCACTGATATGATGCGATTAGCGCATCCACTTCAAGTTACACTGATCCATTTCCTTCTATTTAAAGTGACGACGAGAGGTGCAGGCACATTTTACCGGTAGGTGGTGTTTAGCCGCAATATCAAAGTTGACCTTCAACCCGCGGGACAACATGGTCCAAATGTTAATCATTTCTGCAGAACATACTAGTGTACATGTCCTGTGAATATCAACGTCCTATCTCTAGTCGTTCAAGGTGTTCTGTCTATACTGAACATGAGTGTTCTATACATTCCTTGAACAGTTCCAGGTTCGTATGGTTCAAATGGCTCTGAGCACAATGGGACTTAACTTCTGAGGTCATCAGTCCCCTAGAACTTAGAACTACTTAAACCTAACTAACCTACGGACGTCACACACATCCATGCCCCAGGCAGGATTCGAACCTGCAACCGTAGCAGTCGCGCGGTTCCAGACTGTAGCGCCTAGAACCGCTCTACCACCCCGGCCGGCACAGTTCCAGGCTTTGATATCTTGCTGCAGGCTTTTGTGAATAGGCGTCCTGTTAACGCTTACCGGTAGTTAGCTTATATATATAGCGGAAGTTCCATAACTGTTTCAATGGTAATAAGGCTAATTGACGATGTGTTGAAAAGCGTCATCACTGATTGAACACGCCAAATAAGCTCCGCACGGTCGAGTCGTCCACGGCCGTATGGAACTCATCCTTGAGGGACACGCGTAGGGACTCAGTTGTTCTTGCCGTCTCCGAATTGGACACACGCGGTTGACCCACAGCTATCTCCTTCGTCGTGAGAACCCGCCCAAGTGTCGCTGTGATGCAGGGCTGACACTGGTCCATCTTCTGCTAGACTGCCCCCTTTTAGCCCCCTTGCGGCAGTCCTTTAATTTACCAGCTGCACTCCCTTTAATTCTAGGTGACGATGCCTCTATAGCTGACTCAGTTTTACGTTTTATCCTTGCAGCTGGGTTTTATCACTCGCTGTAGTGTGGGTGCTCTCGCATGATTTCTCAGGCTACAACCACTCCAGCGACTTTTAATTGTGCCGTGGATACCAAAATAGTGTCTTTTATGGTAACAAATTGTGTTGGTACCTCTACCAACGCTTTCCAGCTGGAGGTTCTTCATTTGTAGTTGAGATGTTGACCTCTTGCCTGATCCATCAACCACTGTATTCTGTTTTACTCTAGTCAACTATTTGCTCTGCTCCTTGTAAGTGTCCTCTATTTTGTGCCGGCCGGTGTGGCCGTGCGGTTGTAAGCGCTTCAGTTTGGAACCGCGTGACCGATACGGTCGCAGGTTCGAATCCTGCATCGGGCATGGATGTGTGTGATGTCCTTAGGTTAGTTAGGTTTAAGTAGTTCTAAGTTCTAGGGGACTGATGACCTCAGAAGTTAAGTTCCATAGTGCTCAGAGCCATTTGCACCATTTTAACCTCTATTTTGTGTTACTGCGGTGTTCATTTTAGCTCTGTACCCCTTGGTGCAGAGGTTACTCTTTTACTGTATAGGCCTTTTACAAGTATTTCTGTTTGGAACTGGGGAATGATGACTTCGATGTTTAGACCCCATCAAACTCCAAAGCAAACCAACCAACCAACCAACTGATTTTCGCTAAAGAGAGATGATACCAGCGAATGGATCATTTTACAAGAATTTGTAGCGCAGTTAGCTTGTTGGAATATTGACACGTAAGGAGCCTGTCTCGAACGTGTTTTGTAGCTATGAACAAATTATTCTCTAACGACGTAACTGTCAAGGGGACGTCATGAACATCAGAAGATAACGATTGCCTTAAATATATACTTATATCTTTCCTAGTCATAATAATATTGTGCTGATTTGATAGACATATCTAGGATTAACGTTCTCATCGAGTAACATTGTGTTCATTGTTATAACGGTGCTGGATTCGCGTATAGGAGGAATGAGGTTTTAAACCCTTGTAGTGATCTCGAATTACGTTCTCCGTGAATTCTCTAACTTGCTTCAGGCAAATGTCGAGATATCTGGGTCGACAATTCCATGGCCTGTTCCTTCTTCTCTCCGGACCCCATTAAGATGGTGGGTGGTTCATTCCTCGCTGCTGACCAGGTGCCAAACGTTAATATACAGGGTAGTCAGAAACTGTCTGAAGGCATGTAAGGGTGTTACGAGATAGACTGTGCTGACAAATAATTGTTAAGAAAAAAATTCGATATGTTGCGCTGTTTCCGCGTTAATTAGCACTGAAGTTAGCCAATCACGCCGCTGCGCTCGAAAACTCAAGCAGCACGCTGGAGACTGTGTCGCCAAATGTGTGCTTCGTTTGGTTTTGTAAAACCGAACAACCGAACTATACAAAAATTGGACATATCAGAATAGCAAGGATCGAACCCTAGCCAAAGGCTGAGCAGTCTCGTGCGCTATCATCTACACTGTGCGACCTGCTGACACTATTTGTATCTGTCGGGCCGCTTGAATTTGCGCGCGCAACGGCTTGATTGGCTAATTTCAGTGCTGATTAACTCAGAAACGGCGCAACGTTTCGAATTTTGTCTCAACAATCGTTTCTCAGCACAACTTTCCCTGTAACACCCTTAGAAGTTTCTCAGACGGATTCTGACCACCCTGTACACGGTGGGAAAAATAACTATGGATAAAAACTTTGAGAGTGTTTAGAGAAGATAAAAAGAAAGACTTTTTTATGTGACAAATTGTCAGTGGTGGCATTGTTATCCTGCTAGGGGTCTATGAAGATTTTTATATTAGTGATGCTCAGAGATAGTATTGAAACTGCCTTGTGGTGAATATTGTTTTAGAGATTTTGCTGAAAATGTCTTGCCATTACACTTATTGCACTACTGACATCTGTGTGCTAATGATTGTCTAACACGCTCAGAAGAGTCAAGTATTTCACGAATAAGAGCTGAAACTTTAGCCAAACGGGCAGCCAGTTCTTCTGGAGAGTTTATAGATGTTTCGTACAGAAATTCGTAGCAAATCTGCAAAATAATAATCACACACGCTAGAGTGAACACCGTCTCTGAACCTCACTAGCTTCACACCCCATAGGGACCATTAGTGGGGAAACGATGCACCTTGGCATTTTTGTCGCATATAAGAGAGTTTCTTTTTATATGCTCTGAGGCGCCTTGTCACGGTCCGCGCGGCTTCCCCCCATAATCTTTACCACAAATTTTTATTTTTCTGAACATTCTAAAATTTTATATATGTTGTTTTTTTACATCTTATATATCTCCCCTATGTGCTGTTAGAGCATAGATCGTCATTGTTGTTATTGTGGTCTTCAGACCGAAGACTGGTATGATGGAACTCTTTGCAAGCCACCTCCTCTCTGCAGTCTACATCCATTTTAACCTTTTCCTTACAGTCAAGCCTTGTTCTCCCAGGTAATCTTCACCATTCAATTGCAGCACCGCATTTCAGAAGTGTCTAAGAAATTTTGGCAACATCATGGAACTTTGGCGATATTTTGTTTATATAAGAGTAAATAATGTACACCGAAATATTTTTGCATAGGTAGTAAATAGAAAGTAAAAATATAAAAATTGCGACGTATATCATTACTATTTATTCTTATCAAAAGCTGCTGTTCCCTACTTATCTGAACTATTTAACATCTACGTTTCTATTTCATAAGCGGCTGCACTCCGGAAAAAGGCTTTCAGGAAAGACACCCTAACCTACAGGAATGATTTTTAAGATCTAAATTTATATTCTGTACTCACAGATTTCTGTTTTTTAGAAACAGGGTTTCTTGCTATGGCCAGTCCGCATTTTATATTCTCTCTACTGGAGTCATCGTCTGTTATCTTGCTGTGGAAAAAGCGAAACTTTTATTGTCTCATTTCCTAATCTAATTCCCTCAGCATCACTTAATATAATTCGACTAAATGTCATTCCCCTTGTTTTGCTTTTGTGGATGTTTGTCTTACAACCACTTTTCAACACAATATCTATTTCATTCAACTGCTCTTCCAATTCCTCTGTCATCTCTTTGTCCGAAGTGTAATTTCTTTTCCAAATTTCTCCTTGGTTTCCTCTACTGCTTGCTTAGTACACTGACTGAATAACATCGGCAACAGGCTACAGCCCTGCCTTACTTCCTCCTCAAGTACTGCTTCCCTTTCATGTCCTCCGACTCTTGTAACTGCAGTCTGGTTTCTGTAAAAGTTGTAGCTATACTTTCGCTCCCTTTTCAAGAATATATTGCGGTCAAGAATAATTTAAATTATATACATAAATACTATAGATGTGTGTGTGTGTGTGTGTGTGTGTGTGTGTGAGAGAGAGAGAGAGAGAGAGAGAGAGAGAGAGAGAGAGAGAGAGAGAGAGTGAGTGAGTGAATTGTCAACAACTGCTCCCAAACTACTGGATTGATTTCAACAAAATTTGGTAGACAAACTACTTATTGTCTGAGAAGAGGTACTGTGTGGGTAAGAAGCGCCTAGCTCACATAGGAGTGGCCTGAGGTCTGAGATAGTTTATTAAGTAAATTAAATCTAGCCCCCCCCCCCCCCCCCTGCACGACAGGCATGCTGGAAAGGAAGTAGTGTGGAACGCATTCCAGGGTCGGTACGTGCAGGTGAGCACAGTGAACAGAGAGATGGCAGAGAAGGATAGTGAAAGGGTGTAGGAGGAAATAGACAGAGAAAGGGAGGAGCAACAGACAGGGGGCAGGAAGAGATTGGCAGAGAAGGGCGATGGAAAGAAGGAGGGAGGGGGAGTAGGAGGAGGAGGAGGAGGAGGTGGACAGAGGGAGGGGGAGGAGGAGATGTTACTGAGGCACGTGTCATGTGCATAAATGGGCTAAGCCACAGGTAAAAGGCTAGTGTTTACTTCAAATGCCTTGAATGCAGGTTCGCTTTCTTCTAACATAAGCTGTAGGGTCAGTATTTTCTCGCATGTTCCTACATTTCTCCGGAACGCAAATCGGTCTCCCCCTAGTCGTCTTCTAACAGTTTCGTGATGTATCTACGTCCGGCAATCAGAGTATCGTCGTGTTATTCCTGGTTATCCCAGGGAGTGTTGAAGCAAGAAGGTAAGATTTACTCTCCTTCTGAGATTGAGATACTTCTGAGTGCAACCAGTAAGATCTCCAGTGCCAAAGGTAGGGATCACTATATTTCAGTGGATGCAAAAATAACAGATGAGACGAAAATTTTTTGGAAAAAAGGTGCTGTGATCATACCAAACAGCTAGTTCTATAGGATGCACTAATTTGAACGGTTTTGAAGATTACTGAGACGGGGTAGCCTGGAGAGAGTTGTCAGCCTCTCGTTGTATTTGTGTAATCTAACTGTAACTTGCCGCAGCATCTCTCCGAAGGCGATTTTCTTCCGCTGTTATAGAGGCCGGGAGAAGAAGGGAGGCTGATTCCGTTCACGCCGCTGGAGGTTCCCCAGCTTTGAGTTTGTTGCGGTGGCGCCGTTTCCGAGACGCGGCAAGGGGTGAGGCGACAGGTACAATGGGCCGGGCCCACCTATGGCGCTTTGTTCGCCGCGCCGCCGCTTTCACGGAGA
This sequence comes from Schistocerca americana, assembly GCF_021461395.2. NCBI lineage: Eukaryota > Metazoa > Arthropoda > Insecta > Orthoptera > Acrididae > Schistocerca > Schistocerca americana. Next base: position 419,574,466 of record NC_060121.1, on the reverse strand, counting down.
AAGGGGGAGGCAGATCCCTGCCTGCGTGCAGCCCGAATGTTGATCACTTGCAATATTTTACGGCTGTCCCGGACGATTGTCTGCCGGCTAAGAGGCAGTCCATCTTTCTTTTCCAACGCCTGCCCTCTTACTGAGATCTGGGTAGGTATTAAAACTGAAGGACAAGGGGGTGCCGCGTAATATTTCTCCTGCAACAGATTCCTTTTTTTCCGAGGCCTTGGCCCCAAGCTTACAGAGCCTTCCGGCGGTGTCTGACTGTGCATCTGCGATCTCTCTGTCGAAAAATCTCCTCCTCAGATTTATCTTGATCGGGATGTGTCTCTGTCTCAGTGTGTGCTGCTCTTCCAACAGCAGACAGTTAAAAACCTAACAGTGTCCGCTTAGAATCGTTTAAACAGTATATTACCAAACGCACACCTTTTGAGAGACAAAAAAGTTGGTAGGATTCTCCGCCACTAGAGAATTTGACCGCATTCACATCCTTCCCCTGTATGGAAAGCACTAGCCGCATATCAGTTAATGTATCGTATATACAGGCATCAAAAAAAGTTTTGCATCACCTCGGTACCAAGAGTTCCGGAACCTGTACAGAAAATTAGAATAGAGATCAACATAAACATCGTTTACGCCATTTTTATTGCTCATGAAAACCACACATTACATGTTGTACCACCATACAGCGAGACCTCCAGAGGTGTTGGGCCAGATTTCTGTAGTCACCAGTATCTCTAACACCCAGTAGCACGTCCTCTTGCATTCATTCATGCCTGTATTCGTCGTGGCACACTATCTACAAGTTCAAAAATTGGTTGAAATGGCTCTGAGCACTATGGGACTTAACTGCTGAAGTCATCAGTCTCCTATAACTTAGAACTACTTAAACCTAACTAACCTAAGGAAATCACACACATCCATGCCCGAGGCCAGTAGTAGCCGTTGGGCTGCCTGAGAGAGGCATGTCATCGACAGTTCCTGTCGTCTGTATCTCCCCAATCTCCGATCATCAGCCGGCCGAAGTGACCGTGCGGTTAAAGTCGCTGCAGTCTGGAACCGCAAGACCGCTACGGTCGCAGGTTCAAATCCTGCCTCGGGCATGGATGTTTGTGATGTCCTTAGGTTAGTTAGGTTTAACTAGTTCTAAGTTCTAGGGGACTAATGACCTCAGCAGTTGAGTCCCATAGTGCTCAGAGCCATTTGAACCATCTCCGAACATCATCGCTTTGGTTCACTCGGAGAAGCCTGGACACTTCCTTTGTTGAGAGCCCTTCCTGGCACAAAGTAACAATGCCGATGCGATGGAACCGTAGTGCTGACCGTCTAGACATGGTTGAACTACAGACAACACGAGCCGTGGACCTCCTGCCTGGTGGAATGACTGGAACTGATCGGCTGTCGGATCCCCTCCGTCTAATAGGCGCTGCTCACGCGTGGTTGTTTACATCCTGGGGCAGTCCGGGGCCGCTCGGCTGCTACGGTCGCATGTTCGAATCCTGCCTGGGGCATGGATGTGTGTTATGTCCTTAGGTTAGTTAGGTTTAAGTAGTTCTAAGTTCTAGGGGACTGATGACCTCAGATGTTAAGTCCTATAGTGCTTAGAGCCATTTGAACCATTTGAACATCTTTCAACGGGTTTAGTGACATCTCTGAACTGTCAATGGGACTGTGTCTGTGATGCAATATCCATACTCAACGTTTATCTTCAGGAGTTCTGGGAACCGGGGTGATGCAAAACTTTTTTTGATGTGTGTATTTTCGTCGTGTCTGCCTATGAAACTACGCTCTCCCCTTCATCGAATCCTTTGGCAGTGAACACAATTTATCTTGATCGAATTCTTAGGACCATTGTAATCTGTCTGTGCCTCCATGTGTGGTGCTCATCAACAGCTGACTGCTCAGCGGACTGGCAGTCCGTCGCTCATAAATTCCATCGCGTCAGTAGGGCGGAGTAGAACATATCATATTAACTACAGGAGGCAAAGTCTAGACTCAGTCCTCAACAGTGTAATAACACATTAGTATAAAAGGAATGATTGTCAAGGTTTCGAATTTGCATCTTGGAGCTTTATCTCTATTACAAATAGTCTGCAGTTTACTTTTTTATGCACGGATGAACGAAACATGTTTTTTATTTTGTACATCCGTAATAATAAACCGTTACCACATCTTGTCCTGAGTCTGAGCTTGCTGTCATCGTATCGAGTAAATAACATAAATTTAAAATATATATGTACAACGTTCGAGTGTAACATGTAGTACACTGTTCTCTCCAAGCTTGAAAACGTGATTTACCGTTTCCGTCCTTCCAGAGTGGCGAGCGCATTTGCGGAACTGCATTCCATCCTGTGGGGAACCGATCAGCGATGTATATCATCTACCAGTTCCGTTCAAATGGTTCAAATGGCTCTGAGCACTATGGGACTTAACAGCTGTGGTCATCAGTCCCCTAGAACTTAGAACTACTTAAACCTAACTAACCTAAGGACATCACACACATCCATGCCCGAGGCAGGATTCGAACCTGCGACCGTAGCAGTTATGCGGCTCCAGACTGTAGCGCCTAGAACCGCACCGCCACTACGACCGGCCCAGTTCCGTTGCGTTTTAATAGTTCCGTATGCGGACGGAGTGAGACTTACTCTTGGACTTAAGTCACAAGTGAGCACTACGTACATTTTCTGGAAATGTTTGACTTCACCTCTTTGATTTTGGCTGATGACTGGAAGGGTGTGTAACATGTTTTTACCGTTCCACAAGCTGCTGGGATTACTCCCACAATTAATGAGAACTGGACTTTAATATGGAAGGAAACAGCTTTTCGTCGGTTGCTTTAAGTCGTTCTCTTTCGTATTTAGTCATCACACTACATGCACATAACGTGTTTACACATGAGATTCGGTTTCTTCTAATTGTTTTTGTGGCTTAGCATTTAAGACTGAAAAATCGCTCTGTTCACAACAGGATCTTTTTTAATTTTTAGAAAGCCGTCATTCAGTGCTCCTCCTTCTTCATCTTGTTCTTCCATGCCTCTTGAGGTCGAGGTCACCCCTCCTAATCTCGTTACGCCACTTGAACGTATTTGCATCATTTCAGGATGCAGTCGAATCGTTGTCTGGTTTTTCTTTAGGGTCATAGTCCACGCCCTCGAGGGGCGTTTGGTGCCTCTGTCCTATTCGGTTCTTTTATGTCAAGTACAATTCTTCTTATATGGTTAAATTCACAGTGCATGAAATGCCCGCACTAGCGTACGCGATTTTATTGAAGCTTTTTGTCTGCTACCTTAAACGAGCCTCGCTACTCCATCTTGAAGGAGGACTCCTCCAGATCAGCATAGCATTCTTGTCTCTGTAACCCGGAGCTTCCGTTCATCTGATTTGCGTATCGCCCAATATTCTGAACCTTAACGCACGTTTGTATACTGGCTGACAAAATAAGCGAAGTGCCCAGAAGACATGGTCAGATGTGAATGTAACTTGGTACACACCGACGGCGGGTATGTAAATGATGAGAGTTGCAATTCTGTGAAATAGGCAGAATGGCCACCAGAGTGCAGTAATGTCATCCGTATTTAGCGTTGCTATCAGGCCTGGCAGGGTATTTAACAGGCTTGAACAGCGTGTGATGTTGAGTGATTACAGTGAAGACCGTGGGGATGTCGTGTATCCGGTTGTGACAGCCTTATCAGCAACGGAAAAAGTTCGAAAGGGGCCTCATTGTGGACATCCACTTGACCGGGAGGTCAAATCATGCAATACCCATATTTGTGCGACATTCGGATGTGACAGTGGGCCGATGGTGGGCTGCTTGGGGTCGTGAAGAAAGTTCTGCTCGTCGTCAAGGTTCCGGTTGCCCACACCTGACCACCACCTGAGAACAACTAATGGACTCCCTGCAACATTTGGTATCATCCTGCACCACTGCTTGGAGGTCAGCAGCAGCCGGCCTAGGCAGTCCCATTCACAGTTTGCCATTAATACCACAACAGAACGGCTGCGTTTGGAGTGGTGTCATGACCGGGAAGCATGGATCGCTAATCTTGGGTGTTGCTTTGTGTTCAGCGATGAACCGCGGTTCTGCACGTCCTCGGATGACCATCGATGGCGTGTATGGCGGCTACCTGAGGAGAAGTTCTATTCTTCCAATGTTTGGAGAGGGACGGCCGTCTTATGCCTAGTGTCATGGTGTGGAGAACCATTGGCTACGACTTCAGATTACGGCCGGTGGTGGCTGAAAAAGCATTGACACCACAACGGTACGTCGGGGACATGCCCTCACGCATCTTCATGTTTTAACCCTCGTGTGACAATATCGTGCTGCCACTTTACAACAGGACAACATTCGTCCAAACTTGGCGCTGGTGTTGATAAACTGTCTGCGTGACGATGAGATACTCTCGTTGCCAGCGAGAGTTCCAGTTCTGTCCTCTCGCCAGAATATACGCGAGGGCAACTCTGACGACAAGTCTGTCCCATCGTCATTGTCTAGGATATCAAGGACCGTTTACAATGATTGTGGGCCAGTTTGTCTCAGGGGAGGGTGCAACGGCCTTACGAAATTCTTTCCCAGCGAATCAATTCATAGATTCGGGCCAGAAGGGTTGTGACGTCCTACTCGTAAGTGAATGTAACTCGGCTTCATAATCACTGAAATCACATCACACACCCACACAACCCATGAAGTGTCTGGCTCCATAGCTGAGTAGTCAGCGTGGCAAAATACCATGTGAGGGGCACTGGTTTGATTCCCGACCGAGTCGGACAAATGGTTCAAATGGCTCTGAGCACTATGGAACTCAACTTCTGAGGTCATCAGTCCCCTAGAACTTAGAACTAGTTAAACCTAACTAATCTAAGGACATCACACACATCCCTGCCCGAGGCAGGATTCGAACCTGCGGCCATAGCGGTCTCGCGGTTCCAGACTGTAGCGCCTAGAGCCGCACGGCCACTCCGGCCGGCCGGGTTGGACATTTTCTCAGCACAGGGACTGGACGTTGTCGCGTCTTCGTCATCATTTCACCCGCATCGACACGCAAGTCGCCAAAATTGCGTTCACTTTGACTTGCACTGGGCGACAGGCCTACCCCATTGGAAGCCTTAGCCACTCCCACACGTCACAAATCGTGAAGTTTCATTTTGTTTCGTTTATCCTTCTGGATGGTTCAGTTCTTTTGTCAGGTGGTGTATATATTTCCTTTGAGTTCTGTAAGCATTTTCGTATGACCTCTGTACCAACCACCTGACTTGATAAGGTTATCAATTTTTATATCAGTGACAGCTGTGGATGTTATTAACTATCTGACGTAGCTGTTATTGTTACAAGGGAACTAGTTGCCGTTTTTCAGAAGTTGCACTACATAGCCCCGTTTTGGTCCTGCTAACTCTATGTCCTCTACATCCTAGCCCAGGGCGCCACTCATTACAGATTAAGCTATCTGAACTATCTCCTCAGCGTACGAAAGTGCGCATGGAGTGGGTTTCTGTAGATTGTTACATAATTGAATACCAAACTGAACACAACTGCGCGACTGCTACGGTCTCAGGTTCGAATCCTGCCTTGGGCATGGATGTGTGTGATATCCTTAGGTTAGTTAGGTTTAAGTAGTTCTAAGTTCTAGGGGACTGATGACCGCAGATGTTAAGTCCCATAGTGCTCAGAGCCATTTTTTTTTTTTTTTTTTTTTTTTTTTTTTTTTTTTTTTTTAACAACTTCCTGTTCTGCGCTCATCGGTAGCACCCCGCGCCTAGTACACGTGCAACGCGGCGCTCGGGAGTCACACAACCAAGCTACGACTCCTGAAGATCGGCTTGTAAGAGCCCGAAACCGGTCGTGTGATGATAAATGAACTTTACAACTGAGAAGGTATTTTCAAACTCTGGTGAACAGCAGTGGACTACATGCAAATGCTTGGAGGCTGCTGTACCGAGCGAGATGGCGCAGTGGTTAGCACACTGGTCTCGCATTCGGGAGGACGACGGTTCAATCCCGCGTCCGGCCATCCTGATTTAGGTTTTCCGTGATTTCCCTAGATCACTCCAGGCAAATGTCGGGATGGTTCCTTTGAAAGGGCACGGCCGACTTCCTTCCCCATCCTTCCCTAATCCGAGCTTGTGCTCCGTCTCTAATGACCTCGTTGTCGACGGGACGTTAAACACCAATATCCTCCGCCTCCTCCTTGGAGGCTGCAAATTTTACCTCGATGTTTTAGCTGACACCTGCAAGGCTTCCAACTTTTGTGTAGATGTCCTCAAACATGTCTTTCAGAATATACACTAATGGCCATTAAAATTGCTACACCACGAAGATGACGTGCTACAGACGCGAAATTTAACCGACAGGAAGAATATGCTGTTATATGCAAATGATTAGCTTTTCAGAGCATTCACACAAGGTTGGCGCCGGTGGCGACAGCTACAACGTGGTGGCATGAGGAACATTTCCAACCGATTTCTCATACACAAACAGCAGTTGACCGGCGTTGCCTGGTGAAACGTTGTTGGGATGCCTCGTGTTAAGGAGGAGAAATGCGTACCATCACATTTTCGACTTTGATAAAGGTCGGATTGTAGCCTATCGCGATTGCGGTTTATCGTAACGCGACATTGCTGCTCGCGTTGGTCGAGATCCAATGACTGTTAGCGGAATATGGAATCGGCGGGTTCAGGAGGGTGATACGGAACGCCGTGCTGGATCCCAACGGCCTAGTATCACTAGCAATCTAGATGACAGGCATCTTATCCGCATGGCTGTAACGGATCGTGCAGCCACGTTTCGATCCCTCAGTCAACAGATGGGGAAGTTTGCAAGACAACTACGATCTGCACGAACAGTTCGACGACATTTACAGCAGCATGGACTATCAGCTCGGAGACCATGGCTGCGGTTACCCTTGACGCTGCATCACAGACAGGAGCGCATGCGATGGTGTACTCAACGACGAACCTGGGTACACGAATGGTAAAACGTCATTTTTTCGGATGAATCCACGTTGTGTTTACAGCATCATGATGGTCTTATCCGTGTTTGGCGACATCGCGGTGAACGCCCATTGGAACCGTTTATTCGTCATCGCCATACTGGCGTATCACCCTGCGTGATGGTATAATGTGCCATTGGTTAAACGTCTCAGTCATCTCTTGTTCGCATTGACGGCACTTTGAACAGTGGACGTTACATTTCAGATGCGTTACAACCAGTGGCTCTACCATTCATTCGATCCCTGAGAAACCCTACATTTCAGCAGGATAATGGACGATCGCATGTTGCAGGTCCTGTACGGGCCTTTCTGGATACAGAAAATGTTCGACTGCTTCCCTGCCCAGGGCATTCTCTAGATCTCTCACCAACTGAAAACGTCTGGTCAATGGTGGCCGAGCAACTGGCTCGTCACAATGCGCCAGTCACTACTCTTGATGAACTGGGGTATCGTGTTGAAGTTGCATGGGCAGCTGTACGTGTACACGCCATCCAAGCTCTGTTTGACTCAACGCCCAGGCGTATCAAGGCAGTTATTACGGCCAGAGGTGGTTGTTCTGGGTACTGATTTCTCAGGATCTATGCACCGAAATTGCGTGAAAATGTAATCACATGTCAGTTCTATGAAAATGTAATCACATGTCAGTTCTAGTATAATATATTTTTCCAATGAATACCCGTTTATCATCTGCATTTCTTCTTTGTGTAGCAATTTTAATGGCCAGTAGTGTAGATGTAGTACTGTGGGACATAGTGCGCTCGGCCGGCCGAGTTGGCCGTGCGGTTAAAGGCGCTGCAGTCTGGAACCGCAAGACCGCTACGGTCGCAGGTTCGAATCCTGCCTCGGGCATGGATGTTTGTGATGTCCTTAGGTTAGTTAGGTTTAACTAGTTCTAAGTTCTAGGGGACTAATGACCTCAGCAGTTGAGTCCCATAGTGCTCAGAGCCAACATAGTGCGCTCGAAGAGCTTCTCAGACCTTCATTTAGTATCAACTTAAAACGTCATAGTTAATGCGGTGCATAGACAGACCCTTGTACTTGTTTCTTCTTGTCACAATCACGCGTCTAGTTCAAACGCTTTTCGATAGCACTGCTGTAAAGTGCTGGAGCTGACACAGCGTTTCCCGTTATGTTCATAGCGTCAACGTGTTAGGTAGTAAGAAGCTGCAGGTGCAGTCCGGTGGCAGCGGCTATAAATCAGTGGATGGCCGGTGGCGCGCGAGACAGGGGGGGTCTTCTTATACGGGGGCACCGGCGCCCACTGTCCCGCGTGTTTCCAGTGAGCGGCGCTGCGTCCGACAGCCGGGATGACCGGCCGCCTGCCCGCTGGACACGTCCGGTAAATAATACCGAGCGCCGCTTCCAGGAAGGCGACCATAGCCTCCCTTTTGTCCGCTAACAGCGCCCTCACACCTGTCCCAGTCGCGCCGTCGCCTTCATTCTTTTTCTCCGCGTGTTCCTATTTTACTATTGAAAGCCGTCCGCAATTGAGCAAACAGAGGCGTCTCCTTCCTTTTTGGTCATTTCACTCGCCCCGCTGACTGGACACTCCTGCGTGACGGCCACAGAATAGCCTCCTTAGCGCGAGCAGAAAACATGCTGGGCTCCAACATACTGGCGGTTTCCAATCAGACTGGCCTTCGGTGGCTAGTGCATTCTTGATGTCATTTCGTACTAATTTTAACACCAGTGTAAGCCCCTCCAAACAACCTGTTTCAAAATAAAATATTAGCTGCAAAACAGTGCAATGATCGACATGAACATTCCTGGAAGATTGCTGGATGTAATGAGCCAGATGTTGGGGTTTAGAGATCAGGGCTGTAATAAACACATCGGACACAAAATTAGTCATCCCGCTAATGCCATGAACACTGCCTCTATACCTCATAACAGTCACACGTTTCTTCAGGTATGTCATATCCCGCAGGAGCTACTAACTGCAGATTAGATCCCATAGAGTTACCAAACTGCGGCGATAATGTTACGTGTCATCGGTTGTTTGAAATGAACCCAAACATTTTCTGTGGAACTGCGACCGAGTGATTTAACGGACCAGTCGACGTGTAGTAGGGTGCCTGATTGTTCGTGCAACCAGAGAAGTGTGTATGCCTCAACACCGCTGTTATCATATTGGAAGACAGGAATGGCCACGGCATGCTAATCATTAACATGAACAAAAAGGCCAATACTTCTTTGCTGAGAATGTTGGAACAAACATCCTGGTTCATGTTCAAAAAATGGTTCAAATGGCTCTGAGCGCTATGGGACTTAACTGCTGTGGTCATCAGTCCCCTAGAACTTAGATCTACTTAAACCTAACTAACCTAAGGACATCACACACATCCATGCCCGAGGCAGGATTCGAACCTGCGACCGTAGCGGTCACGCGGTTCCAGACTGTAGCGCCTTGAACCGCACGGCCACTCCGGCCGGCTGGTTCATGTTCTTGATAACTTGAAAGAGTGGGTCTGAATGATAGTACTAAAAGCGTCCCCAAAGCATTACAAAACCACCTTCGTCTTGGTGTACTCCCTTCACACACTACAGGAAAAACCCTTCATTGCGACAGTGGTGCTCTCGGCGCCTTGCATAATTTGGAAAGTGGTGAAATCGAGACTCGTCTGATCTCCAGTCAGCTACTTCCCAGTTTGTGTCTTCTTTGGGCCATTGAAGGCTTACGTGCCGTTGTGAATACCTGCATTTTGTAAGGTACCAGAATTTTAAATGTCCAATGTTCACTTGTTAACTGGATGAGATGAATATGCATTCAGAGCAGCAATTCCTGTCTGGTCTGAAACCGACGGGTAGTGACTAGATGTGTCAATCGTCTCCGACCACTGTCGCTTATGATCATTTTACGACCTGTTGTCTTACGCTGTGTTACATGATTCATGGTTGCGTGCGATGCTCCGTTCCTCGACAGTCCGCGCTGATACACGGACTGGGCATCTTCATTAATTACATTGTTATGGGAACATGCAAATACGATATCTCATGTCTGCCATTGTCTCTAAATCGACCCGCCTTGCTTCGCTGATTCCATGTAACTGACACCACCATGGCTTGCGTCAGGATTGAAGGGTCACATGAGCGCTTTGTGCTAATTCTACACCATCTACAGCGCTCCAAAGCGATCAGTGTACTACTTTAAGGATGAGGGGGTGACAAAGATTTTGTACGGTGACTTTACGTAAGCTATCGAAGCATGGATGACTGTCCGGTTTTAACGACAGTTTACCAATACAGGCTTAACAAAAAAGTACGACCAAAGTTTCTAGGTTCATTTCTCAACATAGAAGATAAAAAAAGCTAGGGAGTCCGGAAACTCTTTGTTTCTATATTACAACTCGTTTTCCGCATTGTGACAATCACATTGGAACATAGCATAATAGTTTACCACAAGAAACCGTTTCCTACATTAAATATTCAAAATTTCCCAAGTAGTATTAATACAAGTATCAATCCGCCGATGCGTTGTTCCCCAAATGGAATGATGCATCCTTGCTTGCAGTGTTCTCGGGAACACCGGTAAATTAAGGGAAGCATCTTTCGATGTAGACTGTGCAACAGCGCTGCTTTTCCTGTCGCATATCTCGCGTATGGATTATGAAAAAAAAGTAAGAAGGACAGTAGCAACAGTACGATGGCATACATAGTGTCGATGCGTATGTAAATGTAATAGGCTAAGAGGGCTAATGTTTATATTAAATACTCTTTACCATTCACTGCACGTTGGCTTTCATTGTGTAACCGCAAATGTGTAGATATGGTTTTGTAACTCAGTTCGATGTAATGGAAAGGGAGATAAGAGCTTGATGTGACGTCGACACTGAAGTAGAGTTGGAGCACTAGCTCACTATAGGAATAGTGGGCTGTAGAAATCAGCTGAGGAATCATTTCATTCCACCTTTCGCCTACAGCAGTTTGGTGTTATTACGGAAAGCCTACAGCAAAATGGCCTCAAGGATTTGGAACTACACGCCTTCCAAGTGCTTATCGTGCTGCCGCATCATTTAGCTCAACGAGGCTCTTACTCATAATTTGCGAGGGATATTTTGCAGAAGTCGCTGATATTCACGTCTGGGCGGCTTCCGTTTCGGTAAAACTTGCAGGAATATTTTAAAGTTTAAACAATATTACGAACATGTTACAATTATCCGGTCTTGACTTGTTTCTACCCACTATCAGAATTACATTTCGAGGCTTTCTATACGGTTTGAGTGAATGAAGCACATGGATTAGCCAATTGACGCCCGAACAATGTCGATGGTACTGATGGTTGCAAGTCAGCTATTGCGTTTGATCGTGTAGACGCCGGCATAATTTACTGAGTCCACAGGCCATGCAGTCGTAAATAAGCTCCTCAGTGAACGGCTGTCATCATGTCATGATAGTCCCAAGTACCTATTTTTCGGTAATTACCTGAAATTGTCAGGAGAGCGATTTCTATATCATTGTAATAAAGCATTCAGACTAGACGTTTTATTGTCCATGTCGCAGTTGATACGTATCCTGATTGCTAGTTTCGCTAAAATTATTATATTGACTGTTTTAAGTTCTCATATACGTGAATTATAAAACCATATAATTCACGTGTCCGATGATCTGAAGATGACAATGTAATTATGATATGTAACAACTGCGAGCTGGGCACTAAAACTTCTATTTTGGAAGACTTTTTACACACCTATTTTTGTTGAAGATGCGAGGGCATGCTGAAAACTACTGTATCCGAATTTTTTATACGAAAACCGTTAAAGTTTTTAAACAAAGCAAACGTTATTAACTTTCTACATTTTTATTCTTCTTCTTTACATATTTTCAGCCCTTTGCCGCTAGAGGGCTCAGGACTGTAGCGTATAACACGGCGGTGTGTAACGCTGCTATGTAGGTGTGTGCAAAACGGCGTGCTGCAAACGAGTTTCGAACTGGAACACATGGAGCACTCCATTCTTCAGCATGACAATGCCAGACCACACACTAGAACTGCGATATCTGCAACAGTCCGACGCTTTGGGTTCACTGACATCGATCGTCCTCCATAGAGTCCGGACTTGGCCCCATCCGATTTTCATCTGTTTCCAGAACTTAAAAAACTACTTCGAGGACTCCATTTTGGTAAGGGTGAAGCGGTGCAAGCAGAGGTGGGGCTGTGGCTCCATCGACAAAGTCAAACATTCTACAGCGACGATATCAACAAACTGGTCTCTCGCTGGGAGAAATATATATACAAACCTTAAGAACAAAGATGAAGCGTGTTATTAGCGTTTGTTTTATTTAAAAGTCTGTAAGGGTTTTCGCATAAAACGTTCGGAGGCATTACTTTTCAGCACGCCCTCGTATCTTAATCGCTAACCTTGCCTTTATCCCGCTCTTTCCTCACATCTGTGCTTAAATCAAGCCTGGTAAAACCATAAAACTGTCTTTTGTACATTTAATACGAGGAGAAATATGAAAGGCCCTATTGTCATACGGCGTGGTAACTGATGTACGACAGGCACCCGAAGAGAGATGTTTACCAGGCGCCTTAAGCGGTTAGAATACTTTCGGTATTATGCTGACAACGCACACATTCTAGGCCAGCAAACAAAGAAATGTTATTAGAGGCACTGTACTGGTATTGATTTCTTCCAACTATTTATAAATAAAGCATAATAACGATTACTGCATTTATTTTCAGGTCATTTCCTTCCCACATCGGTGTGTGGTCATATCATACTGCAACTTTATGGCCGTAAGGTAACTATCCTTAGTAGGACTAGTTACCTTGTGGACTGCTTTGCCCAGAGCAGTTCATGTTCACAGGATCGTACAAATTACTCTGTGGTTTGTAGTAACAGGACTGCTGTAGCTTTCAGCTGTTCGTCTTTCGGAACATTATACGTGCAGTTAATTGCCAGTCGTCGTCAATATTTTTGTAAAAAGTATGTCGGACAGGTAAAATTTATTTTATTTCATTTCCCCTATATATGGAAGCCTTCCTCTGTGCTTGATTTTCTCTCTGATCTGTCACTGTCAACATTAATGCACTAATAATTTCCAGTTTTCCACAAAAGATGTCTCTGTTATCAAGTGACAGTACTCAGCAATTTCTGGTTTCGGATATTCTACTTTAATGAATTCCTGTAAACTTTAATTTTTGCATGAACTTCTACGCACATATTAGTTCACCAAATTGTTTGACTAGCAGCAAGCCTCAGTAGACATCCATTTAAACACGAGAAACTTACGATTTTGAATACTTTGAACGTGTTTTTGGGTGTCGTAAAATGAATGTCTTTTATCTTCTCAGCTGCATCGCGTCTTCGCCATCGACGACGGACACTGACTCCGTACGTGTTACAAAATTACGATTAATGTTACCATATTCTTTGCCGTTTTCGTATTTCGTGCTGTATGAAAGCACGTCGTCAAGTTTATAACACATACAGAAAACGGCTATAAACTCACATACCCCCCGCTGATCGTAGCAGGCGTTGCAGTTCCATTAGCAATTACGAGTAATTCATTTCCCTGACACTTTAAGGCTTTCTACACATGCCACCAGAGGTGTTTACAATCTATCTTGTGTCCAGTAACATTTCTCGAATTATTTAGTGGCTATCTTTTTAATTACTTTATTGCATGGTATATTGACATCACTACTGCTAATCAGTCCCGGCCGGGGTGGCCGAGCGGTTCTAGCCGCTACAGTCTGGAACCGCGCGACCGCTACGGTCGCAGGTTCGAATCCTGCCTCGGGCGTGGATGTATGTGTTGTCCTTAGGTTAGTTAGGTTTACGTAGTTTTAAGTTCTAGGGGACTGACGACCTCAGAAGTTGAGTCGCATAGTGCTCAGAGCCATTTGAACCATTTTTGCTAGTCAGTTTCCCCGCCCTTTCTGTGCCCTACAAGTCGGCCTAAACATTGCAAAAATGGTCCAAATGGCTCTAAGCACTATGGGACTCAACTTCGGAGGTCATCAGTCCCCTAGAACTCAGAACTAATTAAACCTAACTAACCTAAGGACATCACACACATCCATGCCCGAGGCAGAATTCGAACATGCGGCCGTAGCGGTCGCTCGGCTCCAGACTGTAACGCCTAGAACCGCACGGCCACTCCTGCCGTCCCAAACATTGCATAAACACCTTGGAACGGGCAGTGATACTTAGTGGCCTTCGCACTCTTCTACAACGACCATAAGGAATCACACAAACCCAGCACACGTCGGTGAAGAGAAACGCACTCCTTTGATCAAGCTACCCTTGCCCACCCTTTTCGTGCCACCGTTCTAGGGGTTTTGTGACATTGGTTATAATGAATGCCTATAGTTCACCTGATTAATTCGAAGTTAGCGCCCATAAGCTGCTAATATCGACCGTGGGTGGACACTAAGAGGCGTGTATTCAAAATTTTGTCCGCGCTTGAATGTCCAAATGTCGCTGTCCTGGGAGTCATCTCGGCAACTTTCTGCGCTAACAAACGTTCATGCCATAAAATGGAAACGTACGTTTCGTCTAAGCTTGATACGATCGTTCGGGCGTCTTGACAGACAGTGTCAGTGCATCGATTTACCGTGGTGAAAAGACTATTGAGGAAGAGCTGCCAGACCAAAACAAACACAAACAAGTCATGTGAATACTGCAAAACTTTTTTCTGCCTTTTTTTATGAATTTCAGTGGTTTTCATGAAACCTGTCCGTTTCAGTACCACACTGTGTAGTGCATTTTCACTGCAACCAAATGAATAATATTAATTTCTTACTTGCTTAATGTTTCTTCTTGTTTCACCCTTAGTGTCTCTTACACTTTACATTTTGCGGGGTGTCAGTTGTGATTTTTTGCATACTCCTATGATGCTACCGTCCGATCTCTGGGGACATACAGAGAAGGGAAGCGCCCCACATGTTCATCCAAATTAATTGACGAAAATAGTAATACGCAACGGAAACGTCTTACTGAATCCACAAATAAGTGATCACTATAACAATCATTTATTTAGGCAAAGTAAAGCACATCAGTTACTCACTGAGATGGCAATTGAACATTACATACTTGGGCAAGGTGGTCTAATGGTGAACTATAAGCGTAGGACAGGTGGCTGAGACCAATAAACAGAAATTTATGTGAATAATACACGAATAGCACCAGTGACTGTGAGTGTGATCAATATATTCCAGGAAGACTGTAAAAAAGTAGGATTGAACACCAATGACATCGCCATAGTGCATTCTGAATGCAAACTAGCTGGTTGCGAAGCATAAAAACAGAATAGCTGGGAACTGAAGAGAGTGAACTGACATTGTGTCCCAACTGAATCGGTGGCCGCAACGATGGCCTGTCTTACCAAACCCGTAGCGCAATGCGGAAGGCAATAGCGGTAGCGGTTGGAGACTCTGAATTCAGGTCTCTCTGTCCACTCAGCGCTCAAGTGGAAACTCCCTTCTGTGCGACTGCAAGGCTCATCTCATAACTCGTGCGGCAACAAGACTTTAGTCTTCAGGTTCTCAACATGAAGTCATCCCCCTTCAAAGACCTAATCAGAAGTCATCACCGTTCCAGTTCCTAGTTAGAGGTCTTTACTTTGCAAAAGCCTATTGTGAATGGCTATCGTCCTGGACACTGTGTAACTTCGCTGTTTCTGTACGAGCAGGGTTCTCACAGACCAACAGGGTCAGATATTGCCAGTTCAAGCCAGCAAAATATAAGTAAAGATGTTAAACAATCTCCTACTCTTTCTCATTTTTTTGCTATTTGCGATCACTTGTTCTCAGGGGTAGGGAGGCAGACAGAAAATCACTCCTACTCCATGGTACAATTTTGAAAGAGACCTGTGAGACAGCTGACGTTTAGGGACGGGAAGTGCCTGCTCTAAGAGAAATAACAGTAAGAACCAAACGGAACAATGGATTCTAAAATGTAAACCGAATGTTATTTTGTGGTGTCGCTCCTAGAGTAACGAAGATTCGCACGCTAGTGTCTGGGTAGAGATTCCTTATCTTGCTAAAAGGCTGCTACGAATAACCTCGTCCCTTTTACACAAAAAACCGTCCCATGTCATGCCACGAGAGGGTGGTCTATCTACCTGAGGCTGCAAATTCGCTTCAGATTCTGAACATTCCTGTATAAGCAAACTCCCCTCAAAGGGACACTTACCTTTTGTTGGCCAGCTCGCAGGCTACCATCTGTCCAGACCATTCATCACACTACAAAACAAGTGGAATGAAGGCAGTAAAAGGGACAGTCACTGGAGGTACTGAATCTCGATTGCAGTTATTATGCAGTGTCAGTAATCGACTACTTGATCTAGAAAAGTGAGGATAAAAATATTCAGAAATAGATTTGATGACTGTTTCAGAGGAAACTGGCCACATAAGAATTTATCTCCTCAATTTAGTCTTCTGATTTTGGGTTCTCGATTCATGCAATAATATAGCAATTGCTGCATCATACAATATTAGCAAAACAATGTGCAATGAAAACTTACTCAGGTTAGGAATCCTAATATTCAGGGAAGAAGAGAGTGAAAAGGAAGTAAAGAATTAATGGTGTAATTCGAGGTGTTCACCCGACTTGACGACCGACCCCCGCCCGTCTTCTTCGCGTACTGCGAGTTTTACTACTACGTGTACTCGCTGCCAGCACTCCAGTCAAACTGTGAACTATTGCTGGTCTCGCGCTGCTATTTGTAGCTGATTCTGAGGTATACTTCCGACTCTCACTGCACCATTCGATGATCTTTTTCTCAGATGTTGCACGCACAATCCTTGGAACACACACAATCTGAGCGTTTCCCAGCAGTTCTTTTTTGTTTATTTGTTTTGTTGTAGTGCGCAAAAACAACTAGGGTCATACGCGCCCATGTTAGAACATAAGAATACGAAGACAAAGAGAGGAGTTAAAAACGACTACACGTGAAGCCCAGTCGACGGAAGGAAAGACAGCTAAAAACAGGGACATGGAGAAAGGCCTATAAAATAAGCCATAAGGAAACGGAGGTCCTGAACTAAAGATAAAATGTTCTTCGCTACGACGGATAAAAACTAAGACGCGGTGGACATCCCGCCCATCGTTCGCTAACATAGATGACAACTCGGACGGCAAAAACAAATGAGAACGTAGATGGTTAAGAAAAGGGGCGGACCGTCAAAGGTTGAGGGCAGTGAGCATAAAGTGGTGATGGTGGGGGGGGGGGGGGGGGGGCGGCATCACATAACAAATGGTGACGGCTAAAAAGACAGTCCCCAATAAGCAACCTAGCCAAAATTATGACCTCATAGCGAGAGGGCCGAGAGGAGATCGTGCTAGCCGCTGGGAGAGGCTTAATCCGCCGGAGCTTGTTCCCATGAATGGAGGGCCAGTGGTGATGCCCAAGTGACACCACCTGCTGACAAACGGCAACAGAGAGATCGTTGGTGAGGGTGGAAGAACTAGCGGGCCGAGATACATGGACTGCAGCCTCGGCAGCAGCGTCAGCGGTCTCGTTTCCTGTCAGACCGACGTGACCAGGAAACCACATAAACATCACAGTGGCTCCATCAAGAGTAAACAAGTGACAGCTTTCGTGGACCCGTTGCACCAAGGGATGGACGGTGTACAGCACACAGAGGCTTTGAAGGGCACTGAGAGAGTCGTACCAGATGACGCAGTGACAGACGTGATGCCTAGGGAGATCTTACAAAGCTGAGGGTCAGAGTCCAAGCCTTGTTTGAATTCAAATATTCTTTATTGTTCATTAGGTTTTCAGGCATATTTATTTCGATAGGCTCCTCAGTTACGCTCTTCCAGAATCTTAACGTTTACACGACGATACTGATCTTATCGTATTTCATTTCATGATTATTTTCGAGACATCACTTGCCGACAGCTGAGTCGCAAGGTTGTTTCGGTCGGGTGCGTCGCGATATTCTTACCAGCCCTCCTAAACTGTTCAAATACTCTGCCAGAAATAAGACATGGAACATTCATCCGGCCGCGGTGGCCGAGCGGTTCTAGGCGCTTCAGTCCGGAACCGCGCGACTGCTACGGTCGCAGGTTCGAATCCTGTCTCGGGCATGTATGTGTGTGATGTCCTTAGGTTAGTTAGGTTTAAGTTGTTGTGAGTTCTAGGGGACTGATGACGTCAGATGTTAAGTCCCATAATGCTCAGAGCCATTTGAACCACTTTTGAACATTCTTTCGGAATGGATTCACACTCGAGTTTGGGAGACCAAGGTTTGTTGTTCATAAAATTACAAAGAAGTCCTTTTATCTTCATTGACATGAGCGAAATATGCTGAATGCCATTTTTCCATAGTGGTCTACCAATCTTTTCCTGATACTAAGGCAGCGTAAGGTAGATCGATTCTTGATTGCTCTTCAAATGTGTCTGCCTCAACTTCATTCTCCGCAGTTCTCGATTTTAGCTGCAACGCCCGCTCAGTTTGCCGATCTGAGTAGTCCTTCTTTCGGAACACAATTCTTAGATGCAATACTTTGTCGTGGCTCTCGTTTTCTGAGACCGAGCCCGCCGTGGAGATAAGGGTGGGTGTGCTTGGTTTTTCTATATGCACTGTACCCAGGGACCCGCCCGCCCAGGAAACCTGCGAGAAAACCAAGAACTGCAGCAACGTACGAGTGGCGTTGTTCTGCAGAGCGTGCGATGCAGCGGGGCAAGGCCTGTGAGGTTCCGAGGCGGATAATCCTCGCCGCTTCGCCGCACGCGCCATCGATTAGAAACTCGGCTGGCGGCCAGTTCCCGCATAATCTCGCGGACGCGGTGGGCACCCGCCTGCCGTGTTTGCTCTCGCCGCGTGCCCGTCTAATGCTAGCACTATTTGTCTTGCTGAACACGGTAGTCTTAGGCCCCTATTAACCGAGGGACCTTGTGGCGTGACTCGTGACGTCACGATGGGTGCTAGAGAGTTTATGAACCAGGCATCTGTTGGCGCAAATTTTTAATAATCACTTCTTATCGGAAAATATTTTGTTCAAATAATGGCGTCGTATGAAGATCTACTTCTCCTCACTTTTCTGTTAAAAAAGATCAAAGCCACCAGTGGTAGAAAATTAAATCATCCAATGTACACTGACGCGACTGAAGTCATGTGTTACTTCCTAATATCGCTGTAAGGTGCCAAGACATGGGCACTTACACGTTAGCTTATAAACGTTAGTATTAATAATAAAGGGAGTGGCAAGGGCATCAGATCATGACTCTATTGAATTATGATAAATATGAGGCACTCTCGAGCAGTATTCCCTGCATGTCTGCCACTAACTTAGGGCCTTGGTGACAAGTGTCGGAAGTTGATAATTGTGGAATATAAAGTCTGCAGATGGCCGTAGCTCGCCGGGCTGCCGTGGACGGCAGGTAGCGGTCACCGGAAACGCGGGACAATACGGCGCTTTTGGGGGTAACCCGGCATCCGGAGCCACCTGTGCTGGGCAACACGTGGCGAAGACGGGAATTTCGTTTGCCTAGGGGCGTTATGACGTACTCGATCATTGGGTAGACCTCAGAAATGCCGTTGGAGGGATTTCGGCGATGATAGAGCGTTCGACATTGGCCGAAACTCAGTATTCTTGCGCCGCGTTTTCGTACGCGTGGTGAGACTGGAGAATTGTGGAGAGAGTGGACTTTGCCTTCAGCCATCGAGAGGTATGGACTTGGAGGTGGCGTCTTGGCCATCGTCTTCGAAGGGAGATATACGGTCTGTGTCGCAGCACAGCACCAACGCGTGTTCCGTGCAGAGTTCTGCGGTTAGAGCTCTTTGTGAGCTCAGAAGCGAGATTTTCACCAACGCTGAACCACTTCCAACAACTACCTAATATTCTTGATCTGGTAGTTATCCTTGCGAGGTGCCGACTATTTATCAACGTAGCTGCCGGTAATAGGGGCGCGTAATTGCAAATTGCTAATGTGCCATTCTCAGGAGTGTGTGGGTGGACAAAGAAATTCACATTTTTTTGAAAATTTTTTCAGTTGTGGGGGATATCAAATTAAAATGCCAGTATTACAATCGAATTACCGACTATATTGTAGCTATCATTTACCCTGTCCCAGTAAGCTTTAGACGTACTCTAGTCACTGCACAGCTTGCCCAGACGGGAAGGAAAGAAGGTTTGCGGTCTTCTATGTCAGCGACGGACAAATAAGCTTACATCGCGTCCGAACTTCTTTTGACCGGCTTACTGCAGCAGCTCGACGTGGAATGGACTCAACGGATGGTTGGAGCCGGCCGAAGTGGCCGTGCGGTTAAAGGCGCTGCAGTCTGGAACCGCAAGACCGCTACGGTCGCAGGTTCGAATCCTGCCTCGGGCATCGATGTTTGTGATGTCCTTAGGTTAGTTAGGTTTAACTAGTTCTAAGTTCTAGGGGACTAATGACCTCAGCAGTTGAGTCCCATAGTGCTCAGAGCCATTTGAACCATTTTTTTGGATGGTTGGAAGTCTCTTGCAGAAATACTGAGCCATGGTGCCACTATACCCGTCCATAATTGCGAAACTGTTGCCGGTGCAGGATTTTATGCACGAGCTGACCTCGAGATTACGTCGCTTCAATGGTCGGTAGGATTCGTATCGAGCGACCTGGATGGCTATATCATTCCCTCGAATTGTCGAGAATGATCTTTAAAAACCAATCGCGAACAATTGTGGCCCGGTGACATGGCACGGTATGAAGTCCATGAATGGCTGCTGATGATCTCCACGTAGCCGAACATAACGATTTTCAGTCAATGATCGATTCGATTGGACCAGAGAATCTAGTCCAATCCGTGTAAAAACAGTTCACACTATTATGGAGCTATCACCAGCTTGCACAATGCTTTGTTGACAGCTTAGCTCCAGGGCTTCGTGGAGTGAGCATCACAATGGATCTCTATTATAAGATCTCACCAGGCCACCGTTTTTCTGTCGTCTAGGGTCCAACAGATCTGGTCACTAACCCATGAGAGGCGCTGCAGACGATGTCATGCTGTTACGAAAACTACTCGCGTCGGTCTACGTCTACGTCTAGATGGATACTCTGGAAATCACATTTAAGTGCCTGGCAGAGGGTTCATCGAACTTTCACAATTCTCTATCTCGTATAGCGCTCGGAAAGAACGAACACCTATACCTTTCCGTACGAGCTTTGATTTCCCTTATTTTATCATGGAGATCGATTCACCCTTGCAGGTCGGTGTCAAAAAAATATTTTCGCATTCGGCGGAGAAAGTTGGTGAACGGAATTTCGTGAGAAGATTCCGTCGCAACGAAAAACGCCTTTCTTTTAATGATATGCAGCCCAAATCCTGTATCATTTCTGTGACACTCTTTCCCATATTTCGCGATAATACAAAACGTGCTGCCCTTCTTTGAACTATTTCGATGTACTCCGTCAGTTTTATCTGGTAAGGATCCCACATCGCACAGCAGTATTCTAAAAGAGGACAGACAAGCGTAGTGTAGGCAGTCTCCTTAGTAGATCTATTTCATTTTCTAAGTGTCCTGCCAATAAAACGCAGTCTATTGGTAGCCTTCCCCACAACATTTTCTATGTGTTCCTTCCAATTTAAGTTGTTCGTAATTGTAATACCTAGGGATTTAGTTGAATTTACGGCTACTGCCAACGCCAAATTTCACCGCAATGCCCTAACAGATACGTTCGTCGTACGTCCCACAATGATTTCTGCGCGTATTTCACGCAGTGTTGTTTGTCCGTTAGCACTGACAACTCTCCCAAACGCCGCTGCTCTCGGTCGTTAAATGAAGGCCATCGGCCACAGTGTTCTCTCTGGTGAGAGGTAATGCCTGAAATCTGGTATCGTCGGCACAGTCTTGATACTGTGGGTGTCGGGATATTGAATTCCCTGATGATTTCCGAAATGGAACGTCCCATGCATCTAACTCCAGCTACCACTCTGCGTTCAGAGTGTATCAATTTCCGTGGTGCAGCCATAATAAGGTCGCAAAACCTTTCCACATGAATCACCTGAACACGAATGACAGCTCCGCCAATGTACTGCCATTTTATATCTTCTGTACGCGATACTACCGGCATCTGTATAGTTACAAATCGCTATCCATGACTTTTTTCACTTCAATGTAAATTACTTGACTGACGTGAGGGTTGTGTTAAACGCTGCGTGACGCAGAAAGCAGTAAACGTTTCAGTAGCTGTATGTAGAGAAGAGACAGACAGAGACCAGTCGTTTCATCTACTGTGGTGCTCGTAATCGCGGAATATATTAAAAAGAAAAAAATGGTTCAAATGGCTCTGAGCACCATGGGCCTTAGCATCTGAGGTCATCAGTCCCTTAAAACTTAGAACTAGTTAAACCTAACTAACCTAAGGACATCACACACATCTATGCCCGAGGCAGGATTCGAAGCTGCGACCGTAGCGGTCGCGCGGATCCAGACTGAAGCGCCTAGAACCGCTCGGCGGCAGCGGCCGGCTATTAAAAAGAGAAACACGAGCTAAAATAACACAGTAATTCAAAGGCGAAAGCCGTGCAGAGTCTATTTTTAGTCGAAGTTTGCGCTTACACATTCATAAACAATAATGCGCGTGGATAGTCTAGCCGGCGGCGGTGGTCGAGCGGTTGTAGGTGCCCCAGTCCGGAACCGCGCGACTGCTACGGTCGCAGGTTCGAATCCTGCCTCGGGCATGGATGTGTGTGATGTCCTTAGGTTAATTAGGTTTAAGTAGTTCTACGTTCTAGGGCACTGATGACCTCCGATGTTAAGTCCCATAGTGCTCAGAAGAGTTTGAGCCATTTTTTGGTTAGTCTGGCTTGTTCTTTGTTACTACTGTTGCATAGTTATGTTCAACAAGCAA
The DNA here is from genome assembly GCF_021461395.2 of Schistocerca americana. Taxonomy (NCBI): domain Eukaryota; kingdom Metazoa; phylum Arthropoda; class Insecta; order Orthoptera; family Acrididae; genus Schistocerca; species Schistocerca americana. The sequence goes on along the minus strand of NC_060121.1, from coordinate 419,551,707 downwards.
GTGATAGCAATGAAAATAATATCAAACTGTTCTCGAGATGACATATTGTATTTAGGACTCAGTTCCTCGTTATGTCACGGTACGCTTCTGTCATGGAATCCTGGACTGCAGGTTTCCTTACAGACTCAGAGATTATGTCTCCTGTGTTTATTGTACTTTAGAACGGTTTATTCGTTTCTCTCACTTCTCAGTCTACCTTACTTGATGTTCCCTTATTTAACTGCTACTGCAACAAACACACTGTTCACTGCGTTGTAGCAAAAAGTTATTGAAGGATAGTGTGGCTGAGAACATGTGCTCAGGTGACTAATCGTATGTGGTCGCAACTCCATCGCAGGAAGTGAAGCCACTATCGTCCCACGGCTACTGCGCTCCATATACCGCAGTACTCCGTGATGGTCTCGGGCACTTCCAAGTGGACAGAGCTGTCGCCGAACCCGGCAACTGGTGGATCAGTGGCGCCGCTAGTCGCCGTCGGTCGATCATCTCCCGCCACCGCCCGTGTGATACAATCACCGAACTTACACTGACGCCACTAGTGTGCCTGGGCTAATAGGGGCCTCAAAGGGAATGGGACGTTAATTTTCCACTGATTACGAAAAACTAGACAGAGTAATTCTCAACAGCGTAAACTGCCAGACAACGAAAATTGAGGTAGCTACTGCCATAGTAATGCTCGTAACAGACTGAGACTCTGAAGGGTATTTAACTGTATGGAAACATGAGATAGCCATTTAGGAAGTTATCGTGAACTTTTATCAACTAGGAAAATTAAAGGTACCACTGTGAAACAGTGGCGATGGTGATGTTAGTACTTCTCTACATATCCACCAGTGCGACATATTTTTCCTGGTCATGAATAACTTGGAGGAGATCTTGGTTGTAGAAGCCTGCATTTAGGCTCTTCGGGAAACGTTCCAGCTCAAAAATCGTCTCTTGGTTATTAGTGAAATCAGTACCGCACAAAAAGGAAAAGTATTCGAGTGCCATGTCAGGAGAATAAGGTGGAGAGCAGGGGAAGGGGGTTGGTGTGGGAGAGGGGGTCGGGAGGGGGTGGGAGGGAGGGGGGCAGAAAAAAATTATAGCGCTAAGAAGCAGCCTATCGTATCGTGTCCGCAGTTTTTGGCGGTGCTGAATCGGCTGGCTTCCACTGCCTGGTTTGCTCCTTTGTCTCGGGGTCGTACTGATGAATTCAGCGCTCGTCCATACTGGCTGGCTAGGCGGCTAAAGAAGCCGGCTGGACTGGCCTGACACAGGTACAACTGGACACATTTCTGAATGCGAGTGGGCAGTCGACAAACTTACATGGGGACTGCACGTACTCCTCGTCATCGATCTCGTCTAGATTTGTGGTGCCGGCCACTGTAGCCAAGCGGTTCTAGGCGCTTCAGTCCGGAACTGCGCGACTGCTACGGTCGCAGGTTCGAATCCTGCCTCGGGCGTGGATGTGTGTGATGTCCTTAGGTTAGTTAGGTTTAAGTAGTTCTAAGTTCTACGGGACTGATGACCTCAGATGTTAAGTCCCACAGTGCTCAGAGCCATTTGAACCATTTTGAACCAGATTTGTGGTGTATGCAGGGCTTGACCAGAAATGTAAGAGATAGAAGTCGTAGCTCCAGATGGCCGAACGTTTAGAAAAAGTTGCACTTTTTGGCGGGAGGCACGAGCCAATTATGTGAGTGTAGTTGCTAGGCAACTCGTGGCGTAGCAGAAAGAGTACAGAACTGTAACCCAAAGGTCGTGGCGCCGAGACCCTATGCGCAATTTGTACGTTGCTTACACTGGAAATAAATCGAAATATAATGTTCTGTATTTTGTGCTTATCAATATTTTCATAAAAGACATGAAAAGGAAGACAAAGGATTTTTAACTCGAATTGGAGAGTACTTGTAATCGTTTTTGGGTTTTCTCTTTTGAAGCAGTCTCGCCAAAGGTTAATGACACATGTAGTTCACTGTAAGATGCAACTGTTCGATAAATATTGTACACTAGCACGTCACACGAACCACCCCTTTTATTTAAGGCGTTTATCGAATGATTAAGTTGTTCGCGTACTATGTCTTATGAACGCCGTTCCCTTAACCTGTTCCACTATCCGTCAAACTTTTCCCCTGAATTTAGTGTTTGAATTGTTATCAAAAACTTTTGAACAGAATGATAGATAGGTTTTGCACTAAAGCAAATGTGAATTTTATTGTAGTCTGTTGACTGTTAATAAAATTTTTGAAATAATTTTTGTGTTTGTTTTATTTATTTGTCATCGTTTTCAGTTGTTAGCTATGAGTAAACAAGAATTTCTTTCTAGAGCAAGCCATATGCATGTATATGTACAGCAGTATGAATTCGTTTGCGGATAATTATAAAAGAAGAACACTGTTTTATGTGTAACCATCACAAAGCGGCTAAAATATTCATTGTTCCGCAACCAGTTTCAGCAGTGTGTCATCGTTATGTAAACTTTAGACTGATGGCATACCACCAAAACTAGTTAGCAGCTTTGTGATGGTTGCATGGAAAACTGTCTTATAGAAAGCTGCGGTGCGCCAATTAAGGAAGATTTTATTTAACAAAATTTCTTCAGTACATCATATGCCATAAAGGTTAACTTTAAATGCGAACATCTTTAGGTTAGGCTTTACCGTGACTGTTATTGACATTAAATGAAACAACAAGTTTACTGTTACCAGTCACACACACATATATTCGACACCTCAATACAAACGCCTCCGAATGCTTTAAACAATTATTCTGTAATAATGTTGTTACGATGTATATTCTTTGCACTTTGCGATTATGTCTTCTTTTCTGTATACGAACCTTGCACCCAGCAGATCCCAGACGCCATATTTGTTTACAAATGTGACAGTATACATGTGATGTGTTACGACAGCGAAACGAACCTGTGACCACTGGAGGTATTCTAGTTAGTTATGTTTACCATCAGACATCAGTTTAATTTTTGTCAGAAGAAATCCAAAACCATGTTCTGAAATAGTGTCTTGTTTCTCCACTAGGCAGTGCCACAAATTCCTCCAAAAAATCGTAACACAACACGCACACAAATGTCATACTAACTATTGTAAATCCACCCGATGATGGAGGTTTAAGCTTTTGAAACGCGTCGTGGAAATAAATAAAACGGTGACTGGTAACAGTAAACGTGTTGTTTCATTTAAAACCATAAAGGTTATGTCAGCATTTCAGATTAAAAGTTCCATCCCTTTCTTTAAAATATCTCATGTTTTATGTCGAAGTCGAAGGAAAAGCAAAGGACTATACACGTGCGATGAAGCAAATGAACGAGCCAACAGACTTGTTCACCTGCTACAGTTCTCTTTTCCACTAGACAGAAAATAACAGTTTGCTGCCGGCCGCGGTGGTCTAGCGGTTCTAGGCGCGCAGTCCGGAACCGCGCGACTGCTACGGTCGCAGGTTCGAATCTTGCCTCGGGCATGGATGTGTGTGATGTCCTTAGGTTAGTTAGGTTTAAGTAGTTCTAAGTTCTATGGGACTGATGACCACAGATGTTAAGTCGCATAGTGCTCAGAGCCATTTGAACAGTTTGCTTACACGGCCGTCAACCCATCCCAAGTTACCCCCCCCCCCCCCCCCCACTCACAACCACTCCCCCTGCCAGCAAAATATTATTTCGACTTTATTTTAAACCAACTATAAATGTTGCGTGAACATCAGACTTCCGATGCGAAATACAGTACCTGTGCTGAAAAGACAGCGGCTCTTTCACAGGACTGAACAGGACAGTGATATGATATCGGAACCCTGCAGTAGTTATCTGAGTCACAGATGATCAAATTTTGGCCGAGATAAGAGTTTCAGTCACTTGACCGCGTCCATAATTTGGGAGGCACTCATTACTGTAATAGCAGGCGCTGAAGTTTTCTCGGGGTACCGTCTCGCTATGACTACCCAGATTCTGTGCGAGCTCACGTGTGGGTGACTGGGGTGACCGTCAGTAGCTTGTGGTTGAACCTCAAGGTATCTGATGACGCACCAGCAGGAAGCTGAACATCAACACCATGCGACCAGCTTACCTGTTTCAGAGCGATGCCCTCGTTTCGTGGTGCAGAAGCCGCCGCCAGGCACAAATACCTCTACTAGGCTGCTGATTGATCTAAGCATGGGTGGAGGTCACCTGGAGTTGAGGTAGGCGTTACCACGAGTGCTTCGAAAAGTGCGTGAGATTACATTCTTCTCTTGCTAACAGGGTACAGTTGAGGCTGGTAGTGGTCTTTCCGTTTGGGGTTTGTTGAGACCGCTGGCACGTCTGCATGCGATTCTCACACAAGGACAACACGGTGACGTTGTTCTCGGATAATTACAATCATTTGTTTGTCTCCAGCTTCCAGGTGGAGAGATGTATGTTAAATGAGACAGTGAACTCCTCTCTTGCCAAACAAACGACGTCACTTTCGCTAAGCACTCAAAGAACATGGAAGTATATGGCTGGCCTCCCAAGATAATCTAATCTTAACATAGTTGAACACAAGAAGTGCACTATCGAACAGCAGTTTTGTGCTCTGAAGCTTGCTGACGTTACGGACGGGCATCGCTTCTTACAAGGGAACCTCCCCATCGCACCCCCCTCAGATTTAGTTATAAGTTGGCAGAGTAGATAGGCCTTGAAAAACTGATCACAGATCAATCGAGAAAACAGGAAGAAGTTATGTGGAACTATGAAAAAAATAAGGAAAATACACAAAGTGAGTAGTCCATGTGAGATAAGCAATATCAAGGAGAGTGTGAGCGTAGGAGCGCCGTGGTCCCGTGGTTAGCGTGAGCAGCTGTGAAACGAGAGGTCCTTGGTTCCCTCGAGTGAAAATTTTAATTTTTTTTTTTCAGACAATTATATCTGTCCGTCTGCCCGTCCGATGCGATCACTTTTTTGGGAGTGATAATCACATCCACAAGAAAACCTAAATCGGGCAAGGTAGAAGACTCTTTTTACCCATGCGCCAAGTGTACAAGTTAGGTGGGTCGACAACATATTACTGTCATATGACGCACATGGCGTCACCAGTATCGTATAGAATATATCAGACGTGTTTTCCTGTGGAGGAATCGGTTAACCTATGATCTTGCGATCAAATGTTTTCGGTTCCCATTGGAGAGGCACGTCCTTTCGTCTACTAATCGCACGGTTTTGCGGTGCGGTCGCAAAACACAGACACTAAACTTATTACAGTGAACAGAGACGTCAGTGAACGAACGGACAGATCATAACTTTGCGAAAATAAAGAAAGTAAATTTTTCACTCGAGGGAGGACTTGAACCAAGGACCTCTAGTTCCGCAGCTGCTCACGCTAACCACGGGACCACGGCGCTCCTGAATTTCCGTCGTCCATGTTGTTGCCTATGTTGCTCAAGGACTACTCAGTTTGTACATTTTGCTTATTTTTTTTCATAGTTCCGCACAACTTCTTCCTGTTTTCTCGATTGATCTGTGTTCAGTTTTTCAAGGCCTATCCACTGTTCCAACTTATAACTAAATCTGAGGGGTGTGTGATGGGGAGGTTCCCTTGTTAGATATTTGAGTTTCTTGGAAAGTCAGTGTCGTGACGAAATATAAATGTGCCTGCAATTTCAAGTTGCCAGTAAATTGTAATATCAAAACAGAACATTCGCAAATGACGTATTTTTCTACAAAGATAAATAACATTTTAGGACGTGTCCCATATTTGCCATTCTTGTGACACAAATATATATTCAAATAAAGTAATAAAATTAAAATGGTAAAAGGTTATATGATATTTTTACACTTTAGAAACAACATATCTGTAATTGTTAGTATATTTATCTACAGAGAGACCATTAGCTGGGGCAGTGAAGTTGTTTCTTGAGTTAGGTGTAGACATTTTCGGAAAGAGTGGTCCACGTCATCTCCGACAGTGAACCACAGAGGAGAATGACAGACCAATTCTGTCAAAACGGAATGTAACATTTTCGGTGTTGTGTAATCAGTGAATGGATAACACAAAAGCATGTTTCAGTAACAACTGTTTTAAGTAGTTTAAATTTTAATTGAGAGACTTTTAACACTTCAAAATCCTGTTTCATTTCCTTAAGAAGGCACAAAATAAAAATGCTTTGAAACGACTACTGCAAAACGTCTCTGACGTCACAAAGCTAACTGCAGCTACGAGCGAGAAAATCTCGGAAATGTAAAAGAGAAATAGAATTCGGAAAAAAACGTAATAATGACACAGAAGCCTAATCGTACTTTTGAACTATAGAAACTTAAAAAAAAAACTGTGTGATGTTGGCAATTTTGGAAACTTCTGAATGTGTGATGAAAACTAAAAGAACGTCTTACTTAATTTTAGTTGCACTTAAAGAACAAAATTAGATAAACAAAAAGAAATACGGCAGTAGCAATGAGCGTGCCTTTATTTCAGCAGTTGTTATAAAGAAGAAGAAAATGTATTTTCTGTAGTGTATAATCGCACTTTTATGTCGTCAAATGACTGACGGTTTCGGTACCAAGTACCATCATCATCTTAAAATATGCGCAGCACCCTTACGACTGGCGCGCAGTCAACATACTGCTTTATCCAAGTAGGTCCATCACCTACACATATTATAAATTAAAATCCCCCGCTGCATTTTACTGACTGAATGTGAAGGTTAGTATCAGGAACTACTGTAGGGATTTCGACTGGGTTTTCAGTAATAAACAGATTGATGGGTGAGGAAGGGTTGTGAATGTAGCTTGTACCGTTACGAGAGACAAGTCGTCCGGTCAAAGGTACGCCGGGGAAGGTCGGTAGCTATACTAATAAGTGAAGGTCAATCCTACGCCTTAAATAAACGCAAATTGCCGCCAGACGGTATCCCCTGTGTCGAGAGTTTTGCTTTAAAAAGAGTACCAATGTAAATAGTATATAAAAACAAAACATAGCATAAAACATCATGTAAAAAGATAAATAATGAAACATTAAGGACAGGAGAAAATATGTAGAGATTGTCATAAAAAAAATATTTCATTGTTTTATATCTGGAAAAGCAACTGAAACTATTTGCAAGAATTTGAAGTTATGAACATAGTCTAGGTTCCCAGAATGATATTTCCACCCTGCAGCGGAGTGTGCGCTGATATGAAACTTCCTGCCAGATTAAAACTGTGTGCCGGACTGAGACTCGAACATGGGACCTTTGCCTTTGGCGGGCAAGTTCTCTACCAACTGAGCTACCCAAGCACGACTCACGCCCCGTCCTCATAGCTTTACTTCTGCCAGTACCTCGTCTCCTACCTTCCAAACATTACAGAAGCTCTCCTGCGAACCTTGTAGAGCTAGCTCTCCTGAAAGAAAGGATACTGCAGAGACATGGCTTAGCCACAGCCTGGGTGATGTTTCCACAACGAGGTTTCCACTCGGTCCGGCACACAGTTTTAATCTGCCGTGAAGTTGCATAGTCTGGGTTTTTTATGAGGTTGATTGCGAAATGGAATGCAGTAAAATTTCTAGTAATTTCTCCTGTAAAAAAAAAAAAAAAAAAAAAAAAAAGATTAGGAACACTGTAAAAGATAATCCACACTTGTGCGATGTGCAGTCTACATGGCTCACGGCTAAAGAATGAGGTACTCTTTGTTATCTAGAAGTTGTAATATTATTGGTATTTCTGTCCTATGAAAGCTTTGAGTACTCTTTGAAAGACATTTGTTTTGTATAATTTACGTAACTGTAAAGATGCGCATCTAGCGCGGACGCTAATACATCGATTGCGCAGTCAAAGAAACATTTTAACAGAAGCTGAACTGTCGTTCCGCTTCGATCTAAATAAAAGATGACGGTAGAAAACGTTTGTAGATCTTCAGATTTTAATGTACTTCTGCTTGTGGTGTGAAAGCGTGGAGAAGGTCGACTTTAAGCTAAAAAAGTGAGCGGTCTTGCCAGCGTGCAGACAACATTATTAATTAATAACATTAAAGTAATTTATGTTCGAAATTGTAACTCGGCAAGCTATTGTTATCGGGGGTGTTGGACAGTGCAAGAATTGTCTTCAACGAAGGAGAAAAGTGACTGTAATTTGTGACAAAAAACGCGAACATGGGAAACAGCACAGGACAGGCTGAAATCTGATCGCACCATACAGTTAGAAAAGTAATTATGTAAGTTGTATTGTTTATAAATAAGCCCTAATTTGCTAGTGAGAATTGTTTGAATATATTTAGTGTTTACCAGACTTCTTATTCTGTTTTTTTTTTCTTTATACTTTTTTTATCTCCATGCCATATTATTTTTATGAATGTCAAACAGCTTTTACTACAGCAGAGAATACTGCGGCATCCTGGTCGTGTACAGAAGGCCGCCCCTTATCTTCTATACAACTCATAGCAGCCCCATTTATGAATGATTTCATTTGTAAATGCATTTTTTTCTTACTGTTCATTGTTAAAGGTCCCTTAGGTAATTTAAAAATCATACTGATTACGTAAAGAAATCCGGGTTGTTCTTTTCCAAGTAATAGAAGTCTTTGCGTAATCAAAAACTAGCCTCCTTCTGACAACGATCAGGAGCCGACCAGAAGACGGACGTCTTCGACCGCTTTCGTGTCTCCTGTGGCAAAGCTGTGCCAAACTGGGAACACGACATTCTAGTATGAAATACCGATCTAAATTGAAAGAATTGAAATATATTTAATAGTAATAATAATTTTTTTTATCATACTAGAAAGTATACTGTAAAATTTATGTCTGGATCAACGATTTAGCGATAAAATCTGATACACGATGCTAGATCCTCCATATCTCAAAGTAAGGCACTTTTTCGGTGAAACATTACTGTTTGGAACAGCTGTAATTTGGGGTAAAGCCCGCAATTTATTTACAACCTAGAGACTTGATGTCTCGATAAATAAAACGAATGAATAGACTGTTGTTGAGAAGTAAACAATTCGTTAACACTCGTAGTAAAGAAGAATATCTGCGGTACATCTTCCGCCTCGGTACTGAAATGTTGGTAAGTAGAGCGTCGTTTGTACTTTAATGTCGTTTGATTTCTCGGCACAAAGAGGTAGTGTAAGAATCCGCAGCCCGCACGATTGTAATTTTGCCGTTCCGTAGCCGCGCGTCCGCCCCGCGCCTCCTTGCGCGGGTGGGATTAATTTATTTTCCACGGCGGACGGCGCTGTCTGACGGCTCTCTGCTGACGGACTGTCCCCCAGGAAATCAGCCGGATCGGGCGGCGCCCCGCCCTGCTGCAGAGCCCGCCTGCGTGGCCCGGCTCTGCAGCTGGTCGACAGCAGCAACCAGTGTCGCCACCACGTCTCAAGTGCGGCACGGGACATAATGGCGACTAGCCGAAGGGGACGCCGTGTAAGACGACCCTTCCGATCACGACATTCATACAGCAAAACGCTCGAGAAGAGTATCACTGGAGCAATGTGAGGGAGAGACGTTCACCTGCACAGGTAAGAGGGGTAAGCGGGAGAACGAGAGAGAGAGAGATGTGTGTGTGTGTGTGTGTGTGTGTGTGTGTGTGTGTGTGTGTGTGGGGAGAGAGTGTGGGGTTGGGTGTTCAAATGGTTCAAATGGCTCTGAGCACTATGGGACTTAACATCTGAGGTCATCAGTCCCCTAGAACTTAGAACTACTTAAACCTAACTAACCTAAGGACATCACACACATCCATGCCCGAGGCAGGATTCGAACCTGCGACCGTAGCAGTCGCGCGGTTCCAGACAGAAGCGCCTAGAACGGCTCGGCCACTTCGGCCGGCGAGGTTCGGTGTATATGGTGTATATGAGAGAGAGAGGGTGAGAGAGTGGCCATCTTGAGCTTCTGTACGTTTTTTACTACCGTTCTCACTCATTCAGATACATTCAACACTGGATTGGAACAGGAAAGGGGTAAGGGAATGACAGTGGTAAACAAAGTACCCTTCACCACACTCCATAAGGTGGACCGAGTATCAGTGTACCGAGAGATCAAAAAGTCAGTATAAATTTGAAAATTGATTAAGTCACGGAATGATATACATAGAGAGTTACAAATTGACACACATGCTTGGAATGACATGGGCTTTTATTTGAACCCAAGAAATTCAAGCGTTCAAAAAATGTCCGACAGATGGCGCTTCATCTGATCAGAATAGCAATAATTGGCGTAACAAAGTTAGACAAAGCAAAGATTATGTTCTTTACAGGAAATGCTCAATATATCCACCATCATTCCTCAACAATAGCTGCAGTCGAGGAATAATGTTGTGAACAACACTGTAAAGCATGTCCGGAGCTATGGTGAGGCATTGGCGTCAGATGTTGTCTTCCAGCATCCCTAGACATGTCGGTCGATCACGATACACTTGCGACTTCAGGTAACCCCAAAGCCAATAATCGCACGGACTGAGGTCTGGGGACCTGCGAGGCCAAGCATGACGAAAGTGGCGGCTGAACACACGATCACCACCAAACGACGCGCGCAAGAGATCTTTCACGCGTCTAGCTATATGGGGTGTTTTTTTTGGTTCTAATAAAACCCCATGTCATTCCAAGCATGTGTGTCAATTTGCAACTCTCTATCTACATTATTCCGTGATTTATTAAGTTTTCAGATTTATACTGACTTTTTGATCATCCGGTACATGTAGACAACACTGTGGCTTCCACTATGCTAAGATTGTTTTGTAAAGAGAACTTCAACATTTTACTTCAGAGCTCCTTGTCCTCTTTAAACTAGACAAACTCAAGGAGATATTACACTAGTTAAGGGCTAGCATTCAGAAGGAGCATGATTCAAGTTACTGTCTGTCCAGCCAATTTCAGTATTTCCTTGGATTCCTTAAATCGCTCTAGATGAATGCTGGGGTGGATTCCTAAAATGTTTGTGACCAATTCCACGCCCTATTATCGTCCAGTCTGAGAATGTTTTCCCTGCCGGTTTCCCTCTTTGCCGATGGAATGTTAAACAGAAGTTTATTAATTTTATGCTGCAGCCCAGCTAGACCTTGAGAGCTGTTTCTCTTGTCGTTATTTTTAAGGTAAAACGCAAACATTATTTCAAAACTGCCGTTGAGGGTGTATCATCGCCGAAGAAGGCAGAAACAGAAAAAAAGGTACATTATGTTATCCTGTGCACTTGCTTCCTCGTTAGGGAGAGGGATAGAGAAAAGATAAAGCAACCCTTGACTCGGTAGACGCCAAATGAAGAAGTCTCACCTTGCTGTCCTCACCGCGACGATCATGGAGGCGGTAAGAAGAGCAGACAAGACAGGCAGGGATGAAGTGGCACTCACAAAATGGCAGTCAAGAGGTGACTTGGGCTCAGAGCAGCAACCGCAGAATTCCCAGATCTTTTTGTATGATCAAGCAAAACGTAGAGCGGGAAAGATGAGTCATCGAATATTAAGACTAGACGTGGAAGACTTACTCTCAAAGGAGGGACCATCTGTGAGGCAGGAACCAAAGATATACAGAAGTATTAGTTTTGTCACACGTAGATGAGAAATCGTAGTGATGTGCAGAAAAGAGGGAACACTTTAACAGCTATGTGCATCTTATTTCGCCTTCTCCAAATCTTCGCTGTTTCAGGTTTGGAAACGATTTCAGAAACATAAATAATGACCAGTAACGGACTACACTAAAGTTTTATATAAACTTGTTTGTACGTTAGAGATGTACAGTAGCCCTCGCTAAACAGTTACACTCTGAAGTTGCACCAGTTCGTAATGGACGTGACCCATATATATGCTGGAATAAATATTTTTACACGCTTGTACTTCTTTCATAGTTCTACTTTAGGTTCCCTGTAACCTTCTTAGTAAGTCATCTTACAGGTGAGAGGAAAACAAGGTCACACCACATCCAATATGTCGTTACCTAGTGAACCACTGTGAATTTAGACCGACCTTAGGGTCGATAACTGCTTTATTTATTACTGTTTTTGAAGGCATATTGCTTTGAGAAAATAAAAACTCATCTGAAAACTGAGAACAGCTTAAACAGGAGGAAAAAAAGCACAGGACATTAGTCTTAAAATTTCTTGTGTAATGCTGAGTTATATTATGTCATTCTGATATCTATTTCTGCACAGTATCTGAGCCCGGACGCCTGTAGGAAATTGTTATAAAAGAAATAAAAAATTAAATTTGTTGTCAGTAGAACTAATTCATGATGACCATGTTTGCTGATATGACATTCTAAACTAGTCAGAAGCAATTAACAAATGGTAGGGAGCTAGAGCCGGCCGTGGTGGCCGAACGGTTCTAGGCGCTACAGCCTGGAACCGCGCGACCGCTACGGTTACAGGTTCAAATCCTGCCTCTGGCATGGATGTGTGTGATGTCCTTAGGTTAGTTAGGTTTAAGTAGTTCTAAGTTCTAGGGGACTGATGACCTCAGAAGTTAAGTCCCATAGTGATCAGAGTCATTTGAACCATTTTTGAGGGACCTAGAATCTGGAAGTGGTAAGATGCTGAGCGTAAAGGAAAGAATCCAGTCATTATATTTATTTAACGCAGAGGCCAAATGAAACATAAACAGAGATGATCAATACTTACTCGCCACAGAGGCCAGGTTTAACATTAACAGTGACTAACGATTAAACTCAGTGGAACGATCAAAATAAAAAGACGTTTAAGTCAAATTTTCCCATAATGGTACAGAGAATTCCTTTTTTTTTTTTTTTGGTAAACAAAACCAAACCAACACTTTCAACTTTATAAACACTATAACATAGCCTCATAGTCACTTACAGCGTGTAACAAGAGTTTTGGCTGCTTGGAAATCAATATTACAAAGGCCATAATGTGCATAAAAGTTAATCATAAAAAAACTTTCAAGATAACAGAATATGCAACTTACATGCAGGCGATAAAATAACAAAGTGAGCATTCGTAAATCAACAAGCACAAGCAGTTATTCACAAGAGCAACAAAGGAAAAATCCAAAGTAAATTGAGGAGCTGAAACGCATGGATTAACTAATGCATGGTAACCACTTTGATACCATGCCCCGAATTGTTGCGCATATCACTTCAGATCCTAAAAATACTCAAAGAAACTACATTAAATTTACGTAACGTGTAGATGGACAGAGAAAATGAAGGAATGTAACTGACTTGTTTGACCCGCACCTACTTCGGGTTAATAGAGCACTATTTACGTAATTAAATAAATTACGACACATTGTTCTAGCTGAGAATGAAAAATACACGGTCCAGCCACATCTACCGAAACGTCCCCTTAGAAAAATTATACATGACTGTGCTTAAACTGACACAATATTTTTAGTGCAACGCAATCTGACTTTCAAAAATCCCTACAATGGCCCTGACTAACAATAACCTACACCTTTCACAAATCACTTACCTCACAAAAATCTTCATTACTCGAACAACTGCAATACAGCGAGCGCCACTACTGCAGCTAAATAAGAGATTCAAACTACTGAAGGCACTAACTACTGATAGGCATAGTTAGCAAATGAAAGATTTTGATAGACAACAAACAATGTATTTACCTTAGTAGTGTTCAAAAGTCATAACATATTACATCAGTTCAAGATATCCAGTCTTACAAATGTACTGTCTCTGATGGACACACGTCCAGATCATCCGCTCTCAAAATTCCGCCATCTCTCTCCCCACATCCACCACTGCTGGCGGCTCACCTCCAACTGCGCAACTCTACGCCATTATTTGCCCCCGATCCATTTCCCTATGCACAAATACCAAATTACTACTTTGAATGTCTGTTAACTCATTACACAGTGGTGCTGATAAGCTACACTCGTCGTCACTATTATTTCTCAGTTTGCTTTGGAGCCTAGTGTTACGTTTTTCACACGCCATAATTATCACGTATTTCACACGATAACACAGAAAAGCACAATTTGAAGAGCAAAATAAGAAAACACATTAACATAGCATTGAAAATAATACCTCGTTAATTGTAAGCGCAGCTGCGAAATACTTGGTGCAAATCTACATGCATGCCACAACTGTTTTGCTGAACAACAATGAAAAACTACAACTACAAAGGAAATTCTCTCTATAATTACGCGCTAGCAATAAACAATAGCCACACTAATTACAGAAACTACAAGAAAAAAATCAGAAGATTCCAGTGAGGTATCCTCGACTAAGGGTCAACTTATGAAATGTCCTAACTGGGAATGAAAAATACACGGCCCATTCACATCAACGTGTGATAACCACTCACAGAGGGCAATTGGCAGTACAAGCAGAGTGTCTGGTGGACACGGGAAACAGTGCTGTCATTGACGTAATGGAGCAATTTACCTGACGTCCAAAAGCTTTCATTAGCTTTCTGGCCAAGGATGGAAGCTTTTCCGAAACGGCTTAGTTTGTAAACGGTGTGCATGCTGCTGTGGTTAAAGCACAGCGTGAATGGCACAATAGCGCCATCCAAAACTGGCGCCGAGGCAGTTGTTGTGCACCGCCGGCCATAAATCAGGGAGTGAGAGGCGGCTGCGGAGATGTGTACAGGCGAATAAACGTGCAACTGTTGAGCTTCTGACTGCCCGGATGAACCAAGGGGCTGCCAGAAATGTCTCTGGAACGCCCATTCAGCGAGCGTTGCGCCTGTTTCATGCATCCTTGCCGAATGGTGTTCATTGGCGACGAAGGCTGGAATTTGCACACCAATGCCGCAACTGGGCGTTGCCTAAATGGCGGCAAGTGGTGTTTTCAGATAAATCACGTTTTACGTTCCATCGGCGTGAAACGTCTGATAGCAAACACTCAGCATCAGTCGTCGGAGGGATCCAGACCGAAGGAGGGAGCTTTATGGGCTGCGGAATGTTTTCGTGGCATTCTCTGGGTGACCTCGTTCTTCTGGAAGGCACAATGGACCAACACAGCTATGCATATATTCTTGGCGCCCATGTCCACACCTACAGCAGTTTTTTTCCCCTTCGACACCATGGCATCCAACAGCAGGACAACGCAACGTGTCGCACCTATCTTCTAAGAGCACCAGGATGAGTTTACCATACTCCCTTGGCCAACAAACTCCCGGATTCACATCGAATCGAGAATCTGTGGAACCACCTTGATCAGGCTGCTCGCCCTATGGATCTACTGGGAAACCTAGCACAGCTGCCCACGGCGCTGGAGCCGGCGTAGCTCCACATCCCTTCCGGTATCTTCCATAACGTCATTTTCTCTCTTCCTGCACGTCTCTCAACGGTCTGCGCTGCAAAATGTGGTATTTCAGGATTCTGACAGGTGGTCACTTTAATATGACTGTACAGTGTTTGAAATACAGGGTGTTACATAAAGGTATGGCCAAACTTTCAGGAAACATTCCTCACACACAAAGAAAGAAAATATGTTATGTGGACACGTGTCCGGAAACGCTTACTTTCCATGTTAGAGCTAATTTTATTACTTCTCTTCAAATCACATTAATCATGGAATGGAAACACACAGCAACAGAACGTACCAGCGTGACTTCATTTTGTTACAGGAAATGTTCAAAATGTCCTCCGTTAGCGAGGGTACATGCATCCACCCTCCGCCGCATCGAATCCCTGATGTGCTGATGCAGCCCTGGAGAACGGCGTATTGTATCACAGCCGTCCACAATACGAGCACGAAGAGTCTCTACATTTGGTACCGGGGTTGCGTAGACAACAGCTTTCAAATGCCCCTATAAATAAAAGTCAAGAGGGCTGAGGTCAGGAGAGCGTGGAGGCCATGGAATTGGTCCGCCTCTACCAGTCCATCGGTCACCGAATCTGTTGTTGAGAAGCGTACGAACATTTCGACTGAAATGTGCAGGAGCTCCATCGTGCATGAACCACATGTTGTGTCGTACTTGTAAAGGCACATGTTCTAGCAGCACAGGTAGAGTATCCCGTATGAAATCATGACAACGTTCTCCATTGAGCGTAGGTGGAAGAACATGGGGCCCAATCAAGACATCACCAACAATGCCTGCTCAAACGTTCACAGAAAATCTGTGTTGATGACGTGATTGCACAATTGCGTGCGGATTCTCGTCACCCCACATATGTTGATTGTGAAAATTTACAATTTGATCACGTTGGAATGAAACCTTATCGGCAAAGAGAACATTTGCACTGAAATGAGGATTGACACATTGTTGGATGAACCATTCGCAGAAGTGTACCCGTGGAGGCCAATCAGCTGCTGATAGTGCCTGCACACGCTGTACATGGTACGGAAACAACTGGTTCTCCCGTAGCACTCTCCATACAGTGACGTGGTCAACGTTACCTAGTACAGCAGCAACTTCTCTGACGCTGACATTAGGGTTATCGTCAACTGCACGAAGAATTGCATCGTCCATTGCAGGTGTCCTCGTCGTTCTAGGTCTTCCCCAGTCGCGAGTCATAGGCTGGAATGTTCCGTGCTCCCTAAGACGCCGATCAATTGCTTCGAACGTCTTCCTGTCGGGACACCTTCGTTCTGGAAATCTGCCTCGATGCAAACGTACCGCGCCGCGGCTATTGCCCCGTGCTAATCCGTACATCAAATGGGCATCTGCCAACTCCGCATTTGTAAACATTGCATTGACTGCAAAACCACGTTCGTGGTGAACACTAACCTGTTGATGCTACGTACTGATGTGCTTGATGCTAGTACTGTAGACAACGAGTCGCATGTCAACACAAGCACCGAAGTCAACATTACCTTCCTTCAATTGGGCCAACTGGCGGTGAATCAAGGAAGTACAGTACATACTGACGAAACTAAAATGAGCTCTAACATGGAAATTAAGCGTTTCCGGACACATATCCACATAACATCTTTTCTTTATTTGTGTGTGAGGAATGTTCCCTGAAGGTTTGGCCGTACCTTTTTGTAACACGCTGTATACATAAACCCAGAGAGTATATGTACCAATAGTGCAGGTAAACGGAAATCTTTCTAGGCCAAGGTTAACAGACAGTAAAACTTTTTTTAATGATACCGAAATCCAAAAAAACACACGCCAGTAGTGTAGGTAAAAGTATGTCTGTCAAGACCAAGTAAAGTGGATGTACTTTTACACTCGAATAAACGCTGAACTCAGGTGTGAGGTCCCATAGTGCTCAGAGCCATTTGAACCATTTTTCGGCTCACGGAAGACGCGAAGCATTATGTGCCGCCGTCCGCAGTGGCTTTTCCCGAGCTAACTGACTAAATATCCATTTCGTACACTTCCGTTCGCAATATCCGCTCGACTTCTGTCCCTGTATATTACGATATTTTTACGATGACAATTCTTTCTCTCGCAGTTAAGGCGCTCAGTCCGGAACCGCGCGACTGCTACGGTCGCAGGTTCGAATCCTGCCTCGGACATGGATGTGTGTGATGTCCTTAGGTTAGTTAGGTTTAAGTAGTTCTAAGTTCTAGGGGACTGATGACCATAGCTGTTAAGTCCCATAGTGCTCAGAGCCAGCCACAATTCTTTCTCCATGTTACGTAGCTGCGTGTGGTACACCATTCGTGTTACAACCGTTGACTCTCCACCTTGACACACCAACAAATTGACCAACTTGACAAGCTGTGTGGTCATGACCGCGACTAAACGCGATAGCTCGTTTCTGCCGTCCTCTCACATCAATCCATCTTACTGCGCTGATTGCACACAACCGACTGACACACACACACACACACACACACACACACACACACACACACACACACACACACACCACTGCGCTGCCGTAACATAGTGGCGGAGGGTCACTTGACCGTCTGGTACCTGTACAGAGTTCCGAGGTGACGAGTGTGCTTTTTGAGGTGGACGCTAATATTTTGTCCAGCAAGGGTATCTGCCAGGACATAGCGTTTCACTGGGAGACGTACGGAACGAGGCGGAGCAGTGGTTAAGGCAGTTGTCTACATATACAGGAATGGAACAGGAAATGGGCCCAGTGAGTGCAGCGCGGCTTTTTAAAGCTTTTATTAACTACCCAAGCAATTAAACGATAATTAAAAAAAAAGCACTCCGTCGTCAGGCCACGAGTGGCCTACCGGGACCATCCGACCGCCGTGTCATCCTCAAGGAGGATGCGAATAGGAGGGGCGTGGGGTCAGCACACCGCTCTCCCGGTCGTTATGATGGTATTCTTGACCGAAGCCGCTACTATTCGGCACCACGAGGCTGAGTGCACCCCGAAAAATGGCAACAGCGCATGGTGGATGGATGGTCACCCATCCAAGTGCCGGCCACGCCCAACCGCGCTTAACTTCGGTGGTCTCACGGGAACCGGTGTATCCACTGCGGCAAGACCGTTGCCTAAGCAATAATTTAAAACAGAGTAAAACTTAAGCATTCCTTTCAACCATCAATCAAATATTTACCAACACCGTTAGTGTTTATGTACGCAATAGGTAACTTGAATTAACCTCATGATCGTCTCAGGTAATGTAACGGTCCACGGACGCCGCCTGAACCAGGCTGATAGAAGTAATACGAGTGATACCACAATCTGCTTATCTGAAAGGGAAACTGTATAAAAGCATGACCGCAGAAATATAAAAAACAACTCCCTTTGGTCATAATGCCGTCACTTACCTCTTTAACCCCGTACCTCAAAACCATGAAATTGAACAGTGCTCGGTTAAGAGTTAGTGTATGGCAGTGTAAAGCTGAATTCCGCCCACTAAGCGAGATACCAATGAATTAATCTGAAATCTAAGCTATACTAACCGTTATAACACTCATCCAAGAACAAAATCTTACGGAGAAGGGGCAGCACTAGATTTCAGCTTGTAGTCACAGTTCTTAATAGCCACTTGAAGCGCAGCAACAAACAGTTTGAGAAAAGAACCCGTGAAAGATGAGGTGAATTCACTTTGCTTTACTACAAATAAAGATACAGGTTTGGTACGAGGTTGCCTACACCCAAGTGCTTGCGTGCACACTTATATCTGGCCAGAAACGGCGTCTCAAGCACCACATCAAGAGCACGCACTAGTCACAACAAATTAGCGTAGTACAAGAACATACAGAGATTAAACCTACTGTCTGAAAACACTTACGTCAAATGAAAATTATATCCAGTGCCGGTAGGTCGCTAAAAACAGTCAACAGATGTTACTTGAAGTTCTTTATTACATTACGCATTTTGGACGTAGCCCACCATCACATAATCAGGTAACAAAGTTGATGAGATAATTGTAAACACAATCTATGCGGCACGCACAAAACCAGAGTTGTAAGCTACGAGTGGCAAGTGAACAAGAACAACGCCAGTACACATGTGTATTCTTGATCACATGGCACTAGTAGCTTACACCTGTGGTTTTATTCCTGTGTACTGACGTTGTTCTTGTTCACACGCCACTAAAAGCTTAGAACTATAATTTTGTACGTGCCGCATAGACTGTGTTTAAAATTATGTCATCAACTTTCTTACCTCATCATGGTGGGGTAAGCGCGAAACGCGTAATGTAATAAAGAAGTTCAACTAACAGCTGTCAACTGTTTCAGCAACATAGTAGTAGTAGTAGTAGTTGTTGTTGTTGTAGCAGTATGGTATTCTGCCTTGAGGTAGGTCTTGTCATGGGTTAAGCCCCTTCCACCTTTGTCTGGCCATAGCTAGTCTTTTCATTTCTGAATATTTGTCTCCTTTGATATTGTCCAGCATTTGCTATCTTCTGTCTTCTTTTCCCCTTTTTCCCTCCACCATTCCTTCTATTCCTTCCTTTACTAAACAGTCCCTCTTCAAACAATGTTCAAACCAGTTCTGTTTTCTTTTTCTTATGATTTTCATGATGTTTCTTTCTTCTCCAACTCTTCTTAATACTTCTTCGCTCCTTGCTCGGTTTTCCCATTTAACTTTTTCCATTCTTCTCCATGTCCACATCTCTAGTGCCTCCAGTCTTCTTTCATCTTCCTTCCTCAATGTCCAGGTCTCAGCACCATACAGTGAAACGCTCCAGATGTAACATTTGGCAAGTCTTTTCCTCAGATCTTTGTTTAGTGATCCACAAAGTAATTTCTGTTTCCTCTCGAATCTTTCGTTTGCCATTGCAATTCTTTTCCTAATTTCTGTTGAGCAATACATATCATCCATTATTACACTACCCAAGTAATTACAGTTATTCACTTGCTCTATTTCCTCTCCCCCTATTTTCATACTGCATTTTCTCCCCTTTCCTCCAATTACCATGCTTTTCGTTTTCTTCTTGTTAATCTTCATTCCAACATACCAGCACTGATTATAATTTTCATGTATTTCAACTTTGTGTCAAGCTTCGTGCACGACAAGCTGTCGTATTCAAAATACTTACAACAAAGACTGTCACACTTCGCTAACGATAACGTGGAGCTCAATTCAAATTGCGTGCAATGGCTCCACGTCGATTGGAATACAGAGGTCGTCTAACAAGACCAGGCAAAGTAACAAAAACAGTAATAATATTCACCGACAACTTCACTCGTACCATTTGCATTCCGTATCAATCTGCACGCGTCAGTTGTGCAGTGTGGGAGCTTCATGTTGTGCCTAGACAAGACAGCCTAGACACAATGAGAGGAAGCCGAAAGGCACGCGCTAAGCTAAAGCTGGATGGCGAGAGGTCTGAAACAGGATACGTAATGAATGCTATAAAGAAAAGTACGTAGCTTCTGGAATACTTAACTTTAATCCATCCTTTTGGTACATCTGGAGATTGTGGCGATACAAGTGAGACTCTTTAGATACATGCAATGTTACTAACGGCGCCTTGCTAGGTCGTAGCCATTGACTTAGCTGAAGGCTATTCTAACTATCTGCTCGGCAAAGGAGCGAGGCTTCGTCAGTGTAGTCGCTAGCTACGTCGTCCGTACAACTGGGGCGAGTGCTATCCCGTATCTCGAGACCTGCCTTGTGGTGGCGCTCGGTCTGCGATCACACAGTGGCGACACGCGGGTCCGATATGTACTAATGGACCGCGGCCGATTTAAGACTACCACCTAGCAAGTGTGGTGTCTGGCGGTGACACCACAGCTTCAAGCATCAGTATATCCATCGGGCAAACCGTCATCGGATTTCAGCTATATGAAATGCTTTCAACACACAGGGCGTACCGTCAATTAGCCAGCTCCTTGTGGTGCCCTTTTAACTGGTGTCCATCATGTCGTCGTAGTCGCTGCCGCCGGTTGCACATGTCATTCTTAAATATCTTCAACATTTCACGGCCCTGTCAGCAACTGTATAAATATTAATTGTAGTAATGAACTGCCTCAGTTGCACCGTTTACCTAGAATTTACCTAGGTTTCAGTCGGGATAACACAACCTTCTTCAGAATAACAGTATCTATCGCTGTCCATAGCGGACATCGTCAAACTAAAACTACAAATACCACTTCGCGACCGCGATGCGGCAGCCACGAGTGCTGTACAGTTCCAGGTCGCGAAGTGGGGCCGAGGCAGTGCCAGATAAGTTTTACAGTTTGACGATAATTTATGGATTTGTAGTTTTAGCTTGACGATGTCCGCTATGGACAAACGGTAGATACTGTTATTCTGAAGAAGGTTGGGTTATCCCGACTGAAACCTAGGTAAATTCTAGATAAACTGAGGCTGTTCATTATTAAAATTAACATGTCATTCTGACCACTCGCTCCAACAGATTCCGTGCCTGTCCTCTCCACGCTCCACCACCTCCCGATGGCGCTAGTGTCGGGACAGCCGAATGTGTCCGAATCCTCCGACACAAGCAGAGATGTGCCAACTCGCATCACTCAGTGGACTCCTGATCTTGAGGAGCGCTGATCAAGTTCCCGTCTGGTCATCCACATTGAGATTCTAATAATTTCCCTAAATTGTCTCTGTCCGTTTCGAAAGCAAATTGTTTTGTAATAGCCTGGACGCGGACAGTTAACGGGGGGCAGAGAGCGCTGAGGTGGTAGAGCCGGGAGGCTGGGTGCGAGCGCCGGCGCATGCGCGCGCGGTCGGCGCTGACCGCGGGCCGGCCGGCAGGTGCGCACCTGCCGCAGAGTCGACGACCCTGCGCGCCGAGCGGCGACCCCGCGGCCAGCGGCCAGCGGCAGCGCGCACCACGCAGCCCCCCGCGGCGCCCGGGCCCAAGGATGGCGCCTCCAGCGGCGGCCCTCATCCTCCTAGGCAGCCAGACGGACGTTAACCGTAAACTAGCCGTTCCTCACGAACCCAGTGTAATTATCACTACGGATTAAGTGTCACTACTATTCACAGCCATCGATCCGCCTTCTTACTGGTCTCCCCGGCTTTCCTCATCTATGTCTACCTCTAAATGACTTCTCCGCAATTGAATTAAGTGACTGGCTGAGGTTTCACCGAATAGTTTTGTATTCGGAGGAGAAAGCTTGTGACTAAATTTTCCTGAGAAGATCCTTCCGCAACGAAAAATGATATTGTTTTAATGATTGTCATTTCAGTTCGTGTATTATATCCGTGGCTATATACAATTTGTACAGAAGCATATGGCAGCTATAAGAGCCGAGGGACATGAAAGGGAAGCAGTGGTTGGGAAGGGAGTGAGACAGGGTTGTAGCCTCTCCCCGATGCTATTCAATCTGTATATTGAGCAAGCAGTAAAGGAAACAAAAGAAAAGTTCGGAGTAGGCATTAAAATCCATGGAGAGGAAATAAAAACTTTGAGGTTCGCCGATGATTCTAATTCTGTTAGAGCCAGCAAAGGACTTGGAAGAACAGTTGAACGGAATGGTCAGTGTCTTGAAAGGAGGATATAAGATGAACATCAATGAAAACAAAACGAGGATAATGGCATGTAGTCAAATGAAATCGGGTAATGCTGGGGAAATTAGATTAGGAAATGAGAAACTTAAAGTAGTAAAAGAGTTTTGCTATTTGGGGAGCAAAATAACTGATGATGGTCGAAGTAGAGAGGATATAAAATGTAGACTGGCAATGGCAAGGAAAGCGTTTCTGAAGAAGAGAAATTTGTTAACATCCAGTATTGATTTAAGTGTCAGGAAGTCGTTTCTGAGAGTATTTGTATGGAGTGTAGCCTTGTATGCAAGTGAAACATGGACGATAAATAGTTTAGACAAGAAGAGAATAGAAGCTTTCGAAATGTGGTGTTACAGAAGAATGTTGAAGATTAGATGGGTAGATCACATAACTAATGAGGAGGTATTGAGTAGAATTGGGGAGAAGAGGAGTTTGTGGCACAACTTGACTAGAAGAAGGGATCGGTTGGTAGGACATGTTCTGAGGCATCAAGGGATCACCAATTTAGTACAGGAGGGCAGCGTGGAGGGTAAAAATCGTAGAGGGAGACCAAGAGAGGAATACACTAAGCAGATTCAGAAGGAAGTAGGTTGTAGTAGGTACTAGGAGATGAAGGAGCTTGCACAGGATAGAGTAGCATAGAGAGCTGCATCAAACCAGTCTCAGGACTGAAGACCACAACAACAACATCCGTGGCAATCTCTGCCCTGCTTAGAGATAATTGAAAACGAGCTACCCTTCCTGACATGTTCCTCATCCTATCTCATGTGGATCCCGCACCGCCCAGCAGTACTCCAGAACAGTACAGACTGGCCAGTCTCTCTAGTAGACTTGTTGCATCTTCTGAGTGTTCTGCCAATAAAACGTAGTCTTTGGTTTATTCCTCGCCACAACATTACCTGTGTGATCATTCCATCGTCGGTTGTTCGTAACTGTGACTGCTACGTATTTAGTTGAACTGACAGCCTCTTCTGTCATTTATCAGGTAGCCGAAATTCGGCGAATTCCTTTTAGCACACTTTTCATTATTTGCAATCCACTGTCACTTGTCTAACTTATTTCGCAATTGGTTTTGATCGTCTGACTACTTTACAGGACCGTAAATCACAGCGTCATCTGCAAACAGTTTAAGACGTTTGGTCAGATTGTCTTATAGATCGTTTATATAGATCACGAATAGCACAGGGCCTATAACACTTCTCTGGGGAACGCCAGACATCTGTTTCACTCGATGACTTTCCGTCAGTTACCACGAACTGTGAGCTTTGTGACAGGAAATCACGTGTCCAGTCACACAACTGAGACGAAACTCCGTAGCACGCAATTTGATTAGAAGTCGCTTGTGAGAAACAGTGTCAAAAGCCTTCTGGAAATCTGAAATATGAAATCAGTTTGAGATCCGCTGTACGTAGCACTCATTATTTCATGTCAATAAAAAGCTGCAGCCTTTTTTGCCAAGACCTATATATTCTGAACTCATGTTCATTTGTCCATAAATAGTTTGTTTCGAGGTAATTCGTTATATTCGAACACAGTATAGGTCGCAAAAACATTTCGCCTGTAACTCAACAATCCAAAATGAAGAAATTCTCTAGTGACAGAAACTAAACTAAAATCCGCCCGAACAGACTATGAAGGCCCAACGGTACCGACCGACCGGCCGCCGTGTCATCTTCAGTCCACAGGCGTCACTGGATGCGGATATGGAGGGGCGTGTGATCAGCACACCGCTCTCCCGGCCGTATGTCAGTCTACGAGTCCGGAGCCGCTACTTCTCAGTCAAGTAGCTCCTCAGTTTGTCTCACAAGGGCTGAGTGCACCCCGCTTGCCAACAGCGCCCGGCAGACCGGACGGTCACGTATCTAAGTGCTAGCTAGCCCAAGCCGACAGAGCTTGACTTCACTGACCTGACGGGAACTGATGTTACCACTGTGGCAAGGCCGTCGGCTCACTAGTGACATAGTGTTTTGATTTAGTGACGTCTACTTATTTTCTTTTGTCATATGACAACACAGCACTCACATCCAGAGGAATCACTCCAATACCGTGCAACACTTTTTCGACATTTGAAAATGGCCCATTTCAGCGAGGAAGAGGAATGGCATACCCAGCTGAAGCCATTGTTTGTTGATTGCTAAATTGCGCGGATAATGATTGTAAAGTTTCACTCGGTTTCCAAATAATTCCAGACATTCTCTTTGAGATTAAAATCGGGCGACGTAAGGGGCCAGTCAGGGGCGGCAGTATCCCCGAATATTGGTCAAACAAGCAACAAAAAAAATGGTTCAAATGGCTCTGAGCACTATGGGACTCAACTGCTGTGGTCATAAGTCCCCTAGAACTTAGAACTACTTAAACCTAACTAACCTAAGGACATCACACACATCCATGCCCGAGGCAGGATTCGAACCTGCGACCGTAGCGGTCGTGCGGTTCCAGACTGTAGCGCCTGTAACCGCTCGGCCACTCCGGCCGGCAAACAAGCAACATATACGTGGAGTCTTGTGAATGCGGCTGTTGAATTGTTGGAAGACGGGAGTCTGTACATCGTCGTTCATATTCGTAGTGATCATAATAAGCTGTTGAACCGCAGTACTAGCTTCCAGTTAGCTACATCCAGTTTCTGTACTGTTTTGTCCGTTGAAGAGACAGATTAATGCGCGGCTGTGCACAGTAGCATTTAGCGAGGTAGCCTGCGAGTGCCTTCGATCACTGAAAGCAGTACTTCCCGTCGGGTTAGCTGTCTCCGGCCGCTGTCGATTACGTCTTACGCCGTGTTAGATGGCTGCTAGTGATACACCGTTCCACATACAAACGTTTTGCAGTCTCTACTGATACATCAACAAAACTTGATACATCGTCCACGGTGTCGTCTTGGACACGTCCGAAGGCGATAACTGCTTTCTACCAGTCTGTCACGTGTATACGCTGACCCATCTTAATGTGGTCATTTCACACAACCACTTAGGTCAGACACGGAGGGTCACATGGCGGCCTGATACGACTTTCAGTCGATCTATATCGTACCAAAGCGACCAGTTTACTCTTTCTAGGAATGACTAATAGTTTGTGACTAATATTTTGTGACTAATATTTTGTGACTAATAATTTTGTGCACCTCCAGTCCTGATCGCAAATAATTATCTGTATGATTACTTTCGAGCTGTCGAGGCCTTCAGACGATCACCATTATTGCTGTTACAAATGAGAAATTAGATTAGTTGATAAATGATATTCGTAGCATAAGCCGGTAGTGCAGAGATACTCTTGGATGTGGAACATGTCAGAATAGCCCAATATAAAATACGTATATCCAGAAGTTTAACATGCTTACATTTAATGTTCATTCCAAAGATCCATTGTAAAACTGTCCTCAAGGATATGTAAGAAGTAAAAGTTACATGTACGCAGTGTGATCACCAAACAATGAAGTGTTGTCAGAAAAAAAAAACATGTAAGTATGAATATTAGGAGTAGACCTTGTAACTTAGGTAGAGACGTATAGTGCAAGCCGCTTTCTTCAGTTCATTAAGAGGTCGTACTCATTGACAAAACCGCTGATTTCACGCTCAATGATTGCGAATTGGAGGTAAAAGGCGACGCTGTCACGTACAATCTGTAAGCAAACTGCATCAAATCCCATCTATAGAGGACCTCAAACGTCAAACAAGAGAGAGTTCTAGAAACAGGGGAGATCTAGCCTGTACACTAAGAAGGACTTTGAAAGCTCCCCTGCATGTGTCTCTGGACTAGGTTATTCCATCGTACATTTGTCTACATGTACCTACGTCTACATGTCACTTTCACTGTGACTTGTACGTGAACCAAAGGGTTCAATTAGGCCAATAGATTCAGGCACATCCATGGTTCGCGGTCTGTAGTGCCACAAATTACTGCGTATATCCCAATAGTTATAAAGTGAGAGGCCGAGGTGGTCACTTCTGGTAACTGGTAGAAGAACGTAGTATGCGTCATCTGTGTCTTATAAGCTAACGTCTGTGTTGTTCTGCTAGTTAATTGTACACACGTGAAGAAATAATAAAAAGCTGACCAGTGAACCAACTCAGGGTCTCATTTCCTTATCATCACCATGTATGTATGTATGTATGTATGTATGCATTGAACCGGGGACCTAGAAACGACGGAGAGGCTTCGTCCCGCCTCAGCCCTCAGTGGTTCACAATTCCACAACAAGCCAGAACAGTCCACCTACCACGCCGCCGCCCCACACCGAACTCAGGGTTAATATGAGGTTCGGCCCCCAGTGGAGATATGCTGAAGTTTCCATTAATAAGTACGTATTATACACACTTCAGCTAAGAATCATATCGATGTAAGAGAAGAAGTTGGTCATCAAACAGCTCTTAATGCTGCTCTTCATCTGTATTTAGCTTGTAATTGAACCGTCTAGATAGTTGTAAAGCTGCCGAAAACGAGAGTTCCTGAACAATGGACGTCTTTTAGTATCAAAGAAACACCGTTAAGTCGAAGTACAAAATGTTATTATTCCTAGTGCTGAATAAATGAATTGAGTAGCTGATTTCAGAAAAAAATCGTATTTAGAATGAATTTTATTAAACAATAATTATACTGAGATGCGGTCTAGTACACCAGTTTCTCTGATATATTTGCCCAGTAGTTATTGTATTCATAACGCAAAGAATTTGCATTGTACACGTTATGAACTACGACTTAGCATCACTGAAAATGTGTGATATGAGAGTACGGGAAAGTCAATGTAAAAATATACTTTGTAGGATATCTTTGTGGGTGATACTGAAGAGCACATGTCAGGTATGTAACATGACTGAAAGGAAATACCAGGTCTGGCCTCTGACTATTCAAACATAGAAAAATCTCCGAACATCACTATAGTCTCCACATCGGATAGTACTTCATACTGCTATTTGACCTTTGTTTGGCTACTGCATTCGAGAATGGAGCGTATGCAAAATATATGCTTCCGTATGAGCCCTAATTTGTATCTTGTTATTATAGTTCATACTTGAAACATTCTGCCCACATCTCGTGGTCGTGCGGTAGCGTTCTCGCTTCCCACGCCCGGGTTCCCGGGTTCGATTCCCGGCGGGGTCAGGGATTTTCTCTGCCTCGTGATGGCTGGGTGTTGTGTGGTGTCCTTAGGTTAGTTAGGTTTAAGTAGTTCTAAGTTCTAGGGGACTGATGACCATAGATGTTAGGTCCCATAGTGCTCAGAGCCATTTTAACTTGAAACATTCTAAGGAGGCATTAGTCGTTTACCAGTCTGCTATTTTGTTGAAAACTCACATGATGCGACTGTGACTGTGTGAAAATACGGGTTAATTCTTACTATAAAATAAAAACAGCAACTAGCTACCGTTATAAAGTTATTTATTCGGAATAAGTAGTCCCATTACCGGTTTTTAACGGACAAGTTGACGCGCGGGATAGCCGCGCGGCCGTTGGCGCCTTGCAACGGTTCGCACGCGGCTGCCCCAGTCGGAGGTTTGAGTCCTCCATCAGGGATGAATGTGTGTGTTGTCCTTAGTTAGTTTAAGTTAGATTAGGTAGTGTGTAAGCCTAGGGACCGATGACCTCAGCAGCTTGGTCCCATAGGAACTTACCAACACAAAACGGACAAGTTCATCTTCAGATAGTTCTTCACGTTTAAAAAAATGGTTCAAATGGCTCTGAGCACTATGGGACTCAACTGCTGAGGTCATTAGCCCCCTAGAACTTAGAACTAGTTAAACCTAACTAACCTAAGGACATCACAAACATCCAAGCCCGAGACAGGATTCGAACCTGCGACCGTAGCGGTCTTGCGGTTTCAGACTGCAGCGCCTGTAACCGCACGGCCACTTCGGCCGGCCACGTTTAAAAGAACGACATTCTGCTCATGTGATGTTCACTGGTTGTGGCGAAGATTCCTTGTGGTGGTGGTGCACTGCAACAATCAAGGGGACCATTTTATTGTAAATGGACCTGTCAATGAAATACAATAACATAAACAACTTCCTAAAATAACCAGTAAATTGTTTTATGTTATTTAATCGTACCTTCTACGTCCTTTCATTGTACAACTGATTGTTTCTGAAGTAAGGCAAATTTCGCCGAATTTAGAGAAGATTTAAGTATTTCCTGGACTTCGAGCAAACAAAAAATGTAGAACACGAGACTTTCCACTAGCTGTCGCTTTGTTCATGTAGTACCTACGATCTCATAGCTGTATATGTGAAAGTGTGGCCGGAGCTGTATTTCTAATAAGCAGCATAATAACATTGGCTGTTTCCTGGTTGGTTGGTTGGTTTGGGGAAGGAGACCAGACAGCGTGGTCATCGGTCTCATCGGATTAGGGAAGGATTGGGAAGGAAGTCGGCCGTGCCCTTTCAGAGGAACCATCCCGGCATTTGCCTGGAGTGACTAAGGGAAATCACGGAAAACCTAAATCAGGATGGCCGGATGCGGGATTGAACCGTCGTCCTCCCGAATGCGAGTCCAGTGTCTAACCACTGCGCCACCCCGCTTGGTGGCTATTTCCTGTTTTCACTTTATTGTAAGAATTAACATGTTTTCCAGTCTGTTCTGCATACACATCCTTACTGTAAAAAAGTTATCTTTCTTTTAAAGAATCTAATGTAACTTATGTGAGCATCTCCCCCAACATCATCTTTCTGTCTAATATGATCTTCTCAAAGCTAGAAAACACGCATCTAAATTCCGAGAATTTTCTCATTAAATCCATCTGACACGGATCCCGAATACAAAATGAGATATTTCATTCTTTATGACAGGTGATAGCCTAGACGCTTTGTCTCATGCATGTAGCAAAGCGCCTATAGATCCACGACGCAGACACTCCCACTGTGGGAAACAGCAGTTCTGACAGTACTCAACATTCGGCTGAATTGTTGATATCGTCAACAAAGCGGCATATCATTACCGTTGTTTTCCATGTTACCGCACCTTTGTTTCAAACGCATCTTCGCTGTGCTGTGGCGGAACTATCTTCAAAAGGACCGCCGGACCGCTACTCGGTGAGAAGACCGACTCGGGTATTTACATTTAACATCTGCTGACCCGCCATAGTATTATTGCGCATCGCTGCCGCTGCACGCTCTTTTAATGAGTCTGCAGAGTTGCTGTTTCACCACACGGGCATCAGATAGTGATTTAAGCGCCGTTTCTGCCTTCGTTCATACATAGTAATGCGTAATTAAATTAGAAATGCTAAACAGGTGCACACTGATAGACGACTGTGGCCGCGACACCTGGATGGGCGTTGAAACTTTGATTCGCCCCTTGTTTCGTCGCCGCCTTGCTTCCTTTTTTTTTTCTTACGCTTTTTTTTTGTGGCCGACTGAATGATATGCAGCCGCTGGGAGCGACCGCGAAGCATTATGCTAATGACTCTGGTGAATGAGCGACGCTGACAGCGAGGCGTAAATATTGATTTTTATAAATGTTCCCAGAAGGTTTATTTCTAAGTATAGCCAGCGAACACGGAAGAACGTCCGCCATGTTTACACGTTATTTCGTATTAGGTTGGTGAAACTGCGAAGGAAAGGGAACAGATAATGCAAGGTTCTTATCATAAACAACTTTTCAGAATTTTCCATAGAGTATTTTTTACCCTGGTAATATCGATGTCCGTAGGGCTTTTACGCTGCGAGAAGAGGTAGTGACAAAGCAGAAATAAAAAACACATCATTAACTCATTTAATATGTCTGTCGAATTATGTGCAACATAGGAAGGAGTTCAAGTAATGTAATAGCTACTAGATAGATACATTGAAACTCAAACCAGTAATTTTACACTAACGCAGAAAATTTGAAAGTAAAGAAAAGGCCGTGAAAGCAGAGTTGAAGACGGGGTAGTCGAAAACACAGCTAACCAGAGATTATACAGAAGAAATATAGCCAAAATATGATATACGGTCATGAACTATGCGGCTGGTCCCGGCGGAGGTTCGAGTCCTCCCTCGAGCATGGGTGTGTGTGTTTGTCCGTAGGATAGTTTAGGTTAAGTAGTGTGTTAGCTTAGGGACTGATGACCTTAGCAGTTAAGTCCCCTAAGATTTCACACACATTTGAACATATATGATATACACGTACTTCTTCATACATTTCCTTCGTACTCATCAGGGTAACTGCTTCAGAACAAAATATCCACATCACGACTGAGAAACTCCAAAAATCAGAGAGTCTCAACTGTAGTGTGTAAGATCTGCTCTTTCTTATTTTCCATTGGACTGCCACAACAACCCAACAGGCTGTGTTCACGATAAAAGAAGCTCCACCTCTAACAGTAACTACTCTGCACTAGCCCTCGCTATTAACGACTCCCACCAGCTTCCACGATCATTCAGTGCAGGCGTGGACAAGACACGATTTTTACGGAAAAGCTTCTGCCACTGTAGTATCACTTAATCCACAATAGGTGTAACACCCTGCAAGACACGGTTCCCGGGACTGTTTTAGTATACTAGAATCTGGTTACAAAAAAAATGGTACAAATGGCTCTGATCACTATGGGACTCAACTGCTGTGGTCATAAGTCCCCTAGAACTTAGAATTACTTAAACCTAACTAACCTAAGGACAGCACACAACACCCAGCCATCACGAGGCAGAGAAAATCCCTGACCCCGCCGGGAATCGAACCCGGGAACCCGGGCGTGGGAAGCGAGAATGCTACCGCACGACAACGAGATGCGGGCAATCTGGTTACATCCCGAGTTATTTAGACGGGGACCTACAGGAAGTAGTCATTCCGCAATCGACGTCCACCTCTGTCTTCAGTGTCAGCTAATGTTACTTTTGCATAAATATTACCGCACTACGGCCCGAAAGCCGCTGTTCGTCGCTGTTTGCAGGTCGCGTAAGATCAGATCTTTTACCGACGCAACCAATGAGCAAAATGTGGACCGACAGGTATTTCGCCAGTGTACACCACTTGACATACGTCAGGAACAGTAAACATCAACTATCTTATGTGGTAAAAATAAAATGACACAGCACTATATGTACCATAGGATCGAGAGAATGTTCGAGGTGCGGCTGTGGTGAATGCATAATAAGGCGTACAGGAAGCGACTAATGGCTTCAAATGGCTCTGAGCGCTATGGAACTTCTGAGGTCATCAGTCCCCTAGAACTTAGAACTACTTAAACCTAACTAACCTAAGGACATCACACACATCCATGCCCGAGGCAGGATTCGAACTTGCGACCGCAGCGGTCGCGTGGTTCCAGACTGTAGCACCTAGAACCGCTCGGCCACCCCGGCCGGTCAGGAAGCGACTAACCAAAACATATCATTAGTGGAGTTTCCTCAGAAATCCAATCAAGGAACTACTTAAATTATGTGAATAAAGTTAATAAAATGTAATTTTGTGGGTGTTAAGGCTACGCTGCAACATTTAGTTGGCTACCTCTCAAGTATGTAGTCGTATGACATTGTTGACTGGGAGAGCCCCGAGGGAAAGTTCAACTGCCTATTTGGAAAGACTTGTCCACGATTGTATCTTTCCTCTGTGAAGTATCTTATGTTGTCTGTCTTGTGTTTGTATGTGATGACGTGTGTCTGTGTGTGCGTGTGTGTCAGAGAGTGTGAGAGAGAGAGAGAGAGAGAGAGAGAGAGAGAGAGAGAGAGAGAGAGAGAGAGAGATGGAGGGAGAAAAGGAAGTGGATAATACCTGGTAACGCATACGTCCTGCTCCTTTCGAATAGCACCAGACGAGCACACTAGATTTACTTCACCATGCAATGGACGGATCGCTATCAACAGGTCTCTTTCCGTGAGACACAGCGGAGAGGTTTGGTAATCAAGAATTGAACACTACTACGTCTTTTCCCTTAACCTACGAAATACTTTCACTGAAACTACATTTCGTACAGGCTACCATCTAGACTAGGAGCATCACACAAGCATGCATTAGCGACGTCAGCTGCGGATGTAAATACCTGAACTGCATAAAAATTGCTACTACTGTAATCTATCCTGATCTAGATCCCAGTAATAGGATGCTCATGGACAGCTCACGATGTACACTGAAGAGCCCCATAAACTGCTAGACTGCCTAATATCGGGTAGGGCTCCCGCGATCACGCAGAAGTGCCGCAACACGACGTGGCATGGACTCTACTAATGTCTGAAGTAGTGCTGGAGGGAGATGATACCATCCTGCAGAGCTGTCCATAAATCCGTAAGAGTACGAGGCGGTGGGCATCTCTTCTGAACAGCACGTTCCAATGCATCCCAGATATGCTCAATAACGTTTATATCTGGGGAGTTTGGTGGCCAGCGAAAGTGTTT
Source organism: Schistocerca americana (assembly GCF_021461395.2). Lineage (NCBI taxonomy): Eukaryota > Metazoa > Arthropoda > Insecta > Orthoptera > Acrididae > Schistocerca > Schistocerca americana. Next base: position 419,518,757 of record NC_060121.1, on the reverse strand, counting down.
AAACTCAGAAGAGTGTTCCTGGAGCCGCTCTATAGCAATTCTGGACGTGTAGGGCGTCGCATTGTCCTGCTGGAATTGACCAAGTCCTTTGGAATGCACAGTGGACATGAATGGATGCAGGTGATGCTTACGTACGTGTCACCTGTCAGAGTCGTATCTAGACGTATCAGGAATCCCATATCACTCGAACTGCACACGCCCCATAACATTATAGAGCCTCCACCGGCTTGAACAGTCCCCTGCTGACATGCAGGGTCCATGGATTCATGACGTTGTCTTCGTACTCGTACACGTCCATCCGCTCGATACAATTTGAAACGAGACGCGTGCGACCAGACAACATGTTTCCAGTCATCAACAGCCCCATATCGGTATTGACAGGCCCAGGTGAGGTATAAAGCTTTGTGTCGTGCAGTCATCAAGGGTACAGGAGCGGGCCTTCGGCTCCGAAAGCCCAGATCGAAGGTAGTTTGTTGAATGGTTCGCACGCTGACACTTGCTGATGGCCCAGCATTGAAATCTGCAGCAGTTTGCGGAAGGGTTGCACTTCTGTCACGTTCAACGATTCTCTTCAGTCGTCGTTGGTCACGTTCTTGCAGGATCTTTTCCCAGGCGTAGAGATGTCGGAGATTTGATGCTTTACCGCATTCCTGACATTCACGGTACACTCGTAAAATGGTCGTACGGAAAAATCCCACCCTTCACCGCTACCTCGGAGATGTTGTGTCCCATCGCTCATGCACCGACTATAATACCATGTTCAAAGTCACGTAAGTCTTGATTACCTGTCATTGTAGCAACAGTAACCGATCTAAGAACTGCGCCAGACACTTGTTGTCTTATATAGCCGTTGCCACTGTAGCGCTGTACTCTGCATGTTCACATATCTCTATATTTGAGTACGCATGACTATTCCAGTTTCTTTGGTGCTTTAGTGTAGTAAGTTACTGGCTGATGGAACCTCGCACCGTGCCTATTATTCATGTCAGGGCCGATTCGAGAAAATTTTTCCACGCAAGCGACATATTATTTGCTCCCCTCCCAACACCATTTTTCCACACAAGCGCCAAATCATTTGACGCCCTTGTTCCTTTGCCTCCACCCGCCATACATTAGTTGACCTGATTGCCTTTCCTCGGACTCCTGACCTGACTTTTCATAATAAATCTAGATGTGGTGGGTATCAAAATTGGTTGTTATCGCTATTAATCATGATACGCCCTATGTACACATTTTGTACCTGGAGTGCTTCTCTCAGCTTAACGCCGTATGAAATCTGTTACGTCGCTTGGGCCTTCAACAGGCGCTGGTTCACAGTAGGCTTTGCTTCTGAGAACTTCCGGTAAACGTAATGCGAGATCTCCGTCCCAAGCACCGCTCGTACCCTGCGAAATTAGTACCGTAAATGGATACTCCACGACGAAATCAAGATGAGCAGCTACATGGGCAATGGTTGTCTCTATACTGCGGTGAGTCACATAATGGGGTAGATATCCGCCGGAATGTAGCGGTCATGAACGATCTCATGTGACTTTTAATTCTTTAACATTGCCGCATCGTCGACCAGTAATCAAAATAGGTCATGCAGAGAATTTTCACAAATATGTTACTCGTATTCTTCCTTATCTTCTCCCGTTTCTCGACGTGGTGAGCATTGTTATATGGCTTTTTGGCAACAATAGTGACAGTTGGTGGCTGGAGGCCACCTCTACGCCCAGGGACGGAGTCTATGTATCCCTACATCAAGATTCCGCCTCTAGAAAAAATCTCATGTTCAGGTGTGGGAATGTTTTCTAAAGCCGGCCGCGGTGGTCTAGCGGTTCTAGGCGCTCAGTCCGGAACCGCGCGATTGCTACGGTCGCAGGTTCGAATCCTGCCTCGGGCATGGATGTGTGTGATGTCCTTAGGTTAGTTAGGTTTAAGTAGTTCTATGTTCTAGGGGGACTGATGACCGCAGATGTTTAGTCCCATAGTGCTCAGAGCCATTTTTTTTGTTTTCTAAATGTTTACAGAGCATTTACGAGGGTCGTTCAACAAGTAATACAAATTATTTTTCTGCATCAATTTGGTTAAAAAAAATTGTCGTGAACATCGTGTAATATTCCCGCTTTAGCCCCTAAAATTTCATGGTTCCGATAGGTGGCAGCGCAATTCGTCACCTCCAAAATGGCGTCTGTAACGGAGGTGAGTTCTAAGCAGGTGTCTTTTGGCGGGAAACCAGAGCATCACAGATATTCATAGGCGCTTGCAGAATGGTTACGGAGAACTGGCAGTGAAAGAAAGCACGGTGAGTCGTTGGGCGAGGAGTGTGTCATCATCGCAACAAGGGCGCGCAAACCTGTCCGATCTCTGCGTGCCGGTCGTCGCACACAACTGTGACTGCTGCTATCTTGGAACGAGCAAACACTCTCATTAGCGGTGATCGACGGATCGAAATCAAAGCGGACGTCTCTGTTGATAGTGCTGACACATCCGTCTACCATGTTCGGAACTGTTCTTCCTCATCTACCCTACAGCCGGGATCTCGGCCCTAAACTCTTGCATCTGTTTGGGCCAATGAAGGATGCACTCCACGGGAAGCAGTACGTGGATGATGTTATTGACCAAGACACTGGCTCCGACATCGACCAGTAGAGTGGTAGCATGACCAAAAAAAAAAAAAAAAAAAAAAAAAAAAAAAAAAAAAAAAAAAATGGTTCAAATGGCTCTGAGCACTATGGGACTTAACTCCTGAGGTCATCAGTCCCCTAGAACTTAGATCTACTTAAACCTAACTAACCTAAGGACACCACACACATCCATGCCCGAGACAGGATTCGAACCTGCGACCGTATCGGTCGCTCGGTTCCAGACTGTAGCGCCTAGAGCCGCTCGGCCACTCTGGTCGGCGTAGCATGACACCACGCAGGTTCTCCCAGTAAGGTAGGGAAAGGCTAGCGCATTGAACGGAGATTATGTTGAAAAATAGGGTTTTGTGGACAAAGGGAAGGGGAGTAGTATGTCGTACTGGAATCCTGAATAAAACCAGAAAGAAAGTATTGTATCACTTATTGAACGTCCCTTGTACCTGAGGTGGGACGTGGGACCAGCCACTTTTCACCTTGTTGTACGTAGGAAACCACTTAAAAACCACATGAATGCTGGCCGCCTCACCAGCACTCGCCGATTCGAGGCTGGCTCGCCTGGCTGAATCCCGCAAGCTCTCGCATTAACCGGCCTTGCTGTCGGACGGGTTTTCGCAAATACATTATTAGATCGAGAAATATTTGATTAATAGTGGGCCGAGCGGTTCTAGGCGCGTCAGTCCCGAACCGCGCTGCTGCTACGGTCGCAGTTTCGAATCCTGCCTCGGGCGTGGATGTGTGTGGTGTCCCTAGGTTAGTTAGGTTTAAGTAGTTCTAAGTCGAGGGGACTGATGACCTCAGATGTTAAGTCCCATAGTGCTCAGAGCCATTTGAACCATTAATAGTGCTCAATATTTTCCGCAGAAACGAAAATAACATCGAGTGTGTCCCAATAACGTAGATAGCGATTTTAATGTTCGCAGTATATGTAAACGAGTTATCAGACAGGATCAGCGGCAGGTAAACGAGTTATCAGACAGGATCAGCGGGACTATAACTGTTTTATCCTGTAGCGATGAGAGGACTCCAGGGCAGAATGCTGACAATACTGTGGTGTACAGGGTACTATCGCCGTTGGACGATAGTAAATAATCACAAATAGTTTTGAACAAAATTTCCTCTTGGTTTAATGAAAAATATTTCTGCGTAAGTGTACATAAATGTAAAATAATGCCCGTAACAAAGAGAAAAGAACACGATGCTATCTGCTTCCGAGAACGTCACGTCTTATAAGTATCATGTGATTGGAATACATCATCGCCGTTGGGGAACAAGTATTGTACCATGACTCGGACCTGAACAGCCGAAATCATGACACAACCCCTGGCAACAATGTGACCAAGAAGAATATGCATGGGGCCCTTGGAATATCACAATATCATTGCCCGAATAATCACCGAACCCTCGTCGTGATAGACTGTTGGGACGTGAAACCGGCCAGAAGGTGAAAACAGTGTGAAACAAGACTTCTGACAAAATGACTTCCTTGTATTACTCCATAGTCCACGTTATATGGCTCCGGCACTACTATTTCCTGTTAAGGACATTTGCATCAATGATGAGTGGTTTTCGAATTCTAGCTCTTCCTGCAATTACCTTCTTCTGGAGCTCCGTTTGCCTTGTTTTGGCGCTGACAGGGTTCGCGAATGCGACATTCAGTTCTGCAGTGACATTTGCTACGGTCGGCCTCCTGATTTTCACACACTCCTCTTCAATGAACGGCTGTCATGATAACTCAGCATACACTTTCGTCCGCGTAGTGACTTTGCAGCCGGTATTTTTCCGCTCCCCCAGTAAGCAGTATAAATCTTCCATAGCGTGCCTGTTGAAACACCAAACACATCGACTGACTTGGTTACGGATGCATCCACCATACAGGTACCGACAATTTGGCCACGTTCGAATTCGCTTAGCTCCAACATAAGGCAGTAACAACTACACAGACATTTTTAAGCCGACGACTGTCACTTAACAACGTATTAGAAGACATTGTAGAGCTGCCGTTCGTCGTAAGCTCTAACAGCACAACCTGCAGGCTTGGCTAGCTTCTCCATTTATGACCAAATATGCATTTCTCGGTAAGTTTACATACTTTTGTCTAACCCTTGCAGTCTGATGTTGTTTCTAGCTAGGCACACGTAGCAAAGGCTGGAATGTGTTTTGTTTTATTTTATAAAAAATGGTTCAAGTGGTTCTAAGCACTATGGGACTTAACATCCGAGGTCATCAGTCCCCTAGACTTAGTACTTAAACCTAACTAACCTAAGGACATCACATACATCCATGCCCGAGGCAGGATTCGAATCTGCGACCATAGCAGCCACGCGGTTCCGGACTGAAGCACCTAGAACCGCTCGGTCACAGCGGCCGGCTTTTATTTTATGTGTGACTTGTGCATAGCTGCTCTAAATTCTGACCATTGCTTTCTCGCAATGTAATCTTACGGTTCCTCAAAATTTCATTGTGATGAAGATATCCTTAATAGGGTCGAAACCTAGGTCAACCTACCAGACAATTATTTGCAACTTGTTGGCAGTGTAATCTTATGTTGGGACTAGTATACGGTTGCTGAGAAATTGCCGTATTTAAAAATGCCTTGCAAATAGGATAGAAAACCGATAATATTAGTGCGAAGTACCCACCACCACCGACTGTGCGGTGGCTCTGGAAGTACCGGGTGATGAAAAAGTCAGTATGAATTTGAAAACTGAATAAATTACGGAATAATGTAGTTAGAGAGGTACAAATTGACACACATGCTTGGAATGACATGGGGTTTTATTAGAGCCAAAGAAATACAAACGTTCAAAAAATGTCCGAGAGATGGCGTTTCATCTGATCAGAATAGCAATAATTCGCGTAGCAAAGTAAGACAAAGCAAAGATGATGTTCTTTACAGGAAATGCTCAATATGTCCACCATCATTCCTCAACAATAGCTGTAGTCGAGGAATAATGTTGTGAACAACACTGTAAAAGCATGTCCGGAGTTATGGTGAGGCAGTGACGTCGGATGTCTTTCAGCATCCCTAGAGATATCGGTCGATCACGATACACTTGCGACTTCAGGCTGGGGACCTGGGAGGCCAAGCATGACGAGAGTGGCGGCTGAGCACACGATCATCTCCACACGACGCGCGCAAGAGATCTTTCACGCGTCTAGCAATATGGGGTGGAGTGCCATCCTGCATTAACATTGTACGTTCCAGCAGGTGTTTATCAGCCAGGCTGGGGATGATTCGATTCTGTAACATATCGGCGTACATCTCACCCGTCACGGTAGCAGTTACAAAAACAGAATCACGCATTTCCTTGAAGAAAAAAGGCCCGATAACGGTAGATGTTGTAAATCCAACCCATACCGTGACTTTCTCGTTTTACAGTGGAGTTTCCAAGAAAGTTTTAGGATTTTCGGTAGCCCAAATTTTGCAGTTGTGGGCGTTGACAGACCCTCAGAGCGTGAAATGAGCTTCGTCGGTCAACAACACGTTACTCAACCAATCGTCATCGTCCGCCATCTTTTGAAACGCCCACACCGCAAGTGCCCTCCGCTTCACTAAATCGCCAGGTAACAGTTCATGATGTCGATGGATTTTGTACGGATAGCGTCGGAGGGTACGCCTAGGTGCCAACCAAACAGTAGTGTATGGAATGCCGGTGCGACGTGCGACTGCACGAGCGCTGACTTCCCCCTGCATAGACAAATCGCTACAGTCTCCATTTCTTCCTGAACTGTCTCAGCAGCATTACGTCTTGTGCTCGGTCGGACACTAAGGGGTCTATCGTCTAAACAACCCGTGGCTTCGAACTTCGAAATCATTCTCGTCACAGCTGCATTTGTCAACGGACCTTCCCCTTCCTATGGCGATAGGATGGTAATGCTGAACTAGCACATTCCCCGTTTTGGTAATACAGCTTCACTAAAAGCGCCTTTTCAGGTAACGTCAACATGCTGCGACTGCTGGCGCATCTGATTCTCTCTCTCATTACAGCTCCTTTTATACACGATTGTCATGCGCAGTCACTGACGTTTTGCTGTCCAGCGCCATCTCTCGGACATTTTGTGAACTTTGTTTTTTTTTTGTTCTAATAAAACCCCATGTTATTCCGAGCATGTGTGTCAATTTGTACCTCTCTATCTACATTATTCCGTGATTTATTGGGTTTTCAAATTTATACTGACTTATTGATCATCCTGTATGTATGTAGCTGAGGTCCATTTATTTTCAGGCGTTCGGTTAAACTATTGTTATAAGAAGAAGTGCACTCACCAATGCGTAACGAGTTCCTGGCGTCAGCGGCGTTGTCGCCGATGGCTGGGCTGGTTCTGGAAGCGCCGTCGCCTTCCACCTGCTGCTCTGCACGGGAGGCTACTGAGCGACCTCGCGTCTTTAATGTAATAACAAGTGGGAGCCGGAGCAGCCAATATGTCGCGCCGGTGGCTGCCTGCGGGCGGCGCGCCTCGGCTGCGCAGCCAGAAAACAATATTCCGATATTAAAAATTGATTGTCGGCGTCCCCGGCGGCGGCGGCGGCGGCAGCCGAGCGGAAAGCCGCGCCGAGCCGGGACGGGACGGTGGATCGCGGCCGCCTGCGAGCGGCGAGGCCCACACCACAGCCGCCAGGCGCCGGGAATTCGCGGGGCTTCCTGCGCCAGCACGCAAAAAGAAAATAAAAATCATTCTCGCTAAACGGCAAACTTCCTTGATGGGAAAACGAAAAGTCTTCAACTTTATGTTGCCGTGTATGTGAAAAGGAAAGAAAAATATTTCCCGCCACTGGCACTTGCCAGTTGGCTCTCTAGTCCTGCGCTGCTGCTGCAAAGAAGCTAAAGCGAGAGGAAATGGCGGACATAAGAAATTCTCGTAAATCCGCAAGTACATTATTTCTTTCTCTGCTCTACTATTCCCCTGTTTCTTTTATTCCTCATCACCTTACTGGGCAATCTACTTCGCCATCTTCGCCTCTACTTACGAGGCATTCTCTGTTGGATAGAAAATACCTAACTGTTTAAGCCTTTAAATCTCTCAGTCTACGTGATATTAAATGTTCTTAATCACCAACATGCATCTTGTGTTCTTCATACTTCAAATTTATGGCCATGCCTTTTCGCTTTACGCTAGATTTTAACAGCCTTAAATCACTGCGTTTCTCTTTTTATATACCCAATCATTCGAAGAATGAAGGACTAGAGGTGGACCAAAGCGTCGTTGTCTTCTTCAATTTGTGAAGCTGTTTCTCTTGAATAAATCACCCAAATTTTTAGAGATTATAATCTTTTCTTTGCCTGTACATGTACATCACATTTACCGAATTCCGTTCAATTCAGATAATTCCTTCGTGGTGCATCGTTTTCTCTCTCTCTCTCTCTCTCTCTCTCTCTCTCTCTCTCTCTCTCTCTCTCTCTCTCTCTCTCTCTCTTTTCACCCCCCTTAGAGTCGGGATTGACCAAGGTGAAGATACCTGGATTCAGTTACGAATGATTTTGCAGTAGTAGGCTTAACATCAGAAGAGGCACGAATGTTAGCACTGAATAGGGGATCATGGAGGCATTTTATAAGGGGGACTATGCTCCAGACTGAACGCTGAAAGGCATAATCAGTCTTAAATGATGATGATGATACTGACGATGTACATACGACCAAGTATTTCTATACAATACTTAGCTCGTTTTAGGTCCAAATTACTGTCTTATAGGTCTACATCATTTCTTTTTTTCTCTTAGGCGAATAACAACATAATACAACCGATTCATGAAGTTGATACAGAAACGAAATATGTCGTTTCAAGAATGAATACTAAGCCTGTAATTGTTTGTAACTACACAAAATACTGCGACGACAAGTGTATAGTAGACGAATTGACGTGGTTCTCTATCGGCTTACGTGAGCTACAAAAGATCGTGACGCAGTCGTAATGGAAGGTGATAGATGAGATAAAACATTCAGGAGCAACGTAGCTGAAAATAGTAATGCATAGAAAATCCTAGAGGAAGTCTTTATCCATTAATAGGGAGCTTATTAATTTGGAGTTATTTATTCACTGCCTTGCAGTACATTGCACCGGCGAAAATACAGCTCCACTGTGAATAGTGTCCTCGAAAGCAGCATGAGTTGGTTGACGTTCGTAAGCAGCTGTAAATCGCTCTGACTGTTGCTGCTAATCGGTATGATGGAAGAGCTCCCGAGACTCATGTACTATACGTGTGATACTGATACCAGAGGTATCTCAAGTACTGTCTTCTCCTGTGGATTCTGTCTCCTCTGTAGAAAGTACAGGATCTGTCATTATCTGTCCATTAGAGTGCGCGTGACGTGTCAATGGTAGACCTAGGCGTACTGCTCAGGGTTGATGGGGACAAGAAGAGGACTCAGGGTATTGTACCGATCTCCCTAACCGACAAATCTGAGGTGCTGTCTTTCACTAAAACTGAAACTGAGCCCATGGGACTCGCTTCACTTATTTTCCGGAAACATGTTTTGTCCGGTGTCAAGACGAGGCAAACACGAAAGGTTAGGGGTCTATTAATCGTCGGCAGTTCAAAAGTATGGCGAATGATGGTACCCCTTAGGGAAATGGCAGCAAGGGGCAAGAAAGGACACCAGGTGCACTCAGTGTGCATGCCTGGGGTCCTCACTCAGCATGTTGAAGAGGCTATTCCAGCATCCATTGAGGGAACAGGCTGCAACCAACTCCAGATTGTGGTGCACGCTGGAGCAAATGAAGCCTGTCATCTGAGGACCGAGATCATACTTGGGTCATTCCAGGGACTGGCAGAGAAGGTTGAGAAGACCAGTCTTGCGCGCGGAGTTCCAACGAAGCTCACAATTTGCAGCATTGTTCCTAGAACTGATAGTGGCCTTTTCGTTCTGAGTCGAGTGAAAGGAGTGAACCAGACATTTCGAAGATTCTGTGACTTCTTGGACTCTCACCATAGGTTGAGAATTGTAGGGTCCCCCTAAATGCGTCAGGTTTGCACTACACGTCAGACGCTGCTACTCAGGCAGCTGACTGTGTGAGGGATGCACACGAGGGTTTCTTAGATTAGGCAACTCTCCATCTAGTCCAGACAACGATAGCTGTATGGAATCCGGAAGTATCGTAAGATGGAAAGAAAATCCTAATGGCAAACTGCCGAAGCATTCGCAACAAAAGTGCCAGAGTTTGAAGTGCTCGTGAAAAGCAGTGACGTTCAAATAATGCTGGTTGAAACCTGAAATGGCGACAGTGAGATCTTTTGGGAAAATTTAAGTGTACATCGAAAGGATAGGCAAGTGGGAAATGGAGATGGTGTATTTATCACAGTAGACAAGAAACTCAAATCTACCGAGATAGAAATTGAAGCTGCATGTGACATTGTTTGGGCATGACTCAGTATAGTGCGTGTGCATAAAATGATAATTGGATCCTTCCGCCGGCCGGTGTGGCCGTGCGGTTCTAGGCGCTTCAGTTTGGAACCGCGTGACCGCTACGGTCGCAGGTTCGAATCCTGCCTCGGACATGGATGTGTGTGATGTCCTTAGGTTGGTTAGGTTTAAGTAGTTCTAAGTTCTAGGGGACTGATGACCTTTGCTAGCTCGTAGAAAGTGCTGAAATCTGCTCTCTCGCTAACAGTATCAATACTGCATGTCTGGTTTCCTTACTAATTGGGTCTCTGCTTCCACTGTTCAGATTTAAGAAAAGAAGGAATTTTGTTGTTCAAAGACGACGAGATCTTTTCAGGAAGAGCGTGAGATCATGTTGCGGAAGGATATGAAAAGCAATCAGCAGTGTCCTTTCCCAATCCAATCCTTACAGGCATTGGCCGTAATAGTTTAGGGAACCACGACAAACCCACTTGGATGCTAGACGACGTTCTCCTCCCGAAAGTGGGTCTAGCGCCTTACTACTGTGCCACTACATTTGGTGTTTAGGTTCAAGGCTTGAGGTAATTACCGTTTTTTATTCCGATAACGCAGAAACTGTTGTGGTTGGCAGGAGAGCCAACACCGTGTTACTGGAGGAGGCCGAAAGGCACGCGTTTTAGCTCACGCAGGCTGGCGTGAGGTCTGGAACAGGACAAGGAAATTAGAATTTAGAAAAACGGACGTAGCTGGAGGAATACTTAACTTTAATCCATTAATGATGAACGTCGCTCTTGACGGTACATGATTCACAATATCAATAGTAACTGAATATGGCGCCTTGCTAGGTCGTAGCAAATGACGTAGCTGAACGCTATGCTAAACTATCGTCTCGGCAAATGAGAGCGTATTTTGTTAGTGAACCATCGCTAGCAAAGTCGGTTGTACAACTGGTGCGAGTGCTAGGAAGTCTCTCTAGACCTGCCGTGTGGCGGCGCTCGGTCTGTAATCACTGATAGTGGCGACACGCGGGTCCGACGTATACTAACGGACCGCTGCCGATTTAAAGGCTACCACCTAGCACGTGTGGTGTCTGGCGGTGACACCACAGAGACTGTTAAAAATTCTACGCTCAGATTGCTCGAAATACCGTAGGTGCACTATTCCTATGATGTTTCCACTCTTAGTGTGGGCATCACACATACACACACACACACACACACACACACACACACACACACACACACATTATATGTTACACATAAATACTCAAAATGTTAATTTTTGACTGGAATAATTGGGATAATGGTCAATATTGCCTCAAGAGTAAATTAGTTGCTACCTCGCTGTTCTGACCAAGGTTTTCGGGAGATTATCCCTGGCTATCAGGCAAACGCTGAGTGTGGAAATCCCCTACCAAATATTCCCAATTAGGAACCTGTGTGCACCAGTCCCAATCTACTGGGATATTTGGCTAAAAAGAACAAAGTTCTACAACAGAGCACGCCCATCTTAGCACTCATGAGTGTGGAATGACATATATAAAAATAAAAGAAACCTCTTTGTATGCAACATCCACAACTGACTGAGATCTAAGCTACATCTATGCGTTTCCCCAATTCTGTGTAATTCCGTTTTTCCTCTTGCTAGCAAAACTAGATAATATTTGAAACTTCCTGGCAGATTAAAACTGTGCGCCGGACCGAGACTCGAACTCGGGACCTTTGCCTTTCGCCGGCAAGTGCTCTACCAACTGAGCTACCCAAGCACGACTCACGCCCCGTCCTCACAGCTTTGGAAGGTAGGAGACGAGGTACCGGCAGAAGTAAAGCTGTGAGAACGGGGCGTGAGTCGTGCTTGGGTAGCTCTGGTGGCAGAGCACTTTACCCGCGAATGGCGAAGGTCCCGAGTTCTAGTCTCGGTCCGGCACACAGTTTTAATCTGCCAGGAAGTTTCATATGAGCGCACACTCCGCTGCAGAGTGAAAATCTCATTCTAGATAATAGTTGACCGTAGCTCTAACGGTGTCGGTGTCACTGTACGAAGGCAGGTAGTCTACACCCACAAGTACACATACATCTATTACTCGGCAAAGAACTATGAAAGGAATGGCAGATGGTACCACTTGTCGTTTCATTCACGTATGACGCACGAGAAGAATGACTGTGTGCGCTGTTCTTAGTCCGATCTTACCTTCGCAATCCATACTGAAGCAGTACGTAGGAGACTGTACTATATTCCTACATTACTTGACATTAAAATTGCTTCACTACAGACGCGAAATTTAACCGACAGGAAGAACATTCTATGATATGCAAATGATTAGCTTTTCAGAGCATTCACACAAGGTTGGCGCCGGTGGCGACGCCTACAACGTACCGACATGAGGAAAGTTTCCAACCGATTTCTCATACACAAACAGCAGTTGACCGCCGTTGCCTGCTGAAACGCTGTTGTGATACCTCGTGTAAGGAGGAGAAATGCGTACCATCGCGTCTCCGACTTTGAAAAAAGGTCGGGTTGTAGCCTATTGCGATTGCGGTGTATCGTATCGCGACACTGCTGCTCGCGTTGGTCGAGACCCAATGACTGTTAGCAGAATATGGAATCGGTGGGTTCAGGTGGGTAATACGGAACGCCGTGCTGGATCCCAACGGCCTCGTATCACTAGCAGTCGAGATGACAGGCATCTTATCCGCATGGCTGTAACGGATCGTACACCCACGTCTCGATCCCTGAGTCAACAGATGGGGACGTTTGCAAGACAAAAACCATCTGCACGAATAGTTCGACGACGTTTGCAGCAGCATGTACTATCAGCTCGGAGACCGTGGCTGCGGTTACCCTTGACGCTGCATCACAGACAGGAGCGCCTGCGATGGTGTACTCGACGACGAACCTGGGTGCACGAATGGCGAAACGTCATTTTTTCGGATTAATCCAGGTTCTGTTTACAGCATCAGGATGGTCCCATCCGTGTTTGGCGACATCGAGGTGAACGCGCATTGGATGCGTGTATTCGTCATCGCGATACTGGCGTATCGCCCGGCCTGATGGTAAGGGGTGCCATAGGTTACACGTCTCGGTCACCTCTTGTTCGCATTGACGGCACTTGAACAGTGGACGTTACTATTGAGATGTGTTATGATCCGTGGCTCTACCCTTCATTCGATCCATGCAAAACCCTACATTTCAGAAGGATAATGCACGACCGCATGTTGGGGGTTCTGTACGGGCCTTTATGGATACAGAAAATGTTCGAATGCTGTCCTGGCCAGCGTATTCTCCAGATCTCTCACCAATTGAAAACGTCTGGTCAATGGTGGCCGAGCAACTGGCTCGTCGACCGAGCGAGGTGGCGCAGTGGTTAGACACTGGACTCGCATTCGGGAGGACGACGGTTCAATCCCGCGTCCGGCCATCCTGATTTAGGTTTTCCGTGATTTCCCTAAATCGCTGCAGACAAATGCCGGGATGGTTCCTTTGAAAGGGCACGGCCGACTTCCTTCCCCGTCCTTCCCTAATCCGATGAGACCGAAGACTTCGCTGTCTGGTCTCCTTCCCCAAACCAACCAACTAACCAACTGGCTCGTCGCAATACGCCAGTCACTACTCTTGATGAACTGTGGTATGGTGTTGAAGCTGCGTGGGCAGCTATACCTGTACACGCCATGCAAGCTCCGTTTGACACAATGCACAGGCGTATCAAGGCCGTTATTATGGCCAGGGGTAGTTGTTCTGGGTACTGATTTTTCAGGATCTGTGCACCCAAACTGCATGAAAATGTAATCACATGTCAGTTCTAGTATAAAATATTTGTCCAGTGAATACCCGTTTATCATCTCCATTTTTTCCTGGTGTAGCAATTTTAATGGCTAGTAGTGTAGATTGCTCACTTAAAGTTGGTTCCTGAAACGTTGTAGGTAAAGTTTCCTGGGATAGTTTGTCTCTATTTTCAAGCGTCCGCCGGCGCAACGTCCTCAGTATCTCCGGTGGGTCAAACGAACCTCTGGCCTTTCAATAAAACAGAAGTGTGTAGACCAGTGCGGTAATGTGAGACGGCGAGTATGGTGGCCGGTGTGAGCACGGTTCACCCTCCGGCTTGCGCCCGGCCCGGCCCGGGGTCGATAGGGCGGGTCGTGCCGGTGCAAACAACTTGTTGTCCGCCGGCTGCCGCTGGGCCCCGGCCCCGCTACCTGATTTATTGGGCACACCGCCACTGCGCCTAATGGCGCCCCATGTTTTCTTTGCAGCCTCCTCCAGAGCCCGCGACGCAGGCGGCCGGAGCCTGCCTGCCACTTTGTGCAACGTCTCTGGGGAGCCAAGAGAGGGACTCGCTAGTGAGGTCTCTTTTCACTGTGAAGTGTTACTGAAAACATGGGCTTGGCTGCCAACAAGCGGGCTCACCTCCGCAGTGATTCAATGCCCAAACTGATTAATTTTATGATTCAGCTTTCCAGACAGAAGACCTATCGGGCGTCCATCTGTATTTGATAATAATTTATGTTTGGCGTATTCCACTCTATGGTCTTTAGTTGTGATATTGGTAACTACAGTTGATCGGTCTTCGGACAGTCGTACAAAGGTCTGAGGATGGAGTTACATAACAACTGCTAAATCAATAATACAGGGTGAAAAGCATAAATTTGAATACATGAAATAGTAAGCTGATTGTCCGATAGTTCTCCCACTTACCAGTCCTTGCTGTCTTCGGGAGTGTGTGGATGACATTTTTCCGAAATTGTAATGGTATGTCCCCAGATTCTACACATTTGCACTCTTACCGTTGAAGCCTTTACTTTTAATTTTAATGAAGGTATTTTGAATTTCTAGTACATTGAATCAGTTTTCGACGACCATTTCTTTGTCTATTTCTTCACAATTTTCCTGCAGCCATTTGGCCATGGATTCAGTGTACTCTTACTTAATTCATTACTAAGTGACATACTGATGTATTCCTGTTCTTCACTGAAGATTTTTGAACTTCCTTCGTTACTCAATCAGTTGAAATATTTCTTCTGTTGCCCATAGTTTCTTCGCAGCTACCTTCTTTGTAGCAGTATTCACTGTCCTACTTTTGTTATTGCCTTTTTTAGAGATATCCATTCCTCTTCGTCCGAATTACATGTTATGGTATTCATTCTCACAGTATCTACAGTGTTAGAGACCTTCCTCACTACTTCAGTACCTTCCCTTTTCAGATTTTCTACCTTCGATGCCATGTCAAACTTCCGACACTCCGTGCTCCAAATCGTTGTGTTACCCCTTCGTTGGTTATTCAATCTTTTCCTCATAGTTACCTCATATTTGTCAGTCCTGTCCCGGAGATCAGAATGGGGGCTACTCCGGTTCAAATGGCTCTGAGCACTATGGGACTTAACTTCTGAGGTCATTAGTCCCCTAGAACTTAGAACTACTTAAACCTAACTATCCTAAGGACATCACACACATCCATGCCCGAGGCAGGATTCGAACCTACGACCGCAGCGGTCGCGCGGTTCCAGACTGTAGCGCCTAGAACGACTCGGCCACCCCGACCGGCGGCTACTACGGTATCATTTGCTAACGGACAGATCATGACACGTTTTCTGTTAAGGCTACGTGTCCTGTGGATACACATTATTTGTCTTAAATACAGTGGTTTCCATTGCCCTCTGCATCCTCATGCCATTAATCATTATTGATTGGTGCTTTGGTCACTAATAAACTCTATTATCAATTCTAGTTCTTTAAATCTGTTGCTATATTTCGACATTTTGTAAGAAGTTGTCACTCGTACCCTCATCTTCGTCGTTCCGGTGCCAAAGTCACTCTTGTAACCGGGGCTTTAAGGAAGGGTAAAATTTCTTCTACTTCCAAAATTTTGATCACAGTCTCACAACGGTGACTACATCACACCTAAATACACTGCAAACCCCTATGAAGTGCATGACAAAGGGTACTTAGCATGATACCATGTGTTAGGCTTTTTCTCGCTCCAATCGCGCATTTAGCGAGGGATCAGATAGCTGCTTAAATGTCCCTGTACATGCTATAATTAGTCCAATTTTATCTCCACGATCCCTATAGAAGCAATACCTAGGGAGCAGAAGAATATCTCTAGATTCTTCATTTAATATTGGTTTTTTGAGGGATTTCGCGGAGTAATTTTTACCCGTCTTAACGTCTGTTAAATCAGCTTTTCAACATTTCTGCGTAAGTCAAAAAAACCTGTGACAACTCGTTCTTCTCTTATTTTTGCAAGTTCAATATCCCCTTTTATTTCTATTCCATATGGTACCCACGTACCCGAGCAATATTGTAAGGTGGGACCCGCAAGTGATTTGCTAGCACTCTCCTCTGTTGATTGACTGCATTTTGCCAGTATCCTGTCAATGAACCGTATTACCTGCTACTGAATCCATGTGATCATTTCATTTTATATCCCTACAGACTGTTTCATCCACGTGTTTATATGATTTTAGTGATCGTAATATGACTCAGTTGATGGGAGTTTGTAAAGGTTCGTAACTAATACCGACTTTTAGTTCATCAGTAACGCTGCCGCAGCACCAGATTTCGGTATCGCCTCTCGGCGTGTGCCTGGGTCTGTATTACGGCTGTTGATAAAATATCGTTATATCGATATTTTCTCGAAAATATTTCGATATATATATATATATATCGCATATACTTTACTCCTGATACATCGACATCGAAATGATAATATCGAGTGCCGATATTTTTATATTATATTATTTTTTTCTAATTTTTCGGTATAGAACTTAAATTGTTCTTTTGAAATTGTAGTAGAACATAATTTTACTGTCGCTGTATTGAGAAGTTTCACTGTCTTTTGAGCTTTCATCACGGCAAGTATAGGTGACACAAAGAAGTAGACCGAGTGCAGTGGGGGGGGGGGGGGGGGGGGGAGGAGTGGTGTGAATGGAACAATAAGATTTCTGATGTGAAGAAACAGCACAACAGTTGCGTTAAAAACAATTGGCTGAAAATGACGAACAAAAATCTATATGACATGACTAGTCTTTTCGGTGGGCGGAGAAATATGAGGCGAAAAGTTGATGTTATCAGCGCTGGGTGCTACCAACAGGAATTGCAACGTTTAGCTTCACCACGCAATTTTGACGCTACAGTTGCTAGCTCGCTGGCGTTGGCAGAAATGAAAAAAAAAAAAAAAAAAAAAATCAGGGAAGTCGGCATGAAGTGTTCCTTACTAATCCGATATGTGTCGAAACCGAACTACGGACCCATCGGACACCTTTTATTGCACCACTTACATGCAGTTACCATTGTTAGCAAAGTGTTAATCACCAAGTGTGAACGTGCATCGTTTTACTTCCAATTCTTGCTCTAAGCCTTATAGGCAGGCTGCTAGCTTGTTGATGTACAGAATATCTAATGATAAATAAATACTTAAAAATACAGCCCTAAAACCGACACTATATTCACAATGTGCTGCCGATAGTCTTATAGGCCAGTACGTCAATCAATATATAAACCGATACTGTCTTGGATAATCGGTTGCAAATAGTAATATGCTTTTAAGTATCGATTTATCGGATTCCTGATATTTTGAAAAATTTCAACAGTCCTAGTCTGTATGTCGTTGTGGGGGAAAACACGAAGAGAGGTCAGCAAACGCAGCGTCGTGTATCGTAGCCTTTGCCGGTAATCCGCCGTGGCCGCCAGTGTGGCGAATGCCCGCATCAGCGCTCGCCTGCGCCGTGCCTCGCCGACACGCGGTTTCCTTTCGTGGACAACGCAGTCGTGTCGTGCGTGTCGACGCGCCCTCCCAGTCAGGCGCAGGTATGAGTTCACTTAGAAAGTCGCCTCGCCGCGCCGTTAGCTGCTTGAGTTTCCAGCAGCGGTCGTCCTTCTGGCGTAACTGGCACTTCTGAACGACAGCGTGCAAATGATTAGGTTGACTGGGAAAATTCTGTAGAATTGTTCCTAAACTTTTCCTTCCCTATCAGGAGAAAGTTTCCCCAAAGACCCTATCAGGAGAAAGTTTCCGCAAAGATACCGGAGATATTCTCGTTGAAGTGTAGTTCGACGCACTTCTGAGCACACTTAATTCACCACGACATCTCGAATGTGCGTGACCAGGGTGTATGCTTTGTAACCAAATGTATTTTATTTATTTATTTCTCAAATAGCGGCGTACCCAGGGTGTATACTTTGTAATCAAATGTATTTTATTTATTTATTGGGGCCTGCAAGGACTGCATGTCGCTCGGCCAACAGTGGCCTCCTGCAGACCGACGCTTAAGGGAAACCAAGTACAAATTGACATCGAGAGGGAGGCCCTTTCATATGGCACTCGCGGTGTATACGCTGAAATTAACTGTAAATAATACGTCTTCTTTAGTGGGCGTCGCTCTACTGCAGTGTCACACATGACGAATAAACAGGAAAACAGTAGAACGTCTGTGTAGGGCAACGTTTTTACCTACAATTGTCACTTGGCTGAATGTGTATATCGCTGTTCGCCATCGTGCAAACACAGCCAGATCGTCACAGTAGCTGTGTATCTCTAACAAAGACGACGTTTGTCCTCACTTCGGTGACAATTAAAACGATTTCGCCCCCGGGTGGGCTCGAACCACCAAAGTTTCGGTTAACAGCCGAAAGCGCTAGCCGATTGCGCCACGGAGGCCTTCACTTTTATCAACTTCTGCTGTGTTTATCAGTGCAACTTGTATACCTTCTGCAGGTATCCCGCAGAATGGTAGCATCTGCTTACGCCTCTTCACGTGGATAACGTGCATGCACACTGTAGCGAGGCTCATAAACCAAATACATCGCCAAGTACGACATTTTATTACAAAGTGCATACAAAACAGTGTTCTGCCTACGCATTCAGAAAACCTCCGAGGCAAGTAGTATACTTGCCATAGCCTGTAGAACTTCCCTTTCATTCAGTGTACTGCCACGTGTTCGATGCTGCTCGAGCTAGCTCTGCTCTCAGCGGGAAGGTTAAAAAAATGAATGCATTCTGTGAGGGTCAAACTCACGACCCCTGGTTTACGAGACCACTGCTCTACCACTGAGCTAAGAAGGCGGCAGCTTTGCGTTTGTGAACCGAGCGAGGTGGCGCTGTGGTTAGCACACTGGACTCGCATTCGGGAGGACGACGGTTCAATCCCGTCTCCAGCCATCCTGATTTAGGTTTTCCGTGATTTCCCTAAATCGCTTCAGGCAAATGCCGGGATGGTTCCTTTGAAAGGGCACGGCCGATTTCCTTCCCCTTCCTTCCCTCACCCGAGCTTGCGCTCCGTCTCTAATGACCGCGTTGTCGACGGGACGTTAAACACTAATCTCCTCCTCCTCCTTTGCGTTTGTGAGTTATCCCCGAATTGTCACATCATACTGAATTTTATAGCCCTCGACCAGATATCGGATTTGGCACACAGCTGCTGTTGGAGGTGTCCAAATTGCCGTTTTCCAACTCTCTTGACTATTTCACCCTTACGATCGACGATGAGCGTCAAGCCTTGTGTACGTTGTGGGACTTTACATTTTATATTGTACAAATTCAGTTCCATTGCTAGTACATTTATTTGTTGAAAATTTTACAAAATTATAAAACAACCACTCCGTCTACAGCCCACAAGTGGTCCGTCGGGACCATCCGACCGCCGTGTCATCCTCAGGGGAGGATGCGGATAGGAGGGGCGTGGGGTCAGCACACCACTCTCCCGGTCGTAATGATGGTATTCTTGACCGAAGCCGCTTCTGTTCGGTCGAATAGTTCCTCAATTGGTATCACGAGGCTGAGTGCACCCCGAAAAATGGCAACAGCGCAAGGCGACGCGGATGGTCACCCATCCAAGTGCCGGCCAAGCCCGACAGCGCTTAACTTCGGTGATCTGACGGGAACTGGTGTATCCACTGCGGCAAGGCCATTACCACAAATGTATAAAATAAAAAATATAAATAAAAAATATATAATAAATACAAAAGCATATGCATAATTTTGCTTAAGCTTGTTGCTAACTTAGATAATGATAATAAATACGCCGGACGGGGTGACCGAGCGGTTCTAGACGCTTCAGTCTGGAACAGTGCGACCGCTACGGTCGCAGGTTCGAATCCTGCCTCGGGCATGGATGTGTTAGTTAGGTTTAAGTAGTTCTAAGTTCTAGGGGACTGATGACCTCAGAAGTAAAGTCCCATAGTGCTCAGAGCCATTTGAACCTTTTTTTTTTTTTTGATAATAAATACGATACATGATAAATTGTGGATTAAAATTAAAAGTATATTTAATGGAAGAAAAAAGAGATGGCAATTTGACTTAGATATGATGTGACCTTCTGCTACATATGTTGTCTTGGTAGTGGTAATAAAAATTTAATGTATTGAGAAAAATATTGAAAACACAAGAGTCCCGTCTATAGTCGCGTCCAATAGAGGCCGCCGATTTCTCCATTTACATTTGCACTACGAGTTGATTCAATGTCTCTAACCTAACAAATGCTTTTGGGATGTTCCCAGCCGCCTAAAATTACTCACGTACGATCTATCTGAATGCATGATTATGTGGAGAAAAGTGAATAGATACGAGCACATGTGGAGAAATTAAGCTTGGCGAGTCAAGATTTTGCCGTTGCTTCACTCTGCCCGTTTCATTAATTGTTCCTACAAAATATTATGCCACGTTAAACTATAGAATGTTCGTGGCCGTAAACTGAAATTTAGGTTTCATAATGCTGGTAACGGGTGCAAAAACGTATAACTGTAATTTATGAGTATTTTAGAATTATACTTAATTCGTCACTCGACGTTTCTAGCGTGATTTCATGTATGATATGATGCCACAAGAACATGAAATAATAGAAAGATGTTTGTGTACTGATGTGCCACTGTGTAGCAAATGTTGTTCTGAAAAATGTCCGCTGAATGTTGTCTACTGGCCTTTAGAATATCGTTAGAATATTTAGTTGGAGACCTCCTTGTGCGACACTCTTTCTCGTCAGACCATTAAGTTAAACCACTTGTATGTTTCTCGCAGAAATTGACGAGGACGCGCAGGTCCTACCACGAAGAATGTTTTTCTGCAGTATTCAGTAATTCTTAAAAGATGTCTGAGACCTAAACTCTCTTTCCTTATCTCTCTGTTTTCTCAAAAAAGAAATATATGTAATAAGTGAACATAAAAAGACATAACAATAATATTAGAAAAATCAAGTTTTTGCTTTGATCAACACTACGTAATGAAGCAGTTGTCTGCCCTTTTTCGCAGCTCTGCGTATCCATTATTTCCTCATGAAGTGAGCATATTTGGAAAAATACGTTAACGTAATTTAAACAACAGTGGGTGACAACTTCCTGCACGTAGAATGAAGCTCATGCTGTGCCCTTTTGTAGATAACTGTGATGTCACTGTGTGCACTTGATATGATTCCAGCATCTGGACAGAGGTAAAAGGAAAAAGGTATGCAGACTGTGAAGTATTGTCCCTCAGGTATCAAGTATTCTTGTCGCCTTGTCTTGGCAAATGTTAGATAATTAAGCCAGCGCTGACTGACTAGGATATGGTTTGATGAAACATAATTTGCGGGTGGATCAGCGCCGCTATTCCTCCCTCAGCTTAAGCCTAGGCATTCAAGGCAACTAAGGATCGTTGTGTTTAGTTCAGAACCGATCCAGATTCATTAAAATAAGACTTTGGCGCTGTCTATTTCTGTGTGTGGGTATTTGTTGTTACAATTTTGAAATAGCCTTGATCAAATATTGCTTGAAAGTGATCAGGGTATTTGAGAAAGTAAAGAACACCAATCACTGAAATTCATTTTATTAATGGTTTATGAACAAAACTTGAAAAAAATTGAATAAAAAGTCAAATGTTTTGTGAAATGATTTGACTAAAAGTAAGGGGAAAAAAAGTTAGAGAACCATTTAAAGCGCCTCAGATACTCTAAATGTCGACTGAGGATTTAAAGTTCAATGTTAAACTTAGAGGCTTATAATTTTAAAGAGTACTAGTCGTATCTGCTGTGCATTATTTCGAAAATATTTGATCATTTTTTTCAAGAATTTTTATTAGAGTTTTCAACAAGGTTCTGTCATCAGAGCTCCAGTGTACCAAACGGATGAAAATGGTTTGCTAAAATGTTAATAGTGTACGGTAATTGCGGATGTAGTACGGTTGCGGATAGCATTTATTTTATCCATGCAGACCTTTAACTATAGTTAACTGTGTTTAGGAATAGTTCGCATATTTCTGTCATGTACTACATCTTCTCTGCATATCAAATGGTTCAAATGGCTCTGAGCACTATGGGACTTAACATCTATGGTCATCAGTCCCCTAGAACTTAGAACTACTTAAACCTGACTAACCTAAGGACATCACACAACACCCAGTCATCACGAGGCCGAGAAAATCCCTAACCCCGCCGGGATCTCTGTATATCAACAGATGTCGTAACTACATGGGAATATAAGATGCGTTTGAATGTTTTTATACAAGTTTCACCGATATACGGAGTATAATTTGAATGTGTCGTACAGTCACTAAATTACGTGAAATTTCGGGATGTAAATTCAGTATCTAAGTACACGTTATTCTTGATGTTGTTGTTGTTGTCTTCAGTCCCAAGACTGATTTGCCGCAGCTCTCCATGCTACTCTATCCTGTGCAAGCTTCTTCATCTCCCAGTACTACTGCAACCTAAATCCTTCTGAATCTGCTTAGTGTATTCATCTCTTGGTCTCCCTCTACGATTTTTACCCTCCACGCTGCCCTCCAATGCTAAATTTGTGATCCCTTCATGCCTCAGAACATTCTTGATACTACAGTATTATTGTTGTGGTCTTCCGCCAGAAGACTAGTTTGAAGCGGCTGTGGCCGTTAGTTTATCCTGTGCAAAACCCTTCACGTCAACGTATCTACTGTAACCTCCTTCCGTTTGGACCTGTTTACTGTAGTGAACCCTTGGTCTCCCGCTAAAATTTCTAACTCCTACCCCTTCGACACACACACACACACACACACACACACACACACACACACACACACTCTTCCCTACTTTACCAAACTGAAGAGTCCTTGAGAAATCGAGTTTCGTTCATGTTGTTCCGCGATATGGAAACTGTGACTATTTAAAACATAATAGACCAATTAAAACAATTATCAGTCTAACTCACTTCTGGCCGGCCGAAGTGGCCGTGCGGTTCTAGGCGCTGCAGTCTGGAACCGCGAGACCGCTACGGTCGCAGGTTCGAATCCTGCCTCGGGCATGGATGTGTGTGATGTCCTTAGGTTAGTTAGGTTTAAGTAGTTCTATGTTCTAGGGGACTCATGACCTCAGATGTTAAGTCCCATAGTGCTCAGAGCCATTTGAACCATTAACTCACTTCTATTTTCTTCGACGAGGTTTTTCAAGACTTTCTCAATGATGCACCTGAGTACTAGAAGTAAGCTGTCGAAAAGCGATGTAGAAGAAATTGAATTAGACTGACAGAGATAATTGCTCAAATTTGTGTTTTAGGACAAAGATCTGTACCGCTTTTAGGTTGTTCAGTCTGTTGTTGTGTGGTCTTTCCGAAGACCTGTATTTCCTTGTCAACTTTTACCCACTCCCATGCCTCTCGCGCCACACACGTATTGAGCCGCGTGGAGCGATCAGCGATATTCCCGCCGCCTGTATGGTTCATGTTTCCGGTGGTGTGCGCAGAGCGCGCAGTGGCGCCACCTTCCGGCCCGATCGGGGAGCGAGGGGTAAGCTCTAGCAAGTAGCGAGGATTTTGCTTTGGGACGCCTGGCGGTAACGTCGTTTGCCAAGTCTGGCGGACAGTACAGGTGCCGTGCGAGGCAGCAGGAACAGCACATCTAAAAGGGGCTGTTTACCCGGGCGACGGCGCCGTAGGAAATATACTCGGCGTGGAAACAGTCACGTTACTGGGAAGCCGTTGGTGTATTTCGCTTGCTACTTGTCTCCTGGCACCGCGATCTGGGGCGGCTGGCTTCGCCGAAGAAGCAAGAGAGTGAGGGCCTTGCTTGTGGTGTAAATTGTGGCCGGAATCGACTACTGGGTTCAGTGCTGTTGACTTCATTTTCTTGGCCGGCCGTTGCTACTCCTACTGTGGCTGTCCTCGGACGTAACTTCAACTTGCTTAGTAAACAAGGTTCTAGTGAGAGCTGTATGTGCTGTGATGATTAACATTTACTAGGGCTTGGAGTGCTGATACATTCTGTTTGTAGATTGCTACCGTCAGTGTTAACCGTCACTGAAAACAGAAACAGTTTGGCTGGTCCTTGTCTAAGTGCCGCCTGGTTATTGCATTAAAATCACACTAAGGAGTTAAGCTGGCTAATTGCTATAGATATACATGGATAAAAAAATTTCTGGATGTATTTTGCTGCGAATTGCAATAACATTACTGTTACGTTTCTATCTGAAGTGACAGTGTGTCTGAGAGACAAGTGTCTAATTCTAAATGAGTAGTTTCATAAATTCGTATAAGTTACTTAGAGGCCAGTTGTTATGGTGTGTTTAAATAGTTTGAAACTGATTCTATTAATGAATGCTGTTGTCTGTACTCTAAATTACTTTGGTAATACCAATCACTGCAATAACGGAAAACTACATTTCCTCGTTTAATTTTAGTAAATTGTTCTTCAGGTTGATCATAGCTTTTGAGTAAATAATTTTGACTCATTTTACTAAATGTGTAATAGGCCATAAGTGCCGTGGTTTATGAATGTTTAAATTTTGAAGTAACTTGCTGTCACCTAAATTGTGATTTTAAAAATGTGTTGATGGTTTTCTTGGTAATTTGTCTTGTTTAAAATGGTTCAACTGGCTCTGAGCACTATGGGACTTACCTTCTGAGGTCACAGTCCCCTAGAACTTAGAACTACTTAAACCTGACTAACCTAAGGACATCACACACATCCATGCCCGAGGCAGGATTCGAACCTGCGATCGTAGCGGTCACGCGGTTCCAGACTGTAGCCCCTAGAACCGCTCGGCCACTCCGGCCGGCTGTCTTGTTTAAATGTGCCAAATAAATGTTCAGTGCGCCTATGGTGATTGCCTGATGTGTTACTTGGTGCAGTCCTACCACCCCGGCCGGCCGGGGTGGCCGAGCGGTTTCAGTCTGGAACCGCGCGACCGCTACGGTCGCAGGTTCGAATCCTGCCTCGGGCATGGGTGTGTGCGATGTCCTTAGGTTAGTTAGGTTTAAGTAGTTCTAAGTTCTAGGGGACTGATGACCTCTGATGTTAAGTCCCATAGTGCTCAGAGCCATCTGAACCTACCACCCCATAGCCTATTGTGCTGAGCTTGTGTCGCTGTATAAAAGAAGAATTCCATGCTGTGCTGACACATCACGTGTGTCTATTACCAAACAGACATTTTCTTGATGCTTCAGGATGTGTCCTACCATGCAGAGCTGGTTCTTTTACACATTGTATCACAATGTTTTTTTTCTGCTGTGTAGCACCACATTTCCGAAGTTTCTGTTTTCTCCTCTTCTGTTCTATTTATCGTCCACACTTCACTTCAGTGCAAGGTCTTTTTCTAAACAATACTTGATACTCTTTTCCAACAAATTTCTCTTTTACAGAAAGTCTTTTCTAGATGTTGCCATTCTGCATTTTATGTCGTTTATAATTTCGGTCATTGTAGGTTACTTTACTGATTAAACAGAAAAACTCATATACTGCTTTCAGTCTATCATTTCCTAACCAAATTCCCTCAAGCATAATCTGATTTCATTCGACTACATTCCATCACTCCCGTTTTATTTTTGTTAATATTGATGTTGAAAGCTCTTGTCAACACAATATCCATTCCCTTCAGCTGATCTTCCAGTCTCTTGACGTCCGTGGCATCGACAAACAAAGAGTTTATTTCTTCTTCGTGAACTGTAATTCCCATTCCAAATTCCTGCTTACTTTCCAGTAGAATATGCTTTTTTTTTTGTTTTTTTGTTTTCACCATGCTCGATGAAGTTAATACACAACAGTTTTCAGAAGTAGTTAGTTGCAGTGCTGGAAGAAGATGGGAGTAAACAAGCATTGGGTACGTGGTTGCCTGCGCGCCAACAGAGCAGGTAGCAGGTTGAGCCAAGCCAGCCGATGCGGTGTGGTGCGGTACTGCGCTGCGAGCCACGGCGCGCTGCGGCTCCGTTCCCGTTCCACCCCGCCCCTTGCGCCGCCGTATAAATCAGATTCGCAAATGTAATTTAAACAGTTTTTCTGATATAAAACATGGCAGAGAGCGTGCGCGCGCTGGGCTAAAATCCACGGAGGCTCCAATTCATCTCGCGTCGCAAAGTTATTTTCTCTCCTTCTTTTCCTTCCTCGTCCTCTCTTGCAGCGTGGCATGTGCCAGAGCCCTCGCGAGACGAATGAAGAAGTGACGGAACTGAAGTTTTCCTTTTACAGAAAATATTTAAAAAATAATCTGGAAGAGAGCACGTTGCGAAGTGAATACTGCCGCGCCGGTGTTCATAATATTGGAGTGAGCGTGAGTCCCGAGTCCGCCGGCAAATCAAACAGTTCGTCCACTGTCTCTCAGTTGCTGGCTGGCACAGCTCACACGCTTCTCTGTCCTCGCCTTTCGCCGGCCGTGTATGGCAGGCTCGAGCAAAGGCACTTTTTTGTACGTTTTTATTTGATTCTCGAACCTTGGAAATGGAAAAGACGTTCTGTCGATTGATGAACGTGGAATTTACTACAGTGGTTAAAAGTTATCCTCCACCAGTGACATCAGATCAATATATCTTCTTTCTTCAGAAGCGTGAAAGGTACAGCTCGTCGTACGCTGCACTGCCTTGTATCACCTCCAACACAAACACACACACACACACACACACACACACACACACACACACACACACACACACACACCATCACGTTCCCACAAGAAACTGTACAGTGTGTCTCGAACTGGAGATAGTACTGATCAATAATAAAAGAAAATTTCCTGTAATTATGTGTCTGGAAACCAGCACCAGTTAACCCTTTCATGGATAAAATTCATTTTTTACAGATTTTTAAAATATTAGGGTGATAACAGTTTCTTTTCAGTCCCATTATTATATTTTCACCACCAAAATATTTTTTAAGTTCTCCATTTTTTTCACAACAGGAAATGGGACACACATGTCCCATGAACCAACGCAAGATACGTTTTATGCAGACTGACTGATTTTGTAATTTTATTTTTTTAGCCATAAACAGGAATTTGCAGAGAATAAAGTAACTACAAATTATACATGCATGTAATCTTTTTATTTGCGTAGAGCCAGTGTAAAAAAATAGTCATTACATTTCAGTTTTCATGATACATGATCAATACTTGCAAAACTTTACATGCCATGAAACTTGGAAAAACATAGTGTGGCACAGAGTGGTACACCACAAGCAGTGCAAACAACTTTTGTTCTCTTCTCTTTAGAGTTTGTGCTGCAGAATCTGCATCGCTTCCTAGTGCCACTGTCTTTCGGTACATGTTTGCCTACGTTCACGAGCCGGACGTCATATGGCACACTAGAGACTCCTCTCTTTGCTGGGAAGAAAGTGGGCATTGATCCCCTCTTTTTCCTGGATGAATACCCATTAATCAATTGTCTTGCTAATCTTTACAAATAATGTCTGCTGGGACACATGTGCCCCACTAATTTTATTTCGATTATATGATAGTACAGTCGCTGAGAAGTACATTCCACACTGTATTTGTAGTAAAAAATGATTATTAAGTTAATAATAAGATGAATTAATTACTTCAGACATCGCTGGAAAGTGAGAAATGATGAAAACTGAAGAATGACACAAATAAGTGGCGTTGCAGTGGCCATATACACACGCCAGTCAACAAAAGTAGTCACCGCTTCTCTATTGCCTTTGCAGTGCAGTCCCGATTTTTTTCTTACGTTCAGTACAGTCGTTCCTAGATGGCAGCACCGTGCAGAGCTGGGTAACATATAATCCCGACACTCGAACTGGCGCTCAAAGTTAGTGGGACATACACTCCTGGAAATTGAAATAAGAACATCGTGAATTCATTGTCCCAGGAAGGGGAAACTTTATTGACACATTCCTGGGGTCAGATACATCACATGATCACACTGACAGAACCACAGGCACATAGACACAGGCAACAGAGCATGCACAATGTCGGCACTAGTACAGTGTATATCCACCTTTCGCAGCAATGCAGGCTGCTATTCTCCCATGGAGACGATCGTAGAGATGCTGGATGTAGTCCTGTGGAACGGCTTGCCATGCCATTTCCACCTGGCGCCTCAGTTGGACCAGTGTTCGTGCTGGACGTGCAGACCGCGTGAGACGACGCTTCATCCAGTCCCAAACATGCTCAATTGGGGGACAGATCCGGAGATCTTGCTGGCCAGGGTAGTTGACTTACACCTTCTAGAGCACGTTGGGTGACACGGGATACATGCGGACGTGCATTGTCCTGTTGGAACAGCAATTTCCCTTGCCGGTCTAGGAATGGTAGAACGATGGGTTCGATGACGGTTTGGATGTACCGTGCACTATTCAGTGTCCCCTCGACGATCACCAGTGGTGTACGGCCAGTGTAGGAGATCGCTCCCCACACCATGATGCCGGGTGTTGGCCCTGTGTGGCTCGGTCGTATGCAGTCCTGATTGTGGCGCTCACCTGCACGGCACCAAACACGCATACGACCATCATTGGCACCAAGGCAGAAGCGACTCTCATCGCTGAAGACGACACGTCTCCATTCGTCCCTCCATTCACGCCTGTCGCGACACCACTGGAGGCGGGCTGCACGATGTTGGGGCGTGAGCGGAAGACGGCCTAACGGTGTGCGGGACCGTAGCCCAGCTTCATGGAGACGGTTGCGAATGGTCCTCGCCGATACCCCAGGAGCAACAGTGTCCCTAATATGCAGGGAAGTGGCGGTGCGGTCCCCTACGGCACTGCGTAGGATCCTACGGTCTTGGCGTGCATCCGTGCGTCGCTGCGGTCCGGTCCCAGGTCGACGGGCACGTGCACCTTCCGCCGACCACTGGCGACAACATCGATGTACTGTGGAGACCTCACGTTCCACGTGTTGAGCAATTCGGCGGTACGTCCACCCGGCCTCCCGCATGCCCACTATACGCCCTCGCTCAAAGTCCGTCAACTGCACATACGGTTCACGTCCACGCTGTCGCGGCATGCTACCAGTGTTAAAGACTGCGATGGAGCTCCGTATGCCACGGCAAACTGGCTGACACTGACGGCGGCGGTGCACAAATGCTGCGCAGCTAGCGCCATTCGACGGCCAACACCGCGGTTCCTGGTGTGTCCGCTGTGCCGTGCGTGTGATCATTGCTTGTACAGCCCTCTCGCAGTGTCCGGAGCAAGTATGGTGGGTCTGACACACCGGTGTCAATGTGTTCTTTTTTCCATTTCCAGGAGTGTATATGACCCATCAACCACGAAAGGGTTAAGATATGGACCGTTATACCGTGTGATCAAAAAGTCAGTATAAATTTGAAAACTGAATAAATCACAGAATAATGTAGATAGAAAGGTACAAATTGACACACATGGTTGGAATGATATATGGTATTATTAGAACTAAAAAAATACAAACGTTCAAAAAATGTCCGACAGATGGCGCTTCATCTGATCAGAATAGCAATAATTAGCATAACGAAGTAATACAAAGCAAAGATGATGTTCTTTACAGGAAATACTCAATATGTCCACCATCATTCCTCAACAATAGCTGTAGTCGAGGAATACTGTTGTGAACAGCACTGTAAAGCATGTCCGGAGTTATGGTGAGGCATTGGCGTCAGATGTTGTCTTTCAGCGTCCCTAGATATGTCGGTCGATCACGATACACTTGCGACTTCAGGTCTGGGGACCTGGGAGGCCAAGCATGACATAAGCAGCGGCTGAGCACACGATCATCACCAAACGACGCGCGCAAGAGATCTTTCACGCGTCTAGCAATATGAGGTGTTTTTTTTTTTTATGGATCGTGCAACAGTACATGGTGAATTGGCCAAGAGCGATCGATAACATGGCCTTTGCGTTCGCCGGAACTGAGTCCTTTGGATTTCTGACATGGGAACATTTAAAGTCATGGCTAAACTCCCACCCTTTGAAAATGTGCAGGCGTCACGGGAGCGTGAGACCAACGCATGTGATGCAGTCTGAATAGAGCCAAGTGTATTTGAAAGAGTGCGTGATTCACTGCGAAGAAGGGCTGAAGGATACGTCAGGGTGCGTGCCTATATGATTTCTTGTGTCATTGTCTCAACTTTTCTTTTATTTGCGGCAAATACTACCTCCTGTAGGAGAATGTGACGCTTTCTTTAAACACTCTTTATCTCACTAGCTTACACATATGGAATCTTTATCGAGCTGCTGAACCCGACTGATGCAGCGCACGTTTTAATTTGACGGAATAGTAGTCAACATTTTCATTCTCTGTCGAATTTCGTCGGGCCGCGCGGGATTAGCCGAGCGGTCTAGGGCGCTGCAGTTCTTGACTGTGCGGCTGGTCCCGGGGGAGGTTCGAGTCCTCCCTCGGACATGAGTGTGTGTGTGTGTGTGTGTGTGTGTGTGTGTGTGTGTGTGTGTTTGTCCTTAGGATAATGTAGGTTAAGTAGTGTGTAAGCTTAGGGACTGATGACCTTAGCAGTTAAGTCCCATAAGGTTTCACACACATTTGAACATTTTTTTGAATGTCGTCGGTCTCCCGCCGTTACATAACTCGTTATTCGTGTCCTGTGTATCTGGTTTTTCGATGAAACCAGCACTTCCTTTTGATTCATTATTTTATCCAGTTCGAGTGCTGCGTATCTCTTCTATAGATCTCGCTGATGTAGCACTTGAGGCTGCAGAGATTTACATATCCCTCCCAGTATAATAGCAACGCATGAACCAACCAACGTCCACGACCTCACACGTAATTTCTTTTATTTTTTCTGCTTCTCCTTCCTAAACTACCTTTTTTCCCACTCGTACACTCAATCTTTGATTTTCTGGTATTCATAGGCTCTTGTTCCCTTCATTGTATCAAGAAACCGTCAACTGTTTAATACACATGTACAAACGTAGAGTTTCAGTCATCAAAAAATCTTGTTGCTACCACAGGGCTGGAAATTGAGGACGTCAGCTGTGATTTTTTTTAAATTGAGAAGAAAAAGGATATTCTCTACGTTTCGTCCTGGCTGATTTCGTAGCAACTACTGCTTCAATGTCAGGCACTTTACCACTGTTTTTGATGTGATCTACGAGTCTTACAATTTCCGCAGTGGAATATGGTGGGGTTCATTACCTGAATATACGTAGAGTTGTTGTGTCTGTCTTCGTAGCCTAGTGATCAGCGCGACATACCCTCACGAGAGGAACCCGGGTCTGATGCCCGGTTCTGGTAGGAATTTATCCTTGGTGAGAGGGGTGGAAAGGGCTCCACTCAGCCTCGTGATGCTAACAGAACAGCTATCTGACTGAGAGGTGAGAGGTAGTGGTTCCAAGGCCGGGAGTGCTTACCCCGTGCTCCTCCATACCACATCTAATCATGAATGACTGAGGATGACACAGAGGTCGGTCGACTATCGCGTGGTCTTCTGGGCCTCATCGCGGGGTTTCCTTTTTTCTTTCTATTTTTTGTTGCATTGGTACATCACATCGACAACAGTGCTAAAGAGCCTAAAGACGAAGCCTAGCTGCTTCTAGATCGATTGCACATAGATTAAAACAAGAAACATAGTTGACTGGAAGCAACGTAATAAGAGAATATCCTTCTCCACATAAGATAATATTTTTATTTCTTCATTCATTCTAAACGCGGGAGAGAGATTCAAATATTAGAAAATTCGGATATTTCACGTCAGAGTCATTGTTTCTCGCAGCGTGAGATACATTTTGAAGTACTATTTCCATGAAGACTCCTGTGATCATAAATGTAATCATACACCGTGTAACTTACCTGCAACAAATAAAGCCTATGTTCATTTGTGAAAATGGACTCGATAAGCAACCTGAGCTATCAGCCATCGGAATCTAACCTGCATAACACTGTGTGAGTGTTGTATGAGTGTCAGTTTCACTGTCATTTAAGCCCTCAACAAACCTTTACACGAAAAACTTAAAACTAACATTTGGATGAGCTATCTGACAGCGTATTCAAATATGAAAAACTACAGAAACAAATGAACCTGAAACAATGAATACCTAAGCTATCGCCGACCGGAGTGGCCGAGAGGTTCTAGGCGCTACAGTGTGGAACCGCGCGACCGCTACGGTCGCAGGTTCGAATCCTGCCTCGGGCATGGCTGTTTGTGATGTCCTTAGGTTAGTTAGGTTTAAGTAGTTCTAAGTTCTAGGGGACTGATGACCACAGCAGTAAGTCCCATAGTGCTCAGAGCCATTTGAACCATTTGAACCTAAGCTATCTGACTGCGTATTTGAATAACAGTGCCGGCCAGAGTGGCCGAGCGGTTAAAGGCGCTACAGTCTGGAACCGCACGACCGCTACGGTCGCAGGTTCGAATCCTGCCTCGGGCATGGACGTGTGTGATGTCCTTAGGTTAGTTAGGTTTAAGTAGTTCTAAGTTCTAGGGGACTTATGACCACAGCAGTTGAGTCCCATAGTGCTCAGAGCCATTAGAACCATTTTTTGAATAACAGTTTACAAGAATCTGGCTTGTACAACGGAACTTACTGGATTAGAGTACATGACATGTTGTGGTGCGTCAGTGTCTCTGTTTTGGCCCTAAGTGTTGCACTCACGTCTTTAGATGACTGCCCTTTTCCACGTGGTTTACAGCAATTCGCAGAAGCATGCAGCAGCAGCGGCTAAGCTTATTGTTACTAAGAATGAATTTAATAAAAAGGTGTTTTCTTGGGTCCTGTTAACTACTAAATAACTTGTATGAAGGGATAAGAAGGCTTCTTTAAATGATAAGCAAAACATGGGATTCTTGCAAACTCCGACTAGTAATCGCGAGCCTAACCCTACAATTGCGAATTTTACATTGAATTCCATCTTCAAGCGTAGCTAAGCCATCTAAATCTCTCCTAGCCATATAAATGAAATCGGGCCTTGAGTGTGGTAAGGTCTGCCATCACCGACGTGAGGGCAGCATGACACGTCTTCTGTCTCCGAGCTCTCGACCAACGCTACTGAAATTTTGCTCTCGCAGACAGACCTCGTATCACTACAATGTTTAGACTCGCGCTCCCATGTTTCGCCCTCAGATTGTTACTATCGATATGAGTGTTTAATTATCTCCTTAGAGAATCATAGAATGCAAAGAATAACATTAAATTGGCTATATTGTTTTCGATACTCAATGGAATATTTAATCATTGTAATGGGGAGTTCTGACACACTCCTTGCAACTGTCCATCCAGAAAGTTCCGAGACGGGCTTTTCTTCTAACGTATAAGCGACATCAGCGCAGTAGCTACAGTGGCAACTTGAATTACCAACTGTAAACAGTAAATGTGCATTCTAACAGTCAGTTGTGAGCAGGCGGTGTTAGACCCTAAGCAGTCGACGTGCAACTGTATTGTGTCAACGTTGTGTTACAAATCGCAATGGAGCAACGACTCTAAATCAAGGGTGCAAGATACTCTCCAATTTGTTTTGAAGAAGAGAAAAATGAATGCAAAGTTTGTCCCGCCACCTTAACTCCCGAACATAAACTACGACGCGTGGACAACTGCCGCGACTTTACAGAAACGCAAAACGCGGACAATACTTACCTGGAAAAAATCATCAGGGTGGTATCAACACGAACCACCACAAAACAATGAAGTGCAGAAATTCACATGAAGAATCAATGCTTTGACCACATAACCGACATTCAAACCAATATGACATGCGAGTTGAACGACATCCGAAAGAAGGGTTTCTCACAATTTCACGGTATTATATAAACGTTGTGTACGGTGTTCTCAAGTGTGTGTGTGTGTGTGTGTGTGTGTGTGTGTGTGTGTGTGTGTGTGTGTGTGTGTGTGTGTGTGTGGAGGGGGGGACTGGGGGGGGGGGGGGACTATATAGGACACCTGAATTATTAAAATTACCACCTCAACTTTCCTCCATTTTTTTTTTCCACCCTCGAATCTTTTTCAACTGTCGGAGGTATTAACGCAAAAAGTGCTTCGCTTGAAGGATTAAGGTAAGCTGAGCGCTCCTAAAATAATAATATATTTGGTGTTAGGTAAGTGAAAACTTCACGAGACGGACAGTTGGTTTCAACTCTATACATTATTGCAAAAATGTTGTGTTGACAATCCATTGATAATTGTATGTAGTATTCCGACAGAAGCAATAATTATTCCTGTGTTGTGATTGTTGAAAACAATTTGCAAATGAAACAATACATAGGGCTGATAGTATAGCGGCCTGAGGAAACGAATGACGAAGAGAGAAAAGTAACCAAGTACTACTCAAAAGTGAATCCGGACGACGTTTTAGGTACAGATCAGGTAGCCGTTTCAGTCATAATAAGGTTGGTCTATAAAATGCTGTTGACAAAGCAACAGAATAAGTTATTAGTAGCCCTGAGACGAAAGGGAATATCATATAGACGTAAACAAGTAATTCTGTGTCTATATAAAAACAAAACAGGTACACTGTAAGTGGGAAACCAATAAAGGTGATGTAGCACTGAAAACGATGCAAGTTTGAGGTTGCAGCAAATCACTTGTGTATCACTAAATCAGAGCGAAAATCAAACAAGCGCAAAATGGTGTAGGAACAGAAATGTACAAGAAATAGATTGCATTGCTTACGTTATCAGCGGATTCTTGAATCTTAAATTCTACTAGAGGCACCCTACTGTGTTGTTACCAACTGAAAAATACACCATCATCACGTGGGAACGAATGAATCTGATTGCAACATATTAATGTGCTCTGTCAAAGAATTGCTTCCTGGCTAACTACAGGCTAGCACGAAGGGCGAAAGACTTGTTTGAATCGTGGTAGCGTGTAATGAATCCTGAAAAATCTGAGCAGGCAGATACGTGAAGAAACTCTCGCCAAAACCTTCTTAGAAGAACTGGGTTTCAAAGCAGAAAGTGTCAACATGCAGAAACCCATATTCGGACAGCGCCACCGTAGGTCAGAGACACTTCGGTGCCGTTCTCCGCCTCCCAACCAAAGTAATTTCAAATTAATGTCAGCAAGACTATGCAGATAAGTTTAGACAGTTACCAACCAAATATTGCCGAGTTGTCCTTCCTACAATTCACCTACGGAATGTCGCTGTGTTATACAACAAAAAATATCCTCTGGCAAACGCTTTGGAGTGATCTACGGAGTGTACATTAATACACAGGCTGTTTCAAAGTCATTGCATCAAACGTCTGGGGGGTTATAGATCACGTCATGGAGAACAACTTTCGTCCAGGACAAAATGTTCGCTGACGCTTCCCTGTGACAGAAGGCCTCGTTTTGCACTCGTTATGCCCCTGAGAGGTGGCTCAGCATAGGCACCCAACTGTGTCTGCATGCGATGTGTGTTGCCTACCATCCAGTCTTCCGGCCACTGTGAAAGGGTCTAGGCAGAGGAAAACTGAAGATCGTGATTCACTTCTAAAATATCTTTCTCCACTTAGACATACATGTTCTTGGGGTTTTCTCGTTGAAAATCACTCTATTTGGTAGGTTAGGCAGTAAGCAGCACACCCAGTTTGTAGATACAACTTGTTCGAGAAAATCACGTCGTCCCAGAGCCGGCAAATACTATATAGAACGCCCAGTGTAGCCAGAAAGCGTCAGTGAAGATCTTGTCTCTAGCAAAATTTATACCCCGAGACGATATCACCCCGAGACGTTTCGTACAAAGACTTTGAAACACCCTGTACAGATTTGTGCGCTCTCAGTGACCTCTGGTCACCTAATGACAAACTAGTCAATATGAATTGTAGACAAGTAACACTGGGAACACCTCTCAAGAAAATAAGTGTTAGTCTTCGAATTCAGATCCGGAATGAAGTTTTAGTACAGACTGTTTCGAATGAAATTTATTGTTAATGTCGGAAAGGTAAAATAAGACTGGAGAATTGTGGACTAAGCAGCCGGTCAAGTGAACAACAGTCTTCAGTCTGAAGGGCACTGCGGACAGTGTCCGCTTTAACAAGATTCGTGACCAAGAGACCAGAGCCGCTCCTCCAGCCAGCCATCCGCAGTGCGCAGCGCCGTCTGCGGAGTCGTATGGCGGCCGATGGGGGCGAGCTATGGTAATAAGGCGGGCCGCCGAATAAAACGCTCAACACATCCAATAAGGCGGGAACCTGCGGGTCGCCATGGCGACGGCAGACGTAACCTCGTTCCACATTAGGTCGGGAAAATGGCTTTCCGCCCCGCTCCGCCCCCCACGTCGCCACTGCTGTTGAATATCAAATGCGAGGAGGCGGCGGTGGAGGCAGAGGCGAAGCGAGGCGAGGCTTCTAACCGACGCCGGGGGTGGAGGCGGGGGCGGGGGCGGGGCGGACGTCGCGGCGCTTATCGCGCGTCCGCCGGCGCGCTCGTTGCGACTGCGAGGTCGCCGACGCCGCCTCCGCGCTGCCGAATAAATTTCAGCGCGCGCCGTCCGATAAACTAAAAACGGGCCCGAGCGAGAGGCGTCGAAATGAAAGAACTTGGCTCTTCGCTTAGCGCTCGTCACACGTGGGAAAGTTTCGATGTTTTACCTTCTCTAATCTGCGTTCATATCTGAGGTCCTTTCTTACATTAGAGTGACGTTGTTCAAAAGCGAGGTAGCTCGTTCGAATCCCGGTGAACGAAGAAATTTTCATAACTAGCATTTGATGCGTGGGGGGAAAAGAGAGAGTAGCAGTTCCTTATACTAGACGGTACGTTAATACCACAACTTAAATCCAAGATTTTTCTGATATTTCTCGAATACAGAGGACCTACACTTGTGTTGATGATGAAAGCTTTTGGTTTTCCAGCTGGATGGACTGACTTCGCCAGACGATGAGTTACTAGCAGCGTTCAGTAGGTAAGCAACACTTTTTTCCCTGGGGAAATTTCGGTTGAAAAAATGTAGAATTTGTTTGTGAGATCGTGGAATATCCGCCCTTCAGCCCCTATAGTTCAGTGCGAGGCGGCGCCATGCGTAGCCTTCAAAATGACATCTGTAACGGAGATGCGTTCCAACCAGAGAGCTATCACTGAGTTTCCTTTGTCGGAAAACCACAGCACCAAAATATTCGTAGGCGCCTGCAGAACGGCAGTGGAGAAAAGCACGTTGAGTCGCTGGCCAGATGTCTGTCATCACGGAAACGAGATTTCGCAAGCCTGTCGTATTTCCCGCGTGCCGGCGCACACAGCTATGACTCCTGAAATGTTGGAACGTGCAGACACTGTGAGTCCAGGTGATCGACGGATCACAATCACACTCTTCACTGCTTAATTGGACGTATCGGTGGTACACAAAGGTGTGTGCCCGCTTGGTTCCTCCCCACGTAACAGAAGACTATAATGAGCAACGAAGGACCTTCTGTGCGAAATTTCTTGCGCGTTACGAGGCTGGTCGTGACAATTTTTTGTCGAACATCATAATAGGCTCTGATGTCGACTAGTAAATGGGTACCATGATGGCTAACAGGCTCTCCCAGTAAGGTGGCGTAAGGCAGCCTCTTGGAACGGAGATCGTATTGAAAAGTAGGGTTCTGTAGCCCAAAACGTGTGGAATAATATAGTGTATGGGAATCCTGAGTTAAAGATGTGTTACATTCCTTACTGAACGACCCTCGTATGACCTCGTCGAAACGTCGACATGTCTCAAGACAGCCACCCGGTTTGAAGCCCGAGAGCTTGTCACCGCAGTAAACGCACGGAAAGTCTACGTTGTTAGTGGTTGGTAGGGAGCGTTCGGTTTGGCTTTTTCGTTGACGATGTTCGATAGGAGAGCCTCACATAGTGTCAATGGATCCATCTTTTCCATCATCCTTCATTCCATCTTTCAAGCCGGCCGGTGTGGCCGTGCGGCTCTAAGTTCTTCAGTTTGGAACCGCGTGACCGCTGCGGTCGCAGGTTCGAATCCTGTCTCGGGCATGGATGTGTGTGATGTCCTTATGTTAGTTAGGTTTAAGTAGTTCTAAGTTCTAGGGGACTGATGACCTCAGAAGTTGAGTCCCATAGTGCTCAGAGCAATTTGAACCATTTGAACCATCTGTCAACATTATAAGATACTCCATTCAAATCTCCACCCGATATTGTGTTCCAGTGGATTTCCTAAATCGCTACAGGTGAATGCTTTGCGGTTTGTTCAATAAGTTTCTTTTCTGTTTCCCATAATGGTTTCTTCGGCCATGCCCGATTTCATCTCTTACATTACAGCTCGGTCTCCAACAATGACCTTGACGTCGACGGAGCCTTACATAATATTGTTCACTCACTATTCGACATCCATAAAACCATCCCCTAACACTTCGTATACTATCCGAGTATTCGCCACAGTCTTCCACGCTGCCGATACAAGAATGAAGCTCTACAGTGAGGAAAATGGGCTGTGCTGTATAATTATTTAAATCTGTCATATAATTACTCATGGAAATTCGTCACAGCGTTTGGTCCCGAAGTAAGGAGTAGGCAGTATATTCTACCGGTTACAGCACGGTCACTAATGCGTAAACCCGGCTGCCGACAAACATTATCGCTCTTTGAACGTTGAAACAGACGAATTTGTGGGAGTACTTACAAACTGAATCTGAACAGCCGGTTGCTTTTGAAATCTGAGCTTTGTTCTGCTTTTGAGAATCATGTATTTCCCGACGCTGATATGAAACCAGAAAATGCGCTTAGTATTACGTATTAGGCTACTTGCAAACTCAATAGGTAGTGTAACGTAAGTCTGTTTGTAACCGTAACAATATCAAGAAAGTGGAAGGACACAATTTAGTTGTAGCATTCACTTTTAGTACTTCAAGGCCATTGATTCTTAAAAAAATTAAATTTAATCTAAATTTAAAGATTTTTTTGCATCTAAATTTCTTTTTCCTTCAGTTAGCATTCGGGTTCAACTCAGCAATAGGATGATAGGGTGTTATGTATCACCGTTTAACAGCAATTCAGTAGATTATTTGTGGTGCTACTGTAGCATGAGATGAATAATTGATTTGCGATATACCCCTGTAAAGTATAAATTCATTCAGCTGAATCAGATTACAACACCCTAAAACTCCATGTAACTCATTTAATCATTTTAGTGAACGATTCTCCAAATGCAGCGAATCTCTTGATACATTCCTCCGTTCGAGTCACACAACCTATCACGCACCAGCTACATAAACTATTTCTTTATTCAGAACTTATAGACAGTATCTGATGATCCAATCCCTGACCGTGATTTTGTCTGGTGTTGTCAGGAAATGGAGGGAAGCGTGAAAGTTGTAGACCATGGTCGCATCTTCTAAGTCGACATTTATCTTATTATCCGAAGGGTTAATGCTTAGGCGGTGTCTGTGGTTTTCCGTTAGTTTGCTGAGGACGTTATTTCTGCTGTATTTCATGACACTGCGTGTCAGCTCCGGGTTTTAACTTCTCCTTCGCCTCAATTTCATAAATCAGGTAGACATACACTAGATTCAGCACGCACTTGTTATATGTTTGCTTCTTGAAGTGTGTTAAGTCCAAAAGTAACTGTAAGAGAAATCTAAATTTAAAATGTTCTTAGAACATAGTAAGTCAAGTTATTCAGATAAAAATTTCCAGTAATCAAATTGATATTTCATATTATCTCTTCTCTTGACACGCAAAACAGGCCCCTAAAGTCAACACATGAACTTACATGGCTGACACTCCTCTTCTGTGAAGTTAGAATAAAACTCTTGCAGGATTCCCAAATACACGTCACTGTTCACTATCGTCTCAAAAGATAAGGGCCACATAACGCTTGCGGCGGAAATGGTACGCCAAACACCATTCATCTCGTCATGCAAGGGTACCTGGTGGATCCCGTTGGATTTTCTGTCGACCAGCACCAGTTGTTTTGGGAATCTATGTACCCAGGCAGGTGGAACCACGCCTCGTCACTCATGATATGCCTTATTGGGTCCAAGACACCAATAGCAACATTTGTCAAAAGGCGAGTAAAGAAATGCACTCTCTTACACAGGTCGGGCTCCATCAGTTCTTGCACAGCACTTATCCGGTACGGTTCTAACTTCAGTCCTCAAAAAAACACGCCTGCAACTTCTCTCACTCACATGGATATGTTGACTCAGTCTCCTGATTGACTTATGAGAACTTCTTGTCATTATCTCCTGTAGCTGCCTCTTTAATTCAGGTGTTCACACAAGTGGTGGTCTGTTCGTGGGAACATTTTGGACCGATCCTGTACGCCGCCATTTTTCAATCAATTCTTGTATGGTGCTTCTTGCTGGCACAGAACGTCCTGGAAATTTCTCCTGAAACAAATTCCTTGTTTTCATAAAAGATCCAGTGCGAATGAAAGCTTCATCACTGGCAACTCGCCCGGATAACGAATACGGCATCATCAGACACTCACACTTTGCGGCCTCACACAAGGAGGCCTTTTTCTCAACTGGTTTCGACAACCTGCACTGGCTGCGGATGCGACTACGACGACAAAGATCCGTGCAGTGTCGGTACATCACAGGAAATTGTTAGCTCGTGCGCGTTGTGTACGACGGGCCGGTTTTACGTGCCGCGCCCTGTATATGCAAGGGAAGTGGTAATATGAAATATTAATTTGAAAAGTGAATCCTAGGTGAAAAAGGAAGGGTGAAAGGAAGTGTCCCGCCCAGGAATCGATCGCACAAGCTCTCGTTTCCAGCCACATGATCTACTCCCCGACCACCAAACAAGATGCGAATTTGATCGTGCTTGCTGCACTTTCAAGTCACTGCTGCTGGCAGGTCTTCGCTAGGTGGCACATTTTCACAACGTAACGAAGTGTTTATATATTACATACAAAATCCTTTCTGGTGAAGCAGTGTATCTATAAGTGAAAACCGGATCATAACCCTTCCATAGAGCAATTTCTGAAATTAGCTCAGGAACTGCTCTAGGGGTTACGATTCGGTTTTCATTAATAGATACACTGATTCACCAGAATGGATTTTGTATGTAATTTATCAATATTTCGTAGACATTGTCTGGATTCTGAAGAATTAAAGTTACGTTGTGAAAATGATGCCATTGCGACCTAGCGAAGAGTCGCCAACAGCAGCAGTGACTTGAAAGTGCAACAATCATGGCCAGCCGGACACTGTGGCCGAGCGGTTCTAGGCACTTCAGTCAGGAACCGCGCAGCTCCTACGGTCGCAGGTTCGAATCCTGCCTCGGGCATGGATGTGTGTGATGTCCTTAGCTTGGTTAGGTTTAAGTAGTTTCTAAGTTTAGGGAACTGATGACCTCA
This sequence comes from Schistocerca americana, assembly GCF_021461395.2. Classification (NCBI taxonomy): domain Eukaryota; kingdom Metazoa; phylum Arthropoda; class Insecta; order Orthoptera; family Acrididae; genus Schistocerca; species Schistocerca americana. The sequence goes on along the minus strand of NC_060121.1, from coordinate 419,477,446 downwards.
GATTTAAGTCCCATAGTGCTTAGAGCCATTTTTGAACAAGCATGACCAAATTAGCCGGCCGCGGTGGCCGTGCGGTTCTAGGCGCTCCAGTCCGGAGCCGCGCTGCTGCTGCGGTCGCAGGTTCGAATCCTGCCACGGGCATGGGTGTGTGTGATGTCCTTAGGTTAGTTAGGTTTAAGTAGTTCTAAGTTCTAGGGGACTGATGACCACAGCAGTTGAGTCCCATAGTGCTCAGAGCCATTTGAACCATGATCAAATTAGTATCTGGTTTGGTGGTCTGGTAATAGAACATGTGGCTGGAAACGGAGGGCTTGTAGGGTCCAATCGTGGCCGGGTCACTATTTTTCAATCCTGCTCTTCACCTAGCGTTCACTTCACAATGATGTGGAGATTCGCCTGAAACGAAACGCGGATCGGATTCCACGTTACACCGTAGCTCCCCTTTCCCAGATTAGATAACTGATTTAGGGACATGCAAACCGCCTAAGTGACAGCCATTTGATTGCAATCGTTTGAGAACAACTGTACAGCGGAAAAACGAGCGAATCCAAAACTTGTGATTTTGAGTTCTTTATGCATTGTATGCAGCTTTCCTTCATTTAAAGAATGTTTTGCAGCAGTACTGAAGATTACTCAGCTTTCAACTTTCTGCTTTCCTTGAGTCAAACGTGCGAACATGATTCTTTACATGACGGCATGAAAGATATTTGTTGTGCACTTTCAAATTATACAGAACACTACTAAACACATTTCCACAGGCGAAAGCGATTTAGGCCTTTTAAAGATTGTGAAGGCAGGGGGCACGATCTTCTTGAATGGGATCCAGAAATTTCTTGGGGCTGAATTCACAAGATTTCGAAATACTTGGACAGATAGTATAAGGACACATTTCAAAATATGACGAAAATTTATGACTGTTAATTTCTGCTTCCCTCGAATTACTCCATGTGATCAAAAGTATCCGGACACCTAGCTGAAAATGACTTAAAATTTCGTGGCGCCGTCCATCGGTAATGCTGGAATTCAATATGGTGTTTGCCGACACTTAGCCCTGATAACAGCTTCCACTCTCGCAGGCATACGTTCAATCAGGTGCTGCAAGGTTTCTTGGGGAATGGTAGACCATTCTTCACGGAGTGTTGCACTGAGGAGAGGTATCGACGTGGGTCGGTGAGACCTGACACCAAGTCGGCCTTCCAAAACATCCCAGAGGTGCTCTATAGAATTCATGTCAGGACTCTGCACAGGACAGTCCATTACAGGGATGTTTTTATCATGTAACCACTCCGCCACAAGTCGTCCATTATGAACAGGTGCTCGATCGTGTAGAAAGATGCAATCGCCATCCCCGAATTGTTCTTCAACACTGGGAAGCAAGAAGTGCTTAAACCATCACTGTAGGCCTCTACTGTGATAGTGCCACGCAAAACAACAAGGGGTGCAAGCCTCCTCCATGAAAAACACGACCGCACCATAGCACCACCGCCTCCGAATGCTGCTGTTGGCATTACACAAGCTGACAGATGATGTCCACCGGGAATTCGTCATACCCAAAACCTGCCAACGTATCGCCATGATGTACCGTGATTCGTCACTCCACATAACTTTCTTCCACTGTTCAGTTGTTCAATGTTTACGCTTTTTACACCAAGCGAGGCGTCGTTTGGCATTTACCGGCGTGATGTGCGGCTTATGAGCAGCTGCTCGACCATGAAATATAAGTTTTCTCACCTCCCGCCAAACTGTCATAATACTTCCAGTGGATTCCGATGCAGTTTGGAATTCCTGTTTGACTGTCTGGATAGATGTCTACCTATTACACAATATGACCCTCTTCAACTGTCGGTGGTCTCTGTCAGTCGACAGACGAGGTCGGCCTGTAAGCTTTTCAGCTATACGTGTCCCTTCACGTTTCCACTTCACTATCACATCGGAAACAGTGGATGTTTAGGGGTGAGGAAATCTCTCGTACAGACGTATGACACAAGTGACACCAAACCACCTGACGACGTTCGAAGTCCGTGTGTTCGTCGGAGCGCCGCATTCTGCTCTCTCACGATGTCTAATGACTACTGAGGTCGCTGATATGGAGTACCTGCCAGTAGGTGGCAGCAAAATGGACGTAATATGACAAAAGTATGTTTTTGAGGGTGTCCGGATACTTTTGATCACATAGTGTCTCAACCGCAGTTCGGACTCTTAATTTACTGTGCGTTCTTGGAACAACGGGGAGTGAAATACTCAGCGAGAAAGTCTAGTAACAAATATGACTAACAACGAAAAGATAGGCACCTCATCATTGACTGTGATGTGAGACTTACAATTTGAAATAATCAGAATTTTTAACCAATAGTTTGAGAACAAGTGCACTGCGAAATAACATGCGAATTCAAAATATGTGATGTTCTATTTTTTTTTGCATAGTACAAATGAAACGTTATGTGAAGAGCTACTTCAGAACTTTGTTTCTTTTACATAAAGTATGTTCTTTCTGCAGTGCGGCGGATGTCTGAACTTTTAAATTTCTGCTTTTTTCAATCAAAGCTAGACGTGGACACCTTTCTATGCGTGCTACACAGAAGAAATCTGCCATAAAGAGTCCATGACAAAGATTGCGACAACTAGTCTAAACAATGGTTTACAGTGAGTACAAATCCTTACAATAGGAGTGTTGTAACACGAGTTAAACATGTACATCATGTGTGCTTTTGGTATTTCTTTCTTGTATTTGTGCCACTTCAGCCAACCTCCGAGCCATATTGAACCTCTCTCTCTCTCTCTCTCTCTCTCTCTCTCTCTCTCTCACTCACACACACACATGTATTAGCATACAGTACTTGTGTTGGTTCTAAATATACGACTTACATCACGATGTGCTCCCATAATTCCCACGCCGGCCGCGGTGGTCTAGCGGTTCTAGGCGCTCAGTCCGGAACTGCGCGACTGCTACGGTCGCAGGTTCGAGTCCTGCCTCGGGCATGGATGTGTATGATGTCCTTAGGTTAGTTAGGTTTAAGTAGTTCTAAGTTCCAGGGGACTGATGACCTCATATGTTAAGTCCCATAGTGCTCAGAGCCATTTTTTTGAAGTTATTCCCCGACGTCTTAACTAATGAAGAGTTAGTGAATGGAATTGGGAAGAGTAGAAATTTATGATACTTCCTGACTAAAAAGAGGGAGTGGTTGATAGAACTTATCATGAGGCAACAAGGAATCGTCATTTGGGCAGCTGATCGAAGCATGCGTGTGTGTGTGTGGGGGCGGGGGGGGGGGGGCATACAATACCACGATAAGGTCACTGTACAGATTTCTTTGTTACTAATGACTGCAGATTGAGGCAATGAAGCGTCAGCAGTAAGAGGCCTGTCTGAGGCGCGCCCACAGAATTAGAAAGGCGGCGAGGCGGCTGCCGCCGCTCCCCGCGCGTGCTGTGTGCTGCAGGCGCTCTTGGCCGCGCCTGTAGCCGCTCCGCCGCTGGAGATAGCGCAGCCGGCGTCTTTTCCATCCAACACCGTCTCCTCGTATATATAAATTTTATTGCATCCATTCCTCTTGCCTGAAGCTCTCCTCCTCCGCCGCCGCCGCCGCCAGGCATCCCCCTATCGGCCCCCGCGCCTCTCTTTCTCTGTTTGTCCGCTTCTCCTTCGTCCTTGCTCCCTATTGCAGCTTCCAATTTTGGCGCCGAATCTGTCAGGATATGTGCAGCAGTAGCAGCGGCGGGGAGGCGGGCGCGCCGGCGCTCCACCATTATTTCTTTCGGGGAAAGCCTTTCCTTCCTCTTCCGCCGGCGGGAGCGGTTTCTTTCCTTTTCCCGGGCCCTGCCACCGCCCCGGGCTTGCGCAGAGCGCGCCGCCGCCGCCGCCGCCGCCGCTGCCGCGCCCTGCCCCGTCCATGTGTGGACGCGGGAGTGTGTGCGAGAGCGGAGGCGTGTTCGCTCACTTGCCTGGGAGAGGCACGGTCGCTGTATTGCCTCGAGTCTTCGCGCACATCTCGTGCCCGAAACTCCAGAGCAGCTACTGCGTCGATTTCGTCATTGCTCATAATGCTCTTATTCAAATTCTTATTTTATACACAGGCGTAAGGTTTACAGGAGGATTATATCTGCATCTGCATGTACATCTACACTTCGAAAGCCATCTTACAGTGTGTTGCGGAGGGTACTTTGTGTACCACCTTTCCTGGTTCACGGGAAGAAAGATTGTTGCTAAGCCTCCGTATGAGCTCGATGCTCTCATTTTACTTTCATTGTTTTTCTCGCAAGATATACGTAGGAGGAAGGAATATGTTGGTTGAATCTTTTGGGAATGTACGCACTCGAAATTTTAACAATGGATCCCACCATGACGCAGAACGTCCGATGAGCGTCTCTGTGACGTTTTCGTACTTACTAAATGAAGCTGTAACGAAACGCGTTGCTCTTCTTTCGACCTCTTGTAGTCTCCCTGTCAACCCTGTGTGGTAAGGGTCCCACGCTGAGAATATGCAAGTAATAATCGAACGATGGTTTCTTAAGCTACCTTCTTCGTGGGTGGACTACACTTCCTGAGGAGTCTTCCAATGAATCTGTCTGGCATCGGCGTTACCTGTCATTAGTTATATGTGGCCGTTTCAGTTTACATTGCTCCGTGCCGGCCGGGGTGGCCGAGCGGTTCTAGGGGCTACAGTCTGGAACCGCGTGACCGCTACGGTCGCAGGTTCGAATCCTGCCTCGGGCATGGATGTGTGTGATGTCCTTAGGTTAGTTAGGTTTAAGTAGTTCTAAGTTTAGGGGACTGATGACCTCAGGTGTTAAGTCCCTTAGTGCCTTAGTGCTCAGAGCCATTTGAACCATTTGAACATTGCTCCGTTCGCATACTGAAAAAAAAAAAAAAAAATGTTCATGTCGGAGGGAGGACTCGAACCTCCGCCGGGAGCAGCCGCACAGTCCGTGCGCATACTCCTAAATATTTAATACATATGATGGCTTACAGTGGTAACTTTGCAACCATACAACAGTTCAATAAAGGAACTTCCTGTCTATTTACGGGCGATATGTTACATTGTTTATGTTGAGGGTCAACTGCCAATCATTGCGCCAAAAGTTTCTCTTCTCCACGCCTTCCTAGTATTGCCATTCCTCTGTGTAGAGCAGATGATCTTGGAACTTCCGGTGTCACCCACTAGATCATTTATAATGAATGATTCATATTAACATTTAAAAAACCCCGAAGCGGAGTAGATGACGCTGAGACAAGTAATTTGATAGACTCATGGGGTCGTAAATGTCGGGAAATACCCAAAAAAGGGGGGGAAATGTTGAACGTGTGAGGTCACCAGATGACACACCTCGGCGCACGTGGAGCGGTTGGGCTTGGGCGTGAAGGGACGATTTGACGACACAATACTTGCAGTCCGACAAATGGTGCAAAATTTCGAACATCTTTTGTAAATGTGATCTGTTGTAAACGTGGAAGTTAAAAAATTATTTTCCTTGCTGTAACCAAGTAAAAACAGTTGTTATTCTGCATGTCTTTCCTTTTGCTACTTCTTTCTTTTTTTTCGGCAGTTTAGAAGCTTATCTTGTACTGTACTTTGTGATAAACCAGCGGAGACCACGAGACTGTTAAATAAATTTTAAAAAATCTTGCCTCATTGTAAAGACCTAATTGCTTAACGCAGTGAAAAGAATAGTGGCTGCCAGACTCAAGACTCCAACCCTGAACTCTACACGCTAAAGTCGCGCACGTGGGCCTAGACACAGCGAAGTGAATACTTGAACTGGATTGGGATGATCAGGTGCGACAGACCAAATGGCTCAGCCGCTGCACATGCGACGAGGTACGACATCTGCCGACGTCACATGTTCAACATTTGTCAACCGCTTTTGGGGTATTTCGCGACATTTGCGACCTCATGTGTCTTATATCAGATTTGTTGTCTCAGCATTATCTACGTCGCTTCGCAGGTTTTTAAACGTTAATAATAAGCACACTGTATATATATTGTGGAAGGTAATGGTCGTGTAACACTCCCTTAGATTACTTTGTAATGCATGTAGACATGTAGAGGAGAACTGCGTAATCTTGAGCCAGTGTCCTCTTTCTTTTCAATAGTTGATTAACATCACTGTTATCCTAGACCTGAGGCATTTGAGCCGCCAGTCTATCATTTTGCCGTCGGCCGAGGTGGCCGTGCGGTTCTAGGCGCTACAGTCTGGAACCGCGAGACCGCTACGGTCGCAGGTTCGAATCCTGCCTCGGGCATGGATGTGTGTGATGTCCTCAGGTTTAAGTAGTTCTAAGTTCTAGGGGACTGATGACCTTAGAAGTTAAGTCCGATAGTGCTCAGAGCCATTATCATTTTGCCATATGACAAGTTTCTTTTCCCATCTAGTCACTGGGTTGCGTATTTGCAGGTGCCAACTAATTCGGTGTGACAATATGGAAACGAGGGTTAACAATGAAACTTGGGGACAACACAACCTGCAGACGACATGTGTAATTATAAGAATTCAGCTGATCATTAGTAGGCTTCCCTTTACCAGTGAGACATTGACACAGAGCAATAATGTGCAACAGTTCTGTAACACCTGTCGTGGGACAAATACGTCCCGTTGGCAGTCACAGGGTTAGACATTCAGTTGACTCAGTTTGTTTACGGAAGATAGGGGTTGATACGAAATGTAGACCTAGAAATTAAAGGTCTGCCTTTTGTGAAATAAGGATTCTATAATTACCTTGTTTCTTGTGCCATGAAATGGTCTTCAGAACGCAACCCCTAGAAGACCATCAGAGTGCACACAGATGGGCTGTTTCCCTTGTACCTTGGGACATATGATGCTTCAGTAACTTTTGAGTGTCTCATCGGCGTTTACACCTGTCTCTTTTTCGAATCAAAAGCATGATTCGTCTGGTGCTGTACTGGCGCTCCACCCCTCTCTCCACCCTATCCCTCCCGCTCCCACTTGTTTCTTTATTTATTTCTGTTTCTCCAAGAGCTGGTTCAAATGGAAGCTTCACTTTGTTGCCAAAAATTGCAAGACGATTGCAATTTCGGATATTGTTAAACAGATGGTACGAAAGCAAATGCGTGGCGATCCGCCTTTGCGAAATGCAATTATAATATGAAATGGGAGAAGCAAAACAATTGCCCCGAGTCGTAAGACAGCAGACGGTACAACAGTCGGCGGCGGCGGCTTTTTCCGCGCGACATGGCACTGCCTCCTTGCCGCCAGAATTCCCTGGCGACGCGGCGCGTAAGCTCCTTTGCAGCGGGGCGCGCTGCGCGTCTCGCCAGTTCTCCTTTAATGAGGGACTCGCTCATTTAGCGGCTGGCGGCAGCGCCCATCTACGGCTTCGCCTTGTTTACTCGCGTGCTGTGCTGGCCGCTAGCGACCTAGCAACGTTCCTCTTTGTTTTAATAACACGTCTGCTTGGAACCGACTGCTTTCTCATCCGTTCATACACCGTAGGTGCAATATTACCCTGTTAAACATACGCAAAATGAATCGCTTCTTTCTGTATACAATTGTTCAGTTTTATGTTAACTGTCCGGAATTGCGAAAAAAGGACTAAAACATCTGCACAAAACTGAATATTTAAAGAAGAAATAATAGAGTTACGTATTTGTATTTTCTGAGACCAGTTTTATGTCAAATTTAACATATCGCAACTTGTTTTCAACATGTTCCGCTCATCCTTAGGCGTTTATACATGCAGAAAATCGTTACTTAAAAATAAAATGTCGTAAACTAAATTAACACAGAACTTTCTGTTTATTGTTCGCTACTGGTGTGACTGTAGGATTCTGTGGAGGGAGGGGCCAACTACTGCCCCGCCTCTTCCCTCCAAATTGCCCAACGGCCACACCAGTAGTGAACAATAAACAAATTCTCCTATGTTCGCGGGAAGAACGACTGCCAGAAAGCCTCCGTGTGCGCTCGAATCTCTCTAATTTTACATTCGTGATCTCCTCGGTATGTATAAGTAGGGGGAAGCAATATATTCGATACTTCATCCAGAAACGCACCCTCTCGAAACCTGGACAGCAAGCTACACCGCGATGCAGAGCGCCTCTACATCTACATCTACATTTATACTCCGCCAGCCACCCAACGGTGTGTGGCGGAGGGCACTTTAGGTGCCACTGTCATTACCTCCCTTTTCTGTTCCAGACTCTTGCACAGTCTGCCACCTGAGTTTGCTGAACATCTCCGTAACGCTATCACGCTTACCAAATAACCCTGTGACGAAACGCGCCGCTCTTCTTCGGACCTTCTCTATCTCCTCTGTCAACCTGACCTGGTACGGATCCCACACTGATGAGCAATACTCAAGTATAGGTCGAACGAGTGTTTTGTAAGCCACCTCCTTTGTTGATGGACTACATTTTCTAAGGACTCACCCAATGAATCTCAACCTGGCACCCGCCTTACCAACAATTAATTTTATATGATAATTCCACTTCAAATCGTTCCGCACGCATACTCCCAGATATTTTACAGAAGTAACTGCTACCAGTGTTTGTTCCGCTATCATATAATCATACAATAAAGAATCCTTCTTTCTATGTATTCGCAATATATTACATTTGTCTATGTCAAGGGTCAGTTGCCACTCCCTGCTCCAAGTGCCTATCCGCTGCAGATCTTCCTGTATTTCGCTGCAAATTTCTAATGCTGCAACTTCTCTGTATACTACAGCATCATCCGGGAAAAGCCGCATGGAACTTCCGACACTATCTACTAGGTGATTTATATATATTGTGAAAAGAAATGGTCCCATAACACTTCCTTGTGGCACGCCAGAGGTTACTTTAACGTTTGTAGACGTCTCTCCATTGATAACAACATGCTGTGTTCTGTTTGCTAAAAACTCTTCAATCCAGCCACACAGCTGGTCTGATATTCCGTAGGCTCTTAGTTTGTTTATCAGGCGACATTGCGGAACTGTATCGAACGCCTTCCGGAAGTCAAGGAAAAAAATGGTTCAAATGGCTCTGAGCACTATGGGACTCAACTGCTGAGGTCATTAGTCCCCTAGAACTTAGAACTAACTAACCTAAGGACATCACAAACATCCATGCCCGAGGCAGGATTCGAACCTGCGACCGTAGCGGTCTTGCGGTTCCAGACCGCAGCGCCTTTAACCGCACGGCCACTTCGGCCGGCCAAGGAAAATGGCATCTACCTGGGAGCTTGTATCTAATACAGTTAACGACATTTTATTTTTAAGTAACGATTTTCTGCATGACTAAACGTCTAAGGATGAGCGGAACATGTTCGAAACGCGTTGCGATATGTTAAATTAAACTTAAAACAGATAAAACTGACTGATAACAGAAAACACAAATAAGTAATTCTTCGAGAAAGTTGTGATTCCAAAATGTAGCCAGTATGTCGGCAGGACACGGATCCAAGGAGAGGAGATGGGGGTACGGGAGAAGGGCAGAGAGAGAGAGAGAGAGAGAGAGAGAGAGAGAGAGAGTAATGACGCCTCCTCCAAAGAAAAAGAAAAAAAAGTTTTAGTAGAAGCGTTTTTCTTTTTCCGTACATTTTCCTAATTTCGCAGTTCACATTCGGAGAAAAAAGACGCATCAAAATTAAAGGTCTAAAAAATGGTAAGGAATTATAGAAATTACAAACAACTTTGAACATGGCTGACGTTTGCAGCAACCGCATACACCAATTTGATAAATATGTAAAAATCCCCTTGGTGGTGACGAAACCTGGTCGAAGTATATAGAAAACCTATGCAACCGGTTGGCTGATTTTTACATATTTTTCAAATTTGTGCATACGGTTGCTGCAAACGCTAGCCATGTTCAAAGTTGTACGCTTTTTACCCGCCCATGTATCAAAGGCTGTCTCAAAGTACAAAGACATTAGAAAGAAGATCCTTACCTTCTGATGAAGTCACCCTTAGAGGTGACGAAAGCTGGTCAAGGTATATAGAATACCTATGCAACCGGCTGGCTGATTTTTACATATTAAAAAAAAAAACGAAATTACAAACTATGTTTACACAGGATAATTTTCATTTGCTACCTGCCAAACTTCACAGAAGTGTACCTGCACGCAGAAGCACTTCTGAATGGTAGGAGATGTGCTGACGGAAGTAAAGCTTTTAGGACGGATCGTGAGTCGTGCTTAGATAACTCAGTCACTAGTTCATTTGCCCGGGAAAGGCAAAGGTCACAGGTTCGACCCTCGGTCTGCCACACAGTTTTGATGTGCCAAGAAGTTTCAAATCATTGCACACTCTGATGCAGAATGGAAATTCATGCGACAGTATCGTGATGCCATTTTCTAAAGGACAATTCTCGTCCGCATTGCACGTGTCTCCATGAATTGTGTTAACGTACTGCCATGGCCAGAAAGATCCCCAGATGTGACGCCGGACACGTTCGGCTGTCAGCTCCGTTCCAGTGACGGTATCAAGGATATCGAGCACCAGTTGCACCAGCCGTGGGCTAGCTTGCCTTAGGAGAGGGTACAACGGTTTCATGACACTCTTCCCACCAAAAACGTCCATACAGCTAGTCCATATGGGCTGTAATATCATACTGACAAGTGAGCTCATACTGCAAAGTTCTTGTTAAATTTGATTCGATATTTTAATCACTGAAATAAAATCACATACCCTCTCAATCAGTAAACCTGCACTTCATTTCCTTCTCCCCTTCTGAGTGCTTCACTTCTTTCCCCATGCAATGTATTTAATTGTAACTAAACAATTTGTTATTGTTATTATTGTTGTTGGATTAAAATGTTTTATATATTTTGTTATTATTAAAAGTATAAGCATCTGTGGCAGATTAAAAACGGTAATGCACTTTCATGTTCAAATCGACTCTGTTGCTGGCAACTGCTTTGTTCAGTAAATTCAGCTACTGCTGCTTGGAAGAGAACGGGTCGTAGCAGCTTCTTATACAGGACAACTCCACGACACTGCGGGAGTTTTGACGGGTTTTGCAGATGGGGCTGCTGTATTCCTGGTTACGCCGGTTAAGTATGACGCCGCAGAGATTCAGCATACATTTGCAAATAGTAGGCATATTTCTGTCCTCGACGATTTTGCGGAGACCCTTCTCCTTTCGTATCCATCCGGCAAAATTTTCAGCGTCCCTCTGTAGTACCACATCTCAAACGCTTCGATTCTCTTCTTTTTCATTTCCATCACCGTACATGTTTGACTTCCATCTAATGCTGAACTCCAGACATACGTTCTCAGAAATTTATGCCCATGTTTGGAATCAGTAGATTTTTTTAGTCAAGAATGCAGTCTTTGCCTCTGCTAGTCTGCTTTTTACGTCAAAAATGGTTCAAATGGCTATGAGCACTATGCGACTTAACTTCTGAGGTCATCAGTCACCTGGAACTTAGAACTAATTAAACCTAACTAACCTAAGGACATCACACACATACATGCCCCAGGCAGGATTCGAACCTGATCCGTAGCGGTCGCTCGGCTCCAGACTATAGCGCCTAGAACTGCACGGCCACTCCGGCCGGCCTTTTTACGTTCTCTTTGGTTCGTCCGTCCTGTGTTATTTTAGTTCCTGGGTAGGATAATGCCTTCACTTCATATACTTCGCAGTCCTCAGCTTTGACATTAAGTTTGTAGCTTATCTAATGAACGCTTCTTCCCATTACTTTCGTCTTCCTTTGATTTACTTTCAGTCCATAGAGGGTGCACGTTAGTTAATTGTGTTCAACAGATCGTACAAGAGTAATGATATCAGTGAATCCTATCATCGATTCCTTCAACCCTGAATTTTAATCCCATTCCTGAACCTTTCTCTTGCTTTCGTCATTGCTTTTCGATGTATAGATTGACAAGCGGTGATGAAAGACCACATCTCTGTCTCATACCCCGTCTAAACCCAGGACTTGGTTCTTGGTCTTTCGTTCTACTATTCCTCTTGTTCTTGTACATCTTTCCCTATAGCCACCTCCTCATTTAAACTATTGTTCCGTCTCTTCTTGAAGTACAATTTCTTAATTGTAATTGAAGGTAATTCGTAGAACATCTACAATTTTTTGCGTCTCGATTATAATTACATATATTTTCCTGCCGCGCGGGGTAGCCGTGCGGTCTCGGGCGCCTTTCCACGGTTCGCGCGACTCCCTCCGTCGGAGGTTCGAGTCCTCCCTCGGACATGGGTGTGTGTGTTGTCCTTAGTGTAAGTTAGTTTCAATTACATAAAATAGTGTGTAAGCCTAGGGACCGATGACCTCATCAGTTTGCTCCCATAGGAACTTCCCACACACATTCCTATCGATTTTCCTGATCGCTGCGAGCATCCAGCACCATTTTACGTTGCCGAATTGTTTTTATAGGGTGCCAAATCCTACGGACGTGTCTTTAATTTTCATAAGTCTTGGTTCCATTATCACGCGCAGTTAACACTCTGATGGCTTTACCTTTCCTAAAGCCAAACTGGTTTTCATCTAACAGGTTCTCACATTTCCTTCACATTCTTCCGTGTATTACACTTGTCAGCATCTTGAATGCACGACCTGTTAAACTAACTGTGCAGTAGTTCTCACCCTTATTGCCCTTGCTATCATAGTGTTGATGTCATTTTTCCGAAAGTCTGACGGTACATCCCCAGACAGGTACGTTATTTAGGACTGTGCAATATCTGAGCCTCGAAGTTGGGACACTGCACAAAGCAAGGCGAACATTCCAAATACAGGGATCTGCTAGCCGGTAAGCCAGCTCGTGATTTGAATGTCGAATGATCCATTGTGGGTAGTACCCGTACACGGTCGGTTACGTACTCTCGCACTGCGGCGAGGCCCGACCAGGGCTGTGTACACACACTGTATATTGAGTGGGTGTGGGTGGCGAGGCTGACGTAGCGACGTCGTTTCCGGCGGCGGCGCACGTGCTGGGTGGCGGCGTCTCCCCTCGCCGAGACGACGCATGTCTGCCGGAATGCGCAGCCAATGGGCGCCGCCGCCGCCGCCACATGTGTGAGCCGGCGGCCAATCACCTGCGCCCGCGCCGGCTTCTTACGTCGCCTACGCATCCTGGCTGCGGCGGGCAGCCGGCGAACAAGCTTCTCTGCATTTCGTAGCGACGCCTTCTGCACTAGTACCTGCTGGTGCATATCTCCGTAGCAAAAGAAGCAAAGTCTCCCACTGGCCAGATTTGGCTTACCAAAGTAAATCTTGTGCGGCTCCGAATGTGGTGGAATCCTTTCGAAACGACACCACTAGGTTGACTCACTGCTCAATTTCGCTGCTTAGAAGTCTGAACAGGTTTTGTGTTGGCTACAGAATTCTGACTGGGCCACTACGTATCACTCGACTGACAAAATTTAGGAGCTGGTTCAAATGGCTCTGAGCACTATTGGACTTAACATCTATGGTCATCAGTCCCCAAGAACTTAGAACTACTTAAACCTAACTAATCTAAGGACATCACACAAACACCAGTCATCACGAGGCAGAGAAAATCCCTGACCCCGCCGGGTTTAGGAGCTGATTATGGGATATTTCCTGAGTATTTTGGTATAAAGGGCCTGTAACCTCCTGTGGCTCCTTGCACAGTGATTGCATTTCGCCTGTCTTCTTACTACTTTCTTGTTTGTACCTGTGTTGCACTGAAAATATCTACGCAACGGTGCAGATGTCGAAGATATGAGCTGCGTATCTTGGTCGTAAATAAAATTATTCCATTCACTCACTGTACTTGGTACTGAAAACAGTAATGCCCACTATACTCCTGGCGCTCAAGCTTGCATTCGTACTGCTCTGTTTTGTATCGGGGTTGTTGTTTCAGCAATATTCGTTGTATGTTAAGTCATGTGCCGGCGGGGTGCCCGAGCGGTTCTAGGCGCTACAGTCTGGAACCGCGCGACCGCTACGGTCGCAGGTTCGAATCCTGCCTCGGGGATGGATGTGTTTAATGTCCTTAGGTTAGTTAGGTTTAAGTAGTTCTAAGTTCTAGGGAGCTGAAGACCTCAGTAGTTAAGTCCCATAGTGGTCAGAGCCATTTGAAACATTTTTTTGTTAAATCATGTGTAGCAGTGTGAATAGGTTTAAAACGGTGGCGATACTGTACTGTGATTGCCGTCCCTAAGCTAACAGCTCAGTTTAGTATTGTTGTGCTGCTCTTCCACTGCTTTCATTTAACCTATACACGAGTTGCACATCGGCCAATCCTTGATCAGCAAGGGTCTTCATACTACTGTGTATCCCTGCTGCAAAAACAAACCCGAGACGGAACCGAGCAGCGCTGAGAACTAGCTTCAGGGGGAAGAGTAAAGTTGATACTACTAGTGTCAATAGCAGATACCATGACTGCATGGATGGAATGTGTTGCCAAACAAGACACAGCACATACAGTCCACATTTGCATTGTTTTGCAATTTTCAATGAATTACGAGTACAAGGATAAACTGGTCTAAGAATTCAACCGAAATGCCGTTACTCTTCGCGTGCAACCACTGTGCATTGTGCCAAAATACTCAGAAAATATCCCGGAGAAACTCCCTGAAATATGGACGATGCATGTCAGATTCAACCTACGTTTAGTTGACAAAAAAATTTGCAGCATTTTTCATGAGTTTATTAAACATAAGTGATAAAATCAAGAGTATAGTTAAGCGGTAAGAATACATTGTCGTGCATTATCTACAAACTCTACGAATGGTGCGTCAGGTTTTAGATATCACGAGCGTAGTAACCTGCAGTTTTGGAACTTAAGAAGACGTCAAGATAAGTTTATCGTACATTTTCTTCCAGAATGAAATTCCGTCGTAGACTGTTCGATAGTGCGTGATAAAGGCAAAAATCGAAGGGAGCAAGACCAGGAAAAGAAGTATAATGTGGATGACCAACCAAACCATTCTCCAAGATAGCTTCTACCCTGGTGGTAGCTGATTGCGGATAGCATTGTCGTACAGAAACAATACTTGATGTAGAGTGCTGACAGTATGATGTAGAATGTTGACAATGTACAACAGTAACCAGCCAAAACTTGGTTTATATCGTTATTGGTTTCAACTTTATACATAGAATGTTGATAGTGTGCAGCAGTAACCAGCCAAAACTTGGTTTTGGTTTACTTATTGACGAAGCGTCGTTAACTGTTTCGAACTTATACATTCACCACAAGATGGATTGCAAGGTTTTATCAAAATACTTTATCGAAACAGTTATCAGTTTCGAACTGACACATTCATCGTTAGACGGCTTATTTGTTTTTATGAAACCAAGCAAATAGTAATAAAGACAAGATTATTATTCGTTGGAGAGAGACGACAAAATAAATGTTTAAGGAGATCTTTTCACGGCATCTCACTTGTAAACAGACGTACCATGCGTTTTGATAAAATGTTGCAAGCCATCTGATGATGAATGTATGAGTTCGACACAGGTAACGACGCTTTGTCAATAAGTAAACCAAAACAAAGTTTCGGCTGGTTGCTACTGCACACTATCAACATTCTATTCTTTATCACATAACAGCCACGGTTCTCAAATAATGTCGTTATAACGTCTAAATGGATTTAACACTTGATATAATCTTTATGTTAGTTTTTGATGGATTGTGAGCGCAAGCCGCCTCAGTTATTTGAAATAAATGTCAGCAGTGATGGTCACAATACTGGTAAATAATTTGTAGTAGACGACACCCTCTTTGCGCTACTGGATGAATAACTGTATCTTTTGTGATTTCTCACTGGCCTTTACACGAGGATATACTTTCTTTGTTACGGATCACACACTCATTTCTTTTTTCATAAAGTTGACAAATGATACTTATTCTTCACGACACAACACTATTACATAGGAACAATCGATGCTTGTCGTGACCCATCCACCGACAAGCAGACAAAGATGAGGACACGAGCGCCTGCTGATTTGCCTTGTTTTTATCTTAAAACCTGCGATAGATCTCGCACAGTACATGAACAGTCACCCTTTGTTCATACTGGCCAATTCTTTGATACTTCGATGTTCATCATGGGACCAAAAAGATTACACATGCTACCTCAAACCACAGCAGCCTCCTAACAACATGTATAACGACTTACGTCGAAATAGGCACCTTGAAACGAGCAAGTCGTTTTTTCAGGTCGCCTCTGCCCTTGCGTCGCATCTGAATTAATTCAGAGGGGAGAATGAGCCAGGAATGTTCTGCTTTCCACTTGACACTACATTTCCCTTCGTCCCGAACAACATTTACTACCTCCAATACTTATTGTCAGGAAAAATACAAATTGTAAACAAATAAATACACTCGCAGCAACCTGTGCACCTACATACCGAAAACAAACGTTACGACCTTACGCACCAGGCTAACACGTACGAGGTGATGCCTAGGACTCCAACCAAAGACACTAGCATCAGTAGTTAGCAATACTAGAACCTAGTCTAGAAGAAATTCATTGTACTGAATCTCTGTGATTTCCAAGTGGAAGTTGTTGTTGGCAACGTACGATTTTTGTTCTTAATGATTCTTTGGACTTACGTAACTATGTATGACATTCAAGGACGAAGGTTCGCAAAAGAGCTTCTGTGAAGTTTGAAAGGTAGGAGACGAGGTACTGGCAGAACTGAAGCTGTGAAGACGGGTCGTGAGTCATGCTTGGGTAGCTCAGATGGTAGAGCACTTGCCCGCGAAGGGCAAAGGTCCCGAGTTCGAGTCTCGGTCCGTATAGCGCATATAAAGGCGGGAAGATCCTTTATTGTATGACTGCCGATCAAGCATTAAAATTAGTAACAATATCCGTGGAACTTCTCGTAAAACTAATCACAGAAAAGGTAGATGTCGGATTTGAGTCATTTGAAGAATCATCAGGGAAAGTAGCTTACAAAAAACTCATTCGATGAGTACTTGAATCTTGCTCGTCAGTCAGGGATCCGTAATAGCTAAGACTGATAGCCGGCCGAAGTGGTCGTGCGGTTCTAGGCGCTACAGTCTGGAGCCGAGCGACCGCTACGGTCGCAGGTTCGAATCCTGCCTCGGGCATGGATGTGTGCGATGTCCTTAGGTTAGTTAGGTTTAATTAGTTCTAAGTTCTAGGCGATTGATGACCTCAAAAGTTAGTCGCATAGTGCTTAGAGCCATTTGAACCATTTTTAAGATTGATAGAGAATATAGAGGAGATCTAAAGAAGAGCAACGCGTTTCGACTCAGATTCGTTTAGAAATCGCGAAAGCGTCATGGAGATGCTCACACAATCCCTGTAGCATTGTTGTACAAGAGGTGCTGAGCATGGCACTGTGGTTCGGTGTTAAAATTCCGAGAATGTACATATCTTGAAGAGACAGCCAATATAATCACTGCTTTGAGCAAATACATTTGACAGGAAAAGAACCCCTCCACAGAAAGTAGTTGCTGTTATTGAGGTGGCTTACTGGCACGCGAGTAACTAAACAATTTCGACACACGGCCAGCTAGGTTTGGGCCGAAATTGGCAACACACATTACACCACTTAACAAAATTTCATTTGCGGTCGTAAAATATCGAACAGTTGTAAAGAGCTGTCTCCAGTGACCGACGCCTACCTTAAGTAGTAGAATGTCCAGTCGGTATCTGTTGGCGATTAAGGTAGACAACTCTAGATGCTATCTTGAGGCACTGTCTGTTAACACACGCAGTCTGTGACACTTCGTGGATGCTCGGCGGATGTTGGCGACACTGCGACACTGGCTGAGTGCTGCTGTCTGCAGATGATGGGGACCGCTACGCCCCCACTGCCGGTGGAGTTCAGACTTCACAGTCATGCCTGCAATCTCAAATGTATGGAGTTGTTAGGTACCCTGACCCTTAGATAATTCAGTTATTTACTAACCTACGGAGTGACCCACCGCCTTGGTAACTATGTTGAGACGTTCCCTATTAAAAACCATAAACAAGCTGCAGAGATAGACTCTTCGTCTTTTTCTGCAGCTTCTCTCTGTGCTGTTATTTTTCCTGTTTTTACATAGTAACGTTGTTAATTAAAAAAAGTGTGATATGTGTCTCACCTGAATTAGCGTATTGTGTTCTGCTTTAGGATTATGCTACATATATGTCTGTCGCGAGACAAGCTCTTCGTGTATGAGGTATGACAGTACTATTTGTTACTACAGTTACTCACTCCATCTGTCGCGCCATAAGCGGGAGTGGGGCCTCGAACTGTGACCTAGAGCCTCGCCTCCCCGAAGGGCACCTCTTATCTGTATTGTACGCTCTTGTTTGTATAGTTGAGCCTTATTATAATGCATATGTATTTTTATGTACAGTCTTATAAAGTTCACATGTTTTACAGTTGCATTTTATATAGTTTACGTATTACACACTTACATAATACAAAATAATGATCTAAAGAACTAAAAATTATATGTTTTTATTTGTACAAAAAGAAAAATTCGTTCCTTTATTTTTTATTACTGACTTGAAACTTCCTGGCAAATTAAAACTGTGTGTCCGACCGAGACTCGAACTCGGGACCTTTGCCTTTCGCGGGCAAGTGCTCTACCATCTGAGCTACCGAAGCGCGACTCACGGCCGGTCCTCAGAGCTTTTCCTCTGCCAGTATCTCGTCTCCTACCTTCCAAACTTTACAGAAGCTCTCCTGCGAACCTTGCAGAACTAGCACTCCTGAAAGAAAGGATACTGCGAAGACACGACTTAGCCACAGCCTGAGGGATGTTTCCAGAATGAGTCTCGGTCCCGCACACAGTTTTAATCTGCCAGCAAGTTTCATATCAGCGCACACTCCGCTGCAGAGTGAAAATCTCATTCTATTACTAACTTATTTCTAAATTCCATTTATGTGTTACCTGCAGTATTGTTGCTGTCGTGTGATCTTATACAATGCCGTATATGTATCTGTAGGTGGCGATATTGGTGTGTTAATGTAATCATCTGCGTTTGTACGTTCATCTGTTTCTGTATCAGCGTTTGGATCTCTGTTGTCGCACGTACCGTGCTGTGACGTAGGGTGTGTGTCTGGCCGTGATGTTGTATATGGTCGTTACTGCTTTTAAGTCTTTTTGTAACGCTCTTGATAATTCATCCGTGATGTGATTAAGCATGCTCCATTTATGTGCCTCTCTTAAAATTTGTCCTATATCTTCGATTTCTGTCATCGGTCTTACGTATCTGAGTGGGTAGTAGCATTGTAGTGTTACGTGTTAGGGGGACCCATGTTCCCCCTGCCCCCTCATTCAAATGCATCACTTTGGCTAAGGACAAAGCGGTGCAGTTGTGTAGGGTGAAGGCATGGCCCGTGACTTTCGTCGTAGTGTCTGAGCGTCGATCGTATCGGGATATCCGGGAAGAAGGGCAGAAAGGGCAGAAAGGGACGGGGCAGTATGGGGCAGCGTCTCGTTCTGCCTAGTCATTTTTGTTGCAAGTAGATTTCAAATGACGAATTTCTTTCTTTCTCCACGCTTTTTCAGATGGTGCGAACTTACATGAAACAGCAATGGTGTATCAAATTAATAGAAATGGCAGTTGTAGCCCTATTATCTTTTGAAATGGGAGTTTTAAAAGCAGCAAAAGTGCATCCAAATCGCCTTTGGAAAGAAATGTTCCAAAAGCTGAGAATTATCCTAGCTACAGAGTCACAAAGCACGTGGGAAATTTAAAAAGGTCTTTAATGCCGAACAAGGAAATGATCAGATAGCATACCCGAAGTCGATGGAGAGCAGACTGTTTGGGACATCGATGAAACATTTAATTGATGATTAGGCATTAAATAGCAGAAAGAAATGGGTTACCACACAGATATGAGAAAGAAACTTGTCACGACTGGGTTATAGCACTATATCAAGCATCCTATGTTGCCTATTCGCAAGTCGGATGGCATCTGACGCACGAGCGATGGGACTCAATAAAGTAAAAGTAACCGTAACAACAACAGCAAGAGCAGCTTGGTGTTCAGCATTGAATATAACTTTTGATTTTTCAAAATGTCATTAAAATACTCGTATTTTCTTATTGTTAAACAACTTTATCTTAGTTTTAAGACGATACGCTTAATAATTTTAACGTATATGCAATAACTGCCCAAAAAATAGCCTTATTCCGTTTTGTAAGACACACTTGCTGTGCTGCGAGGCTGTAAGTATGGTTGGAAATGAGGAAAACAGTTCGTACCCCGCGATCGCAGTATAGACCCTTTTATTGTTCTTCCAAGATGACCGGTTTCCACAATCTTATTCAGCCATCATCTGAGCTTATTAAGCTTGTAAAATTACCATGTTACGTTACATCATGTCAAAGCCTTTTACTTTGTGACTTAATGTAATCTGATGTGACTATTTTATAACAAGTTGCATAACGTCAGATGAAGGCAGCGTTAAACTGTTGAATCCGGTCATTTTGGAACAATCTGCGACCGCAGTGTACAAAGTGTCTTCATCATTTTCCCATTTTGTCCCCATGGGTGGAACTGTAAACACGCAACCTTTTCTTAAAAATGAGTAACATACAGTTTTAATTGATTTTCAGGTGATTTTCATACCTTTAAGAAGTGTTTTCTTGTGTAGCCTTTTATTTTTATAAATGTTAAACGTCAAATATCCCGTACCGTCCTCAGTTTCCTACACTACTGGCCATTAAAATTGCTACACCACGAGGATGGCGTGCTACAGACGTGAAATTTAACAGACAGGAAGAAGATGCTGTGATGTGCAAATGATTAGCTTTTCAGAGCATTCACATTAGGTTGGCGACGGTGGCGACACCTACAACGTGCTGACATGAGAATAGTTTCCAAAAGATTTCTCATACACAAACAGCAGTTGACCGGCGTTGCCTGGTGAAACATTGTTGTGATGCCTCGTGTAAGGAGGAGAAATGCGTACCATCACGTCTCCGACTTTGATAAAGGTCGGACTGTAGCCTATCGCGATTGCGGTGTATCGAATCGCGACACTGCTGCTCGCGTTGGTCGAGACCCAATGACTGTTAGCAGAATATAGAATCGGTGGGTTCTGGAGGGTAATACGGAACGCCGTGTTGGATCCCAACGGCCTCGTATCACTAACGCTGTAACGAATCGTGCAGCCACGTGTCGATCCATGAGTCAACAGATGGGGACATTTGCAAGACAACAACCATCTGCACGAACAGTTCGACGACGTTCGTAGCAGCATGGACTATCAGCTCAGAGACCATGGCTGCAGTTACCCTTGACGCTGCATCACAAAAAATTGTTCAAATGTCTCTGAGCACTATGCGACTTAACTTCTGAGGTCATCAGTCGCCTAGAACTTAGAACTAATTAAACCTAACTAACCTAAGGACATCACACACATCCATGCCCGAGGCAGGATTCGAACCTGCGACCGCAGCGGTCGCTCGGTTCCAGACTGTAGCGCCTAGAACCGCACGACCACTCCAGCCGGCTGCTGCATCACAGACAGGAGCGCATGCGATGGTGTACTCAACAACTAACCTGGGTGCACGAATGGCAAAACGTCGTTTTTTCGGATGAATCTAGGTTCTGTTTACAGCATCATCATGGACGATCCGTGTTTGGCGACATCGCGGTGAACGCACATTGCAAGCTTGTATTCGTCATCGCCATACTGGCGTATCACCCGGCGTGATGGTATGAGGTGCAATTGGTTACATGTCTCGGTCACCTCTTGTTCGCATTGACGGCACTTTGAACAGTGAACGTTACATTTCAGATGTGTTACGACCCGTGCCTCTACCCTTCATTCGATCCCTGCGAAACCGTACATTTCAGCAGGATAATGCACGACCGCATGTTGCAGGTCCTGTACGGGCCTTTCTGTATACAGAAAATGTTCGACTGCTGCTCTGGCCAGCACATTCTCCAGATCTCTCACCAACTGAAAACATCTGGTCAATGGTGGCCGAGCAACTAGCTCATCGCAATACGCCAGTCACTACTGTTGATGAACTGTGGTATCGTGTTGAAGCTGCATGGGCAGCTGTACCTGTACACGCCATCCAAGCTCTGTTTGACTCAATGCCCAGGCGTATCAAGGCCGTTATTACGGCCAGAGGTGGTTGTTCTGGGTACTGATTTCTCAGGATCTATGAACCCAAACCGCGTGAAAATGTAACCACATGTCAGTTCTAGTATAATATATTTGTCCAATGAATACCCGTTTATCATCTGCATTTCTTCTTGGTGTAGCAATTTTAATGGCCGGTAGTGGACTTGGCGAAAATAACGTAAAGGTAAAATGAGAGAGATCCGGGCTAGCACGGAGGCTTTCTAACAGTCGTTGGTCCCATTCACCATTGGTGACTGGAAAGGAAGGAGGATAGTGGGTGACACGGGTACACAAAGGACTGTCTGTGTGGGGACATGCAGAGTACAGCTCCAGATATGAAGCTTCAACTGCACCTCTGTAGACCTCGACGTCTACGGGACTAAACAAAATGCAACCCGTTTTCCTGCTCGGTGCTGCTGTTGCTGCAACCCCTACCGTGCTGGACGCGTACGCTAGAGGAGCCTGAAGCAGCAGCAGCTTTCCAAAAATGTCTGCTTCTAGCAGCGGCTCCGGAAACGCGATGGGAGTTCCCGGAGTCATCGCAAGCTCGCCGGGCGTCATGTGTGCGCCGGTGCGTGGGACGGCGCAGCCAATGGGCGCCGCCTCAGCAGCATGTGTGGGCGAGGCGGCGGTGGTTGGCGCCGAGACGCTCTCGCTGCCTCCGGAGGTCCGTATTGACGGCGGCGTCTACGCAGGCGTCGTGCCCTCACGGCGCGCCGTGTGTTTGTGCCTGTGTGTGTGTGTGTGTGCGCGCGCGCGCGTGTGTGGGAGAAAGAGAGCCGGAGAGGCGAGGAGAGAAAGAAATTGGGTGGGGGCGGACACGAGAAGGGTCGCCGCCTCCGCCTCCGCCGACACACAGAATTGCTCCTTCGCCCAGCATAAAGGAAAAAGTCTCGGCGGCGGAGAAGAAAGCGGCCCCTCGCCTCTCCTCCCCTCTCCTCTCCTCGCCACAGCCGATATTGTGCGCCCCCAGCACACGGCGACGGAAAGGCCGCCTCTGGAAATACTCGCGGCTGTGTGCTCGCGCGAAAGGCTGGCGCGATCACCGGCCGGGTGACGTCTAGCAAGACCGAGGGGATTCCCTGCCAGACGGCCACTGTGCGGGGAGACCCGTTACTAACGTCGGTACTGCTCTTCAGGGAACAGTGTCACTGACAGAATTGTCGAGCAGTCTCTGTGTATAAGATCCGTCTGCATACGTCACTTCGGGCAGGAGGGTATTAAAAAAAAAGAACTTCTGCAAAGAAGGGATTATTTTCGCCGCCTTTCTCCTTGCTGTATTAGAAATCTTAACAGTTTCACAATCACATCGCGTGTTTCATTGGAAAGTCATTTTGACGGAACAAAAAACAGCGTCAACGAAGAATTCTTTATACAGGCAAATAACCTGAAACAACAGTAAATCTTCTTAAGTTAGCTAAGCAACTTCACAGCCATGTTAAGGTACCGCTAAAAAAACGTAGAAAGTCGGTTGTTGCACTTACAACGCATATCTCATTATAACTACATACCATCCTTATTTCTTGCATAACTGCTATGAACGTATTTCAGAATGGAAGACGGCTAATTTTTCTCTTTTTTTTCAGCATGTTTTTATTAGGTCACATTCTTGTTTGGTTATGTGTTCGTTACAAATTTTGCAATTGATGTTACAATAACTTCCCAGTGAGCTACAACCCTGAAAATTTCAATATAGCTCAGAAGTGAATAACAGTGCAATAGCGACTCGCTCTTGTACCCGGTGTATGGTGGAGGGTACTCCGTGTACCACTAACATTGCCTCCTTTCCTGTTCCAGGTGCGAATGGTTCGCGGCAATGATGGTCGCTGTTAATCTCCGTGCGAGTTCGAATGTTTCTCAGTTTCACCTTCACGGTCTCTTGGCGAGGTGTACGTTGGAGGAAGCAATATACTCGCTGACTCGGGCGAAGGGAAACTGAGATAAACCTTAAATTTACCATGTGTCACCGTTGTAATTTCAACAAAACAATTGCAATCGATTGAAAAATTTTACACACACATGAATAATAAGCAGAAAATATTTATTTGGATATAAATACGTTGTAATATAACACGTTTTTAGAATGTGGGACGGATGCAGGAGTTCAGAGAGTAGCTAGTATTGAGATAAATCATACAACATTTCATGTATTTGGAATGCAATAAAATTGTTGGGAACTTAGGTGAACTACTTATCCATCAGTTACGCATTGTATGCGCTTCACGTTTCTCATTTGATGCCTTACAAGTATTTTCATAGCTATTAAAAATTCACAAGCTCAAATTTTCAGGGCTTTCTGTATTTGGTTAGGAGTCTGTAAGAAGATAGGAGGCTGTATGGGACTAGGAAAAATTATTGTACACTTTTAGCCCCTTTAAAAAAAGTGTTGTATTAAAAACTTTTGCGTTTAAACAATTATTTTACCTATTTGGTCAGTTTCTATTACAGATTGCCAAGGCCATTCTTATCGCTACTTATCACTCTTTCAGATACCACGTTGCCAACAAATAGCGACATTACACTCCTGAAGCACTTTTTTCCATCGCCGGTTGCCGATTATTTTCTTCTCTTTAGTCATCAAGAATGTACCATCGATTCACATCGGTTGCTCTTGGTTACCATATAGCGAGGCGTTGCTGCTTCCGTATTAGAAATGCATTACCTTAACTAACTCACTCTGACATTGATAATATTATCATTTCCACACGCTCAAGGCGAGCCAACAGCAAAGTTTTCAGCAACATTAACTAGCTAATATCCTTGACGACGGTGAGTGTGATTGGCTAGTTCTCCACGTTGCGTCGCTGTCCATCTAGCACCTGCCCGATCTGCAAAAGTGGCTCTCATCGGGAAACTGCAAAAGCTTTTCTTCAGGTACGAATGCAACATTCCTGTAGGAGTGAGATAAACTGTGAAAAACTTTATACAGAATCTCAGGTGAAGTACGAACTGTATTTCAGCATCTTCTTCAGTACTGCACCGAATATTTTCGTGCCAAGATTAGGTATGTCTATATTCATCGGAAAAGTGGAGATTTTATAATGAAATTTGAACGCCTGTATTTGAGAAACAATTTTGTGGCGAGCCTGGATAGGATTGCGAATATTTAAGAAGCCTTTGGTGTCACGAGATGAATTTCCAGTACAAGTCACGTGGCAAATTTAGTAACTAAACTCTGAAGGAAAACATACCATGGCCTGTAGACTAGCCTTGTGTATGAAGACCTATCCGTTTCCTTTTCGTACCACTTCTGCCACTGCTGTCCTCTCGGATCGTGCACGCTTACGCCCTACTGACAGGAAACACCCATAACATTAATTTAAAATTTTCCATTTTCATTCCATATAAGAATGCAGTCATTGCCGAACGTGTGCACGAGGAATAAAAGGCACACCAGAATTACCAATTCAATCAGAAAGTTAATGAACAGAACCCCAGTGATTGACGTCTAGAAAATCATCGTGGCGCACGGCAGTGTCTGTAGAACAGTCATTTCAACATGCAATACGCCTGGAACAACCAATTGCAAGGGCAAACTTCCTTGGTGCACCACCAACTGATTAAAACTCCCTGGGAGCGAACAGCGGGTTTTCACCTGCGCCAGTGACACTGGTGCGTATTGAATCATATCAGAATCGACTGGGCCTCTTACAGTACAAAGCTACACCAGTGGGAATGGAAGCCCTCTCCTCAATGTGATTCCAGCGAAAAATGTCATATACCATTTGAATGTTGTGAAGGACTTCCTCTAGGCGCTTAGGGGTGGAACCGCGCGACCGCTACGGTCGCAGGTTCGAATCCTGCCTCGGGCATGGATGTGTGTAATGTCCTTAGGTTAGTTAGGTAGTTCTAAGCTCTAGGGGACTGATGACCTCAGATGTTGAGTCCCATAGTGCTCAGAGCCATTTGAACCATTTTTTGAAGGACTTCCATGTTCCCTAAATGTATTCAGAGAGACAATAGAAGAACTTCGCAGTTTGTCTGCAGAAGCGTCTCTTATGATTTCAAACCTGGACTTAGGGCTTCGAACACATTATGCACTATGTGTGTATCTGTGCAGAACTGTATATATTTGTTGTAAGTTGTTATTTGTACTTTGTCGTATCATGATACGATAAATAAACAACAAAATCTCCTTCCACTGGATAAAAAGAGACTGTCACAGACAAGCAGATGCGACTTTAACTCACTAGTCATAGTCAAAGTCATCAGTATCATTTGGCTTTTCTCCTTTCAGGCAAAAGTTACAAATTTATTGGGAAGGGATTAAATCAGGAAGAGCTATCGCCATGGCACTTTACTAATAGAAATTTTACATCTGACGTATGTAGAAGTACCTTATGTAAGGGAAAATTCGTGACCGTAATTCGTAAATAAATATTCTCTTTCCATTTACTTTAGTCCCTACACAATAGGTCCTTGTAGCTAGGATGCAAGTTAGTCTTTAAATTGCAAGTTGTATGTTAATAAACCTATAGGACGTAAAAAATGTAAACACACGCAATCTGAAATAAATTTAAATTTACTGTCTGCAGTAAAGTCGCTATTACCACAGAATGCGATTTAGGGACTTTTTTTTCATTTAACTTACTATGGTGGGTTGTACTGCTACTACAATATGTAGCGTTAGTGGCACTCATGGTCTCTTAGCCGGTGTGAGAACTTTTAGATGGTCATGAAAATTCTCACACCGTTGCCCGTCCCTAGCCACATGGAGACGGATCAGATTTCTTGCACCGTGTGCCACTAACCTTCCTCTGTTCATTATTCCTTTTTTTTGTATGTATTGTTAATACAAAGAAACTCTAAAAAGAATTTAAAATGTTTGAAATTTAAGAAATATATAAAATCAGAGAAAAATAAAATTTACATAAGATAATTTGTATACTAAAGATCTACTTCCTTAGCAGATAGGGCAAAACAAAAATGACTAAAAACTGAAAGCTCTGATTCCGCAGTGAGCCACACCCACATGAAGGCTCGGTAAATCTTCGAGCCTGTCATAGTGGACGTGGCTTTTGTACATTTGAACCTCTATATATGATCGTTACACTACTGCGAACAAGAAGCACAACAACTATGTATGGAAAACGTAACTGTGATTGTCGATACGGGCATTTGAATCTCCGTGCCTCCAAATACAACTGCACAGTCTTTATTTACTGCGCCACTTCGATTAGTAATTTGATTTGTTTAGAAATCTTTGTCATGAACATAGCAAATAGAATACTTGGAAAGTCTTTGAGTTATTAGTACAATATCAAGATGGAGCACAGACGTGGCAAATACGATAAAGATTAAATATGCCGATCTCTGAAGTCAGAGAAAATACAAATGAAGAAATAACTAAGTAGACGCAATTTGCGAAGACTGAAATCTATGGAAAACAGTTAGTAATATAAGGGAGGAGTTGGTGAGACTTATTACTAAGTCATTCGGAGCTAGCCAGAAAAGTTTTTAAGAATGTAGAGGAAAACAGATTATCGCGACATTTGTATAAACAGTGCGTTAAGTCTGAAAGTGCAAGACTCTGATGGAAATGTTGGATGAAGTCGATCCAAACGAAATACTGACTCGGAAAGAGAGAAAGAAAACTGTGTACAATAAGCTGATTACAAAATGGTTCAAATGGCTCTGAGCACTATGGGACTTAACTGCTGAGGTCATCAGTCCCCTAGTACTTAGAACTATTTAAACCTAACTAACGTAAGGACACCACACACATCCATGCCAGAGGCAGGATTCGAACCTGCGACCGTAGCGGTCGCGCGGTTCCAGACTGTAGCGCCTAGAACCGCTCGGCCACACCGGCCGGCAAGCTGATTACAAAAACCGTAAATGTGTCCTTAATATAGAACTCAACTGCTCATTTTTTAACGATTGCTACTGGGTAATATATACTGTTCAACTATCCATTACAACAATTTGATGTCTTGATGTGTCTGTTCGTTGTCAATGAATGTGGTGTCCATTTCCCGACGCGCACTGTGTGCGCTTCGCTGTAGTAGCAGACGGATAAAAGCCCCGTGTCCTGTTGACGACAAAATCGACGCTGACGTCACCGGTAGCCACCCTCAGCTCGGAGACGCCGGCGGCGGAGTGGCGGCTTCAGAGTTTGTGTCGCCGGACCGCGACGCTCCACCCCGCCTCTCCTTCTTCTACTTATTAAGAAGCTGCTCGCCGGCTCATTCTCTTTGCTTCCCCCACCCCGCCCGTCGCACCACTTTCCCTCTTTTCCTCCTTTTTTTTTTCGCCTGGCAGAAATTGGGGCAGTAAGCCAGCGTGCGACCTTGCCCCATCTATTTTCACCCCTCCCTTGTAAATGTCCCGGAGGTAATTAAAGAGGGGAAGCCAAGTCGAGGCGGGCCAGGCAGCACTACTAATTGATGCAACAGACGCCGAGGGAGGGAGTGGAGAGGCGAAGAAGCGGGAGAGCGAAGGCGATGCAGCCAGGAGGCCGCCGACACCCCCTCCATCCCTTCTCGGCCTGAGAAGCTTTCCCCCATCCCACCCCCCGCCACCACCGCCCTCATTCTGTGAAATGACTGGGTCACGAGGGGCAAAATAATAAAGGAAGCGTAAAGTTAAGAAAGTCTTTAAAATGAGCGCGCGAGGGAGAAAGGCTGTTTAACCCTCTTCTTTGTCACCATTCATTACCGCTCCTAATAGAAATCTGCATCTCCTCTTCTCTCACCCACTATCTCCGTTTCTCCGAGTTCCTCCTGGAGTTGTCCGCGCGTATTCCGTGTTCCTTTGCCGTCCCGATCCCAAACTTGTATTCAGGGACAAAGAAGGGTAGCCACTGTACTTTAAAGGATGGAAGACTCGCAGAAAAGTAAGACATTTTTGCTAGTCTTCTGTCGCTTTACTTTTCGTCCAGTGCACAATGGTACTTAAAGAGTTGCAACATTGAGCCGTTCTCTATTCTCTTTGATAAAAACATGTTTAACTTTACTGATTGTTATCTTCAATTTGATCCCTGATTAGAGTTTTTGTAGTTCTTCGTAATATAAACGTAAGAACTGCTACATTGTGCTCGTTAGCAATGTTAAATGATTTGTGGTGTCATGGTACAAACTTCACTCTCTGTAAAACTAACTAATGTATTGATGAAAACAGGAGTGAAGAACCTGAAACAGCAATGATCCATCAGCACATGGACGAGATTCTTTGCAAAAGTAGTGCATAAGATCCAAAGATGATAACTTAGTTTGCCGAAACCAGTAACGTAAATAAACTAAAGAGCCAAAGAAACAGGTACACATGCCCAATATCGCGTCGGGCCCCCGCGAGCACGCAGAAGTGGCGCAACACGACGTGGCAAGGACTCGACTGAAGTAGTGCTGGCGGGAATTTACACCTTGAATCCTGCATCACTGTCCATAAATCCGTTAGAGTACGAGGGGTGGAGATCTCTTCTAAACAGCACGTTGCAAGGCATCCCAGATATGCTCAATAATGTTCACGTCTGGGAAGTCTGGTGGCCAGCGGAAGTGTTTAAAGTCAGAAGAGTGTTCCTGGAGTCACTCTGTAGCAATTCCGGACGTGTGGGGTGTCGCATTGTCGTGCTGGAACTGCCCAAGTCCGTCGGAATGCACATTGGGCATGAATGGATTCAGGTGATCAGGCCCGATGCTTACGTACGTGTCACCTGTCAGAGTCGTATCTAGACGTATCAGGGGTCCTATAACGCTTGAACTTCACACGCCCCACACCATTACAGAGCCTCCACCAGCTTGGAAAGTCCCCTGCTGACATACAACATCCATGGATTCTTGAGGTTTTCCCCATAGCCCTACAGGTCCGTTCGCTGGATACAATTTGAAACGAGACTCGGCCGACCAGGCAGCATGTTACCAGTCAATAGTCCATTGTCGGTGTTCACGGGTCCAGGCGAGGCGTAAAGCTTTGTGTCGTGCAGTCATCAAGGATACGCGAGTGGGTCTTCAGCTCCGAAAGCCCATGTCGATTATGTTTCGTTGAATGGTTCGCACGTTGACACTTGTTGATGGTTCAGCATTGAAATCTGCAGCAATTTGCGGAAGGCTTGCACTTCTGTCACGTTGAACGATTCTCTTCAGTCGTTGTTGGTCCCGTTCTTGCAGGATCTTTTCCCGGCCGCAGCGATGTCGGAGATTAGATGCTTTACCGGATTCCTGACGTTCACGGCACACTCGTGAGATGGTCGTAAGGGAAAATTCTCACTCCATCGCTTCCTCAGAGATGCTGTGTCCCATCGCTCGTGCGCCTACTATAACACCACATTCAAACTCACTTAAATCTTGATAAGCTGGTACGGCAGCAGCAGTAACCGATCTAACAACTTCACCAGACGCTTGTTGTCTTACATAGGCGTTTCCGACGGCATCGCCGTAATCTGCCTGTTTACATGTCTCGGAATACACGTGCCTATACCAGTTTCTTTGGCGCTCGTCATTGTCTGAAGCTTTTTTCTTCTGTTTCCGTATTAAGCTAGATCGCTCTCAAATTGGAACAATGTGAAGTATATATATATTTAATGAATTCATCTCTCAATATCATATTTTGGTAGTAACAAAATCACCAAGGCTTTACTAGACTGTATACGGCAGTTGCTGTTATCAGTAAGTTCGAAATTTTCATGAGCATGCCGCTCACTACTGAGAAATGTTGTCCTTTAACACAAGTCTTCTTATGGGTATTCTAAATGTAATAGTATTTTTGTCCATGTTAATTGAGGTCTTAGGGTTCTTGTTAACATCGTGCAGGCAGTGGAAAATGTCTTAGTTGTGCTGAATAATACCGGCATCCATGATTATTTGAGCTCCGCTACACTGTACGACACACAATATTATACAGGAGATACCTTCGTGGCCTAACTTCTACCCAAACGGTTCAGTCGTATTAACACGAGTGGCGTTCAATAAGTAACATTACACTTTTTTTTTTTCAAAAGGAGGTTGATTTTATTCAGGATTTCAGTACACCATATTACTGCCTACTGTTTCGCCTAAAGCATTCTACTTTTCAACATAATCTCCCTTCAGTGCGACAGCCTTAAGCCAACTTGCTGGGAGGGCCGTTATGCCCGCATGGCTCCACTCTACTGGTCGACGTCAGAGCCAACGTCTTGCTGCGTCAGTAACCTCCGCATCATCCACGTACTGTTCCAACGGAGCGCATCCTTCATTGGGCCAAACAGATGGAAGTCGGAAGGTGCGTGATCTAGGCTGTAGGCCACATGAGGGAGAACAGTCCAATGAGGATTGCGAGTTTCTCGCGTGTGCGTAGGCTTTAACGAGGCCTCGGTTGTAATGCAGAAGGAGACGTTCGTTTGCATTTCTGTTGCGACGAACACGCTGAAGTCGTTCCAATATCGCGGCAAGCGGAAGATCGGATGTGTCGGCGCTATCTTGTTGCGATGATGGCAGACGCGTCGCCGAAGGATTCACCGTGCTTTTGTCCACTGCCATGTCTCCGAAGACATTCAGCAAGGACGTGCGAATATCTGCAATGCTCTGGGTTTTCGCTAAATGGAACTCAATGACAGCTCTCTGCTTGAAACGTACCTCCGTTAGAGACGCTGTTTTGGAGGTTACGTATAGCGTCACCACCTGTCGGAACTTCGTGAAACCGTAGGAACTGAAGCGGGAATATTCCACGATGTCCCACACCAACTTCCGTGTTTTTTTTTTTTTTTTCAGTCGAAACGACAGCTAAGCGAATGTTGCTACTTATGGGCCTTCGCAGGAGGCGCCTTGATCATGCATGCATGCTGACTGCTGTTCATCAGCGACATTTCCTGCAATTTGTACGACAATACCGCAACTGGACGTCCATTGAGTGGCGACAGGTGGCCTTTTCAGTTGTATCACGTTTTATGCTCCATCGGACTTCGGAGTTTGACGTGAAACGTCTGAAAGGAACACCTTGCAACAATCGTTGGAAGGGTCCAGGCCGGAGGTGGGAGTGTTATAGTGTGAGGAATGTTTTCGTGGCATCCCCTTGGTGATATCGTCATTCTGGAAGGCTCAATGGATCAACACAAGAGTTAGTGAATGCTGTTTTTCGCTACCCCTATATACGCTGTAAATCTTCGATACGGTGTCTCCTGAATCACCAAACAGTTCGGCTATCTTGGTTGTGGAAGCACCCGCCATGCGAGCACCAGTAACTCGCCCACGCTCGAATTCACAGAGCCCCGACGTAATACACTCACAACTACACAGAACATTGTTCTGGCCACGAGTGACACTTGCTGGTTCAAATGGTTCAGAGCACTATGGGACTTAACATCTGAGGGCATCAGTCCCCTAGATTTAGAACTACTGAAACCTAACCAACCTAAGGACAGCGCACACATCCATGCCCGTCAACAAATACAA
Source organism: Schistocerca americana (assembly GCF_021461395.2). Lineage (NCBI taxonomy): Eukaryota > Metazoa > Arthropoda > Insecta > Orthoptera > Acrididae > Schistocerca > Schistocerca americana. The sequence continues at coordinate 419,445,118 of NC_060121.1, read as the reverse complement.
TAGTGTAACCTGCAGGCTCGGCTAGCATCTGCGTTTACGTCCGAGCATGTGTCCCTCGCGACATATTTTCGTCCGACGCCTGCAGCACTTTACTGGCGAAAAATGAAAACTGGAATACTTGTTCTTCAATCTCTGGAATCCCTTCAAGATCAGACCTGTATTTACCGTTATATGTATCATTTCCATAAATAAAGAATAGATTTTTGCTATTTACAGCTTCATATAGCAACTCATGGAATACTTAAGTGCAGCGCGGGTTAGCCGCTCCGTCTGAGGCGCCTTGTCACGGTCCGCGTAGCTCACCCCGTCAGAGGTTCAAGTCCTCCCTCGGGCTTGGGTGTGTGTGTTGTTCTCAACGTAAGTTAGTTTAATGTAGATTAAGTGGTGTGTAAGCTTAGGGACCGATGACCTCAGCAGTTTTGTCCCATAGGATGTTACCACAAATTTCCAAATACTTAAATCCTTTCTCCAATTGGCGCATATTGTACATCAAATGGAAACAACTTGACTGAACACACGAAGTTATACCATTGTTCTATCACGCCGAGATGTCCTGAGAGATAACAAGTACAATGTATTCAGTAACCAACAGCCAACAGTTAATATCTGTCATGATGTGACTCAATCGTTATTCATCTGGTCATGTCACAGTGGCAGCTGCAGTGTTACAGAAGATACATTTTTTATTATATTACTTATGAAAAAATTCTTGCCGTAATTAGAGTAGATTCAACTAGGTTACGTCAGAGGGAACGAATAAGTTGGCTGGTCCCTATTTCTTTCTGACTGGTACGCCATTTTAGCCTTCTTGACTGCCTCACATATCTAAATGAAAATTTTACTCGAAGAGTCACCAGTCGGCTCTGTCCGAATGGACATGTGAACTGTCATCAGTTCCCCTGGAACGTGATCTATGTGGTATTTTGTCACATCATGTAGGATATCAACTGCAATTCATAAAATACCGAGCGAGGGTCAATAATACCACTTAGCGAAACGCCATTAAAAAAAAAACATTTCGACGTGTGATGGTGTCCATTAAAGAAACCATTAAAGAAAAGCAGGTAACTTATTTGAAGTTCCTACAGACAAAAACGTCAGAGAGTTGGGAAATATATAAAATTAAAAGGAAGGTCGCGAAATGTTCAAGGCATACCAAGAGTCCGGGGGCACTTACATATATGTCTTAGAACACGACGTACACGGTAGACAGCAATGTGCGTACAAAATCATGAATATCCTGAACAAGAAAGAATAAGACACTGCCTCACCCAACATACTACCCAATGAACAATCGATAATTCGTTACACAGACTTATAGTGTACCCAGAAGGCCGATGATTACAGTGGAGAAAGCTTGTTCAATGAAACGGCAGATTCAGCTAATGTGGAGGAACTACAAGACGCTTTGAAAGGCATGAACAACAGAAAAGCTACCGGAATAGATGGAATAAATGACGAACTAATTAAGTACGAAGGCTTATCACTAGACAGAAGGCTTTTACAATTAATAATTGAATGTCGGAGGAATTGCTAGAACCAGACCCTTGTATAAGGCAGAAATAATCTAACACAGGCTACAAACTATACTTAACGATAATCAATAATCGCATGAACAATATGATAGAAACTGTTTCAGAGGAACAAAAGGGATTCATATCAGGTCGTTCATGCACAGACAATTTAAGTTCGTTATAGAAAAGCACAGAATTCAATGTGGAAATCCATATGGCTTTTTGTGGCCCATGAGAAGGCTTTTGATAGTGTGAGCCCCGATAGCCTGTGGAAGATTATGTCTGAATGTGGATATTCTTATCACCTCATAGAGGTAGTGAAAATTCTTTACAAAAATAGACGCCTTGTAATAAACATAAGTAGGAATAGATTAGAACAGACAAACAGACGAAACACAAATGGCTGTATGTATATATAACCGGTGATCAAAAAGTCAGTATATATTTGAAAACTGAATAAATCACGGAATAATGTAGATAAAGAGGTACAAATTGACACACATGCTTGAAATGACATGGTGTTTTATTAGAACTGAAAAAACACAAACGTTCAAAAATTGTCCGACAGATGGCGCTTCATCTGATCAGAATAGCAATAATTAGCATAACAAAGTAAGACAAAGCAAAGATGATGTTCTTTACAGGAAATGCTCAATATGTCCACCATCATTCCTCGACAATAGCTGTAGTCGAGGAATAATGTTGTGAACAGCACTGTAAATAAAGCGTGTCCGGAGTTACGGTGAGGCATTGGCGTCGGATGTTGTCTTTCAGCATCCCTAGAGATGTCGGTCGATCACGATACACTTGAGACTTCAGGTAACACCAAAGCCAATAATCGCACGGACTGAGGTCTGGGGACCTGGGAGGCCAAGCATGACGAAAGTGGCGGCTGCGCACACGATCATCACCAAACGACGCGTGCAAGAGATCTTTCACGCGTCTAGCAATATGGGGTGGTTCTAATAAAACCCCATGTCATTCCAAGCATGTGTGTCAATTTTTACCTCTCTATCTACATTATTCCGTGGTTTAGTAAGTTTTCAAATTTATACTACCTTTTTGATCAATTCCTTTACTTCCAATGTATATCCTTGCTTCTTCTAACATTTCACGATTGTAAGTCAACGGCAAGTATCCTGTAGGTTTTCATGAGTGTCAGTTAGCGAATATCAAAATATGTGATATAAATGGCCGTATCTTTTGAAGCTTAAATTTTTCAGGTCACCGAGGGACCACAGATCTTAGTATGTGACGTAAATTTCTACATGGTACCTCTAATTGTTCACGAGAATGAGGTGTGATAACAGTCGGACAGGGAGACAAACGTTGAACAAATGATCGTGTAAGGGTTCGGTTTTTCCGAGTGAAATACGGAACCCTATATCCAAGAAAATGAAATTCAAACAGCAGAGATGAGGTTCCTAAGGAGTTCGAAGAGGTGCGCAAGAAGAGACATGATTAGAAATGAAGATATTAAAACAGAATTAAGTATGTTCAGTATGAATGAAAAAATTCAAAAATATCGTGAAAATTGGGGACAACACCTCATGAGAATGTGAGGTCACAGAATTCACCAGATATTGAACTGTAATCCGAATAGGAAAAGAGATATTGGAAAAAAATGGCAATAATCTTATTTGTGAATTCTGAATAGGCAACAGCTTAATCTTATGCAGGGACGATGATGATGATGATGATGATGATGATGATGATGATGATGATGATGACTAGACCAGTACGATTTTTATGGGGTATCAAACAACATTTGATGTTTTGTTGGTAGGTACGACGCAGCACATGATCGTGAATGGAGAGTTATTGACAGATGTACAATTAGCTGTAGAAGTGACTTAAATTGTGGCTCAGAGAAGTGTGTTAGGGTCCATTGCTGTTCATATTGTCTATTAATGATCTGCCAGATAACACTGATAGACACCTCCAACTTTTTCGGATCATGCAGTTGCCTATCATGAAGGAGTGTCAGATATAACTAAAGAAACATTCAGTCAGATCTTGACAAGATTTGGAAGTGGTGAATTGGCAGTGGTCAGAAACGTAAAATTTTGCACTTTACAAAAAGTAACAAACGTAGAACGATATGACTGTAATACAGGTCAGTCAGTGACTACTGGAATCAGTCAACTCGTACAATTACCGGAAGGAATCAGTTTGTAGGAATGGGCTGATAGGCTCAATTGTAGGCAAAGCACGTGGTTGACTTCGGGTCATTTGTAGGATACTGGGGTAATGCAGTGTGTCTCCAAAGTGATTTTCCTAAATCGCTGCTGGCAAATTCCGGGATGGTTTCTTTGAAAGGGCACGGCCGACTTCCTTCCCCGTCCTTCCCTAATCCGATGAGACCGATGCCTCGCTGTTTGGTCTCTTCCCCCAAACAACCCAACCCTCTCCAAAGGAGATTGCTTACAAATACTCGTACGACCAATCGCAGAATGTTGCTCAAGTGTGTAGAGTCGGTGCCAGATAAAGCTAACGGTATATACTGAGCAAACACAGAGGGGCAGCAAAAATCGCGACAGATTCTTCGACCTACGGGAGTGTAGCGTCACTGAGATGCTGAAGAACCTGATCTGGCACACGCTTGATGCTACACGCCTAATATCGCGCGAAAGCCTACTTGGAAATGTTTACTGTCTCTTCCGTCGCTTCTTGCTAGAACGACACAAATGTAAATGGAAAGCACAAATTTGTGAGTTTTCTCGAGTTTCTGTAGAACATTAGGAATTTTGGTCTACATAGAAAGTTTGAAGAACCATTCTTAAGTAAAGAATGTAGAAATATGCAGCAATTGGAAACACCGCGAGATATGCATGCCTGAACATAAATGCAGATGCTCTCCAACGCTGCAAGTTGCACTGTTGTGTTTCACCACGAACGGCATCTTCGCAATGTCCTCAATACGTTGCAAATGTCAGCTATGGCCGGAACAGTGTTCTGCATAGTTTGGGCTGCATTTTGTCGAAGCTGAGTGAATTCGAACCTGGGAAAATTGCTGGTACTTGGATGGAGGGTGCTTCCGTAACCAAGATAGCCGAAGTGTTTGGTGTTTCAAGAGACACAGTATCGAAGATATACACCGCATACAGGGAAAGCGGAAAACCGTCAACCGCAAAGCCACAACGCGGACGAAAGTGTGTCTTGAGTGACTGTGGCAGACGGTCATTGAAGAGGAGTGGACGACAGCTCCGAAAGTCACTGCAGAACTGAGTGTCGCTGTCGCGAACCCTATCAGCACCAAAACAAGAAGGCAGCTCTAAAAGGAAGGAATTGCAGAGCGATCTGCAATCTCAGTACTACTAATCAGTGACAAAAATGCCCTTCACAGCAAAACGTGGAACAGAAGCCATAAAATCTAGACTATGGGGCAATGGAAGAAAGTCATTAGGTCGGATGGGTCTTGTTTCGCACTGTTTCGAACTTCTTGCCGAGTTTACTTCCCAAGACTGAGAGGTGGCAGAGATTCGGTGATGATTTCGGCAGCTATATTCCGGTATTCCGTGAGCCCCATGGTTGCCCCACAAAGGGGCATTACTTTTAGGGATTATGTGACCATTTTGGCTGATCAGTTCGATCCCATGGTAGAGTGTTTCTTCTCCAATGGTGATAGTGATAGTGGTGGTGGTGATGGTGGTGTGTTCGGTGACGAGAGAGCTGTGGTTCACACAGTTCCCATCGTCGAGGACTGGTTTTGTGAGAGTGATGATGAACTACCGCTTCTCGTAGCCACCGCAAACACCAGACCTTTGAGGTCTGCTTTGGAGAGAAGGGTGTGTGATCGCTATCCGCCTGCATCATAGATACCTGAACTTGCCACTACTGTACAGGAAGAACTAAATAAGATTCCCTTGAAACCGTTCAGGACCTGTGTTTATCCGCTCTGAGATGACTGGAAACTGTTTCGAACGCCAACACATTTTCTACGCCTTCTTAGGCAAGGTAATGTGTTACTTTGGCGTTTCCATACTTTTGTTCACTCCCCGTATTACAACATTCTTGTACATCACTTCTGTAGGAACCGCGAAGAGAAGAGTGAACTATTTACAGTGCACACGATGACATTTTAGGAATCATTCTTTCAGGGCTCCGTACACGAATGAGACCGGTAGAAGCCCTAATATGTGGTACAATGGGCATGTCTCAGTTCTTTGCGGAGTATAGATGTTCGAAGAGCGTTCAATAAGTAATGCAACAAATTTTTTTCTTAACCAGTTTCGGTTTAAAAAATGTGGGTTTTGTTGTGGGACGTCTTGGGATATTCCCGCATCAGCCTCTCTAGTTTCAAGGAGCTCTGATAGGTGGCGGAGCTATACTTAGCCCTCAAAATGGCATCTGTAATGGAGATGCGTTCCAAGCAGAGAGCTGTAATTGAGTTTCTTCTGGTGGAAAGCGACAGCCCATAGATATTCACAGCCGCTTGGATTATGACTACGGAGACCAGGGAGTGAGCAAAAGCACGGTGAGTCGTTGGGCGAGGCTTCTCACACCATCGTAACAAGGTCGCGCAAGCCTTTCTAATCTCCTGCGTACCGCCCAGCCGCACATGGCTGTGCTACCGTCATAAAATTGAAGAAACAACTTCAGCGTATTCGTCGCCACAAAAATGCAAAAAAATTTCTCCTCCATGACAATGCAAGACCTCACACAAGTCCGTGCATCTTAGAGTTCACAAAATTTCTTTAGGGTATTGTTCCTCGTGCACTCTGCAACACTTAATTGTATAGTGTTGCATTTCTTTTAAAGTCTATAAATCTTCTGGTCCCTTAGTGTTGTTCCGGGTATGACTACCTCGCGACTATAAAAATGCACAGAAATGATAATGTTTCTACCGAACGATCTCAAATAAATCAATCTGCTGCTCTTGTTCAAAATAATCCAACCAGGTATTTAATGCTCAACGTATGTTGTTATAACAGTGTAATCAATCCCTGATTCTGTTGCCAAGTGGCCCACCATAATATTCACTTTTTCGACATTTTTCAAAAAATATAAAATAATTCTTTTTCTTTTCGCCCCCCAAGAGCAACGCTACAATTCACCTGACCAAAAGTCTTGTTCCTCCCGCCACCGAACTTCACTAATTCCCACTATATCTAACTTCAACCCATCCAGTTCCCTTTTTAAATTTTCTAACCTACCTGCCCGATTAAGGGATCTGACATTCCACGCTCCGATTTGTAGAACGCCAGTTTCTTTCTCCTGATAACGACGTCCTCTTGAGTAGTCCCCGCGCGGAGATCCGAATGGGGGACTATTTTACCCAAGAGGACGCCATCATCATTTAACCATACAGTAAAGCTGCATGCCCTCGGGAAAAATTACGGCTGTAGTTTCCCCTTGCTTTCAGCCGTTCGCAGTACCAGCGCAGCAAGGCCGTTTTGGTTAGTGTTACTAGGCCAGATGAGTCAATCATGCAGACTGTTGCCCCTGCAACTACTGAAAACGCTGCTACCCCTCCTCGCAAGTAACGTAGTCTTAGATCGTCGAACTCAACCGAGGTTACATTTAAAAATTTGTTTGTGTACCCAAAAGAGTGTGAAATATGATGTATTGGAGACTTGAATAACACCAACCTGCTTTCAGAAAAGAAAGTATTGTATTTCTTATAGCACGACCCCCTTAGATGTACATAGACGACAGCTAGAAGGAGAATGGGAATCTACGTCTGAAAAAGAAGAGGCAGGAGAGCTCCACAGCGGCCTGTGTGGAGCGCAGCGCTGCCCCGATGCCAGGAGCAGCCTCGGAGGCTGGGAGGCAGGGCACGCCGCCAAGTGCGCCGCCGCCACCGCCCCCGCTCGCCGGCGTGAGAAAGGGGAAAAGAAAGAAAGGAAGGGCTGCTGCGGGGAGCAGCCAGCCATCTTGGATCGATGTGGGTGGTGGCGGGTGCTTATCTGGGGGCGGGGGCAGGGGGCGGCACGCGGCCCGGCGGCGCACACGTGCGCGAGGTACGTGCGGCCTGCGATTTCTAGCAAGCGCAACGGCAACTCCGTGTTGTACCGCCTGACAGGCTGGATTGTTTGACTGATACGTCATCACCTTGGGAAATTCTTGTCTACGTACGCAGCAAAGGGGTACCCAGAGTCTTTTTGGTTATCAAACCAAGAGTGTGCGATGTATTCCTCCGCTTATCACCCTCTCGGAAGACTTGAGTACCTGTAAGACGCGTGCTGCGTGAGTCAGTTGGCGGAATATCAAATGTTAACAGTTCTGCACGTCGACACTGCTCTCATCTGGACTTGCACCGGCGGAATATCGTAAGGCTGTCGCGTCTCGGATAAGAAAGAGTGTTAAGACAGGAATAACGCCTGTCGCCCAAGTATTCAACCCACCCATCGAAGAATTAATGACGGAAATAAAAGGAAGTTTCAAAAGTGGGACAGTAGGTTTAAATATGAGGGTGATGAGATATCAGTGATAAGATTCGCAGCTCAAAGAGGGTAAGGAGGAATTGAAGGATCACTTCAACGGAATGAACGATCTAATGAGCACGCACTATCGATTGAGAGTAAACCGCAGAAAGACGAGAGTAATGACGGGCAGTAGAAAAGAGATAGGCGATAAACTGAATATCAAAATGACGCAAATGACGTGAACAAGAGATGTGGTTCTACGGAAGGATGTTGAAAACTGCGAGTTCTGGTAAGGAATGAGGTTCTGCACAGAATCTGCGAAGAGAGAAGCATGTGAAAACTTTGAGAAAAAAAAAACAGGATGGTAGGAGATATGTAAAGACAACAAGGAATAATTTACACCGTACTTGATGAAGTTTTACAGAGTTGGGGAAGTCAGAGATTGCAATCTTTCCAACAAGTAACTGGGGACGTTCGGTGCAGTTGGTAATCTGAGATAAAGAGGTTTTTGTCACATGAGATGAAACTGTCGCGGATTGCACTCAAACAGTCACAAGCCTGATGACCATATCGCCCCCCCCCCCCTCCCCTCTCCCCAAACCCCTCCCAAACAAAATGCAGAAGAGATTACAAATTGGTTTGACTGTTTAAACGTGGTTCTCTGTCGGAGACCATCACAGTGAGTTTTCAGCAGCCACTACTGATACAGCAAACGGCTTTGCCGCAGTGGTAACAACGGTAGCTGTCAGTTCACCGAAGTTAAGCGCTGTCGGGGTCCACTAGCACTTGAGTGGGTGACCCTTGGGTATGTCGAGTGCTGTCGGCAAGCGGGATGCACTTAGCCCTTGTGAGGCCAACTGAGGAGCTACTTGGCTGGGAAGTAGCGACTCGGGAACACGAACCTCTCCTCTCATCTGTTAGCTTTTCTGAAATAAAAAGATTGTTTTTGTTTTCTTTTCCGCAAATTATGTTCAATTTATACTAGTATAAACTTATTATTGTTAGTCTTGATTTTGCTCAAAACAAATTTTGTTATAAATATGGAACAACATTACATGGAAAAGTGTAAAAAGTGCGACTTCCTTTTAATATAGGCTGCAGTTTTTGAAATATGGAAAAAATTAAATGAAAAAAAATGGTACCATTAGCCCTTCCGAGGCCTGTTTGGACGGAATATTAGTGGCATAAATTTTACCAGTGTTGGAGCTCGTACCACTGTGGTTACGAAAAGAAAAAGATTCCTGTTACTGAGTTGCTAACGTGCTGATTTGGCTAGTTTCAGCAGTAAACTACAATCCTAGGAAATGCAGCCTTTACTGAATACTGCCCTCTTACGCGCGTAGTTATCAGTATAAGGAAAGCATGATCGTTACAGGAACCGAACGTTAGAGCTGTTTCTCACCCGTTAGTAGTAAAATTCGCTGCTGCGACAGACTCCTGCTCTTAGCTCCAATCGCTCCATCTGTAGGCTCCTTCCGCCTCTCCGCCTGGCGGGAGGAGGTTTATGTAGCCTCCCTGACCCTCTTTTCTATTTTTGAACATCTAATACTTGTGTAAAATATGTTACTAGAGGGCACGAAATTTAGTGGCCCAAGAAATACATTATCTGAAAAAGTATCTGGACACGCCTATGTTGCCAGAGTCGAACCCGCCAGAATAGGAGGACCCTTTTAAAGTTTCCCAAATTGGTGACGTGATTGTGAAGTGGAAACGCGAAGGAGTAACCGCAGCTAAACCGAGACGCGGCAGACGTCATGTAGGACGGTAATTCCAAAAGTAAGGTCTCCTATTTTTTTATAAGTACAGAACTCTGTTTGTGTGGCAGTTGGTCACACTGTGATGAAGAGTGCTTGACGCGCTGTGTGTAAAGATGAGCACTACGCTCTGCGGCGCTCAGTCTTGGTTGGCAACCGTTGAGAATGGAGTTCTACTTTGATGTTACCGCCAAGTGCGAATTGCGCGCAGTTATTCGGTTTTTGAACGGAAGTGGCACTGCGCCGATTGAAATCCGTCGCCAATTGACGGAAGTGTATGGTGAGTCGTGCATGAATGTCAAAAATGTTTGTAAGAGGTGTAGAAAGTTTGCAGCTGGTCGGACCGAAATTCACGACGAACAAAGAAGCGGGAGACCGTCAATTTCTGAGGAGACAGTGTTGAAGGTTGAGCAAAGCATGCGTGAAGATCGGCGGACCACCCTGTATGATCTCTGCACGTTGGTTCCTGAGGTTTCCCGAAGCACCGGTCACAGAATTTTAACGGAAACATTGAACTACCGGAAGGTGTGCCCAAGATGGGTGCCACGCATGCTGCCTGAAGACCACATGCGGCAACGAGTTGATGCTTCCCGTGCATTTCTTCACCGCCCTGCAACTGAACGGGTCGACTTTCTGAACTCAGTTGTCACGGGTGACGAAAACATTTGGCCAGAAAGCGATTAATCTCCGACGAAGAGGTGGAAGAAGGGGTTCATAACTTTCTGAACAGCATGGCGGCGAGCTGGTATGACATGGACATACAAAAACTGCCACAGCGTCTACAAAAATGCATCGACAGAAACGGTGATTATGCAGAAAAATAGCTAAATGTTCAAGCTGTAAATTGATGTAAACCATTGTGGAAATAAACAGGTCTACGTACTTTAAAAAAAAGGAGACCTTACTTTTGGGATTACACTCGTACTGGCGCACGGGGAAATCATCGGAAGGAATAATTTGTCAGTTTCAAAGTGCTACCAGCAGTCCAGACAGGACAATGACTTTGCGTGGGGGGTTAAAAAGAATAAAGTACACCCGTCCAGCAGCTCCTTATTGCCCACACATTTCTGTAGTCAGTGGTAAGTGACTCTTGAGGTGGCATAAAGGACTACTCCAATGGACAGTGGATCACTGGAAACGAGTGATTTGGGGTGTCGAATGACGTTATGACCTGTGCTAATCCGATGGGAGGGTTAGAGTTTGGCACATGCCTGGAGAATGTTAACTGCCGTCATGTGTATAGAACCACAAATGTAGTGCAGAGGTGCAGAGGTGCAGAGGAGGTGGTTTTATGATATGGAGCGCTTTTCGTGGTTAGGACTTGGCCCTTTATTGCGCTTAAGGAAATACGAAGTGCGGGACTATAAGAACAGATTTTTAGTGTTATGAACTGCAGACAGTTGAGAAACAGTTTGGAGACCATGATTGTTTGTATCACCGTGACAATCCATTCTATCATAAATCAGCATCCGCCAGTGGTAGTTTGTAGACAGTGACAGTACTGAAATGAACTGGCCAGACCAGACTCCTGTCTTGAACTCAATGTAACATCTTTGGCATGAGTGAGAACGTCAACTCAGCTCCAGGCCCCAGCGTTCAACATAACTACCTTCTTTAATTTCCGCTCTTGTGGAAGAATGAGCTGCCATTCCTCCCCTGGCATCAGACATCTCACTGAAAATATTCCCAGCAGAGTTCAAGCTTTCACGAAAGCGAAGGGTGGATGCTATCCATAATAATGCCCACTAATAGGTGTTCGGACACTTTTGATCGGTTAGTGTATTTCGTTTGCCTTTACGATCACACTGTAATCATGAAAAATAGATTTCACTTTCTCGATACACAGTTTGGCCCCCTCATTGTCAGATGGTGTTCTGGCGAGGAACTATGGAGTAATTGCTCCTTCAGTTGCATTCTCCCACATGGACCATGAGAAAGAGGCTCTAGGGCGCTGAGCTTCCAGGTCACTGGATGCTTTCATACCGCATTGTTTACTCACTGCACAATGTGAGTCAGTGATTTGACAGTGGCCTTCAAATGACCGTTCGACGACCCAAATGGACGTATTCTATGTAAATCACAAGGCTGTGACTGATTTCCTCCAGTATACTCATCGAAAGTAGAGGAGCTATGGGAACTTCTTTCACTTTTTTCAAGGTCACAGTGTAATCTGATACCCCACCAATGCCTGTCGGGCAGCTGCGTGTGGCCTGTCTCAAGACGGTAGGTGACGGTCATTTTCCTGTCATTTTTTACTCTCACAGTTGGCCAAGATGAATGAGTTGCACAGAGGTGGCTTTATCTTGGTATGTTGCTGGTATCAGGTTACATCCTAACTTTGAAAGTACCTCAAGCAAATGTTTGAGATACTTGGCAGAGGGGTGGTGAATGGGGGCCATTCCCCAATCACATCAGCACATCATGTAAGTTGTTAGAGTTCAATGAGCAACCTTCTTGGAGCACTGTTCCAGACATATGAATCAAAGTGGTTAAGATTGGGATCATATGAGCATACAACTTGACACACCACCATGTGATGATGATGACGTCCTATACTCCGAGGAGCGTACGGAACGATGCGGGAGACCCGCACCGCCGACTAAGCAAGGTCCTAGCGGAGGTGGTGTGCCATTGCCTACCTCCGTCCGTAATGGGGATGAATGATGATGACGGAGGCGACTCAACAACACCTAGTCATCTCGAGGGAAAATCCCTGACCCCGCCGGGAATCGAACCCGGGACCCTGTGCGCGGGAAGCGAGAACGCTACCGCAAGACCACGAGCTGTTGACACACCACCATGTACGAGTATGATTTGCGGCATTCTGTGAAGACTGTATGAGAGGTAACGGGATCACCTCCAGAGGGCACAATGGGAGGTAGGAGCCACTCGAAACCCGCGTTTACAATAAAGGGGCAGAGCTCCCAGAGGTGGGCATTCTTAAACTTTGGGATCTTGTTTGCCTCGGTGTGCATTTCCACACGTACTGATTGCTATCTAGAGAAATCAGTTAGATGTTTTACTTAAAGTAAATGGCATCTAGAACGAAAATGTCGTGTGTTAATCAGTAAATTTCCAAATTTTGACGGATCTGACCACTTTATACCTTACATCTTTGGTTTACTGTAAATTGTACTTTCTGTCTCCTTAGAACTGCCTTTCATCTACTGCCAGGCTATAAACACGAATTCAATAAAACAGTTTCTGCCTGCTAGATTTTGTTATGTCCTGGAGTTTAATGGGGAATGGGGCAGAATTGAAAGTATAATTCACCCACACTTTAGACGTATGGTATGTTGCATTTCATTTGTAATTTTTGTCACAAGCCGTAAGTGACCAAGCAAAGCAAAATTCATCATGCTCAGCAGTATTTTGGACATTAATACGAGTCTGTTTAGAGACAATATCCCTTGCAAAAGGGATAAAAAGAGACCCCCCAATCCATATACTGTATCACAGACTTGCGAGGTGGAGTACTTGACTGTGAGACTCACCAAACCCTCTTCCCTGCTTTTCGAAAGAACTGTCCAGTGCGACACTCATGGTAAAAGATCTGAACCACTTTGCAGCAAAACTACTCAATGGTACGGCACCACTACGACCATAAGTGGAGACAATGTTATTTTTCTCAGCACCATTACTATCTTCTTTCAGCGGTGCATGGGTTCGCAGCATAGAACTGCGCTGCATTTAATGGTTGTATACTTTGGTTTATTAACAGTTGTGGGAAGCTCCCTTGCCAAAACAGGATGACGAACGTTATGGGAAGAGGAATGGTCTTGGTAGACTGCAGTTGGGTTATCTAAGTGGGGGTACGACATCAGGTCCCCAAAAGTGCTTGCAACCACAGTATAGCCTAGTGTGCTTTAACAGAATGGGTCAGGGAGCTCCCTCTTGGTCGAGGATGAGCTGATAGTCGATGCCTATCTGATAACTGAAAATAATGGTTCAAATGGCTCTAAGCACTATGGGACTTAACTTCTGAGGTCATCTGTCCCCTAGACTTATAACTACTTACACCTAACTAACCAAAGGACATCACACACATCCATGCCCGAGGCAGGATTCAAACCTGCGACCGTAGCAGCTGAAGCGTCTAGAACCGCTCAGCCACATATCTGATAACTGATGTCAAGATAGTCCAGGGTGCGTGAATGGATCGTTGACAGCTCGGGCTGGAGTGACGTTAACAGCCGTGGCTGAGGGGAGCGCTTTGTCGACAGGTCTGCCCGTGCTGTTGTTGGTACAAACCTGCCTATGGACGGTTCCAGTACTCCTTCAGAGGAGAAACAATATTGATAAGTATCACATGTACATACACAGACATTTGTATAACAATAATTTCGAGTACTTACGTAGTATTTCATCAGTATCCGTATTGTTGAAATAAAGGCTCTTATCTCATCATCAGTCAGTGCCTCTTAGCAGCGTTTCCAAGTACAGAAGTCTAAGAGCAGCCACCACCAAGAGCACTATCCCTTTGTTGCGTACATAGATTTCGACTGCCTTCTACCTCTCGTGGTAGCCTCTCGTGCAATCTTCACAGAATGGCGTGTACTATATGTCGCCACATATCAAGCTGTAAACTCATACTATTCCAGTCTTAACACTTTTTGATTCGTATGAGGGGATAATGCTGTAAGATGGTAGATCTATGTACTCTAATAACTTGCATGGCATGTTGGTGTGATTTATCACAACGTCATTCCTATCACTGAATCGCAGGAATGTGATGTCTTATACAAGAAGGCATTTGATTTTCATATTTGTCGGCTGTCGTTGGATAGGAAAGTGAAAACTCCACGTATAGACCACCGTTATCTAATGGGAAAGTTTCATGACAAAGCACACAGTGCATGCAACTTGAAATATCAGCTACCGCGACACATATCCATTTTCTTCCATAATTTGAGCGGGCTGATGCTTATTTCGTTGTTTAGCACTTAGGAGATTTCGTCTTGAAAGAAGATACGATCAGAGTTCTACCTGACACTACTGAAAACGACATTTCATTTTCCAAGCAAATCACGCCAAAAATTTCGTTCCGCTTTTTGGAATCACCACGTTTTATGACTGTGTTTCAGGACGACATCATGTCACTAGAGATGCGTATTCCAATGATAAAAATTGCAGCTTGTGACGAAGGAGGAGGTCTTTCCATACGAATACCCCGATTCAGTGGAGAGACTTAATGAAAGCATATTTATCAGCACAGCTTCTTTAACAGTAAACTTCTTGCAGACCTGGCATAAAACTCAAAATATGGCCAACAGCTCAACATCTCTGATTTAGGACAGATGCTAGATTTTTTTTTTTTTTTTTTTTCTGGTCATCAGTCTACTGACTGGTTTGATGCGACCCGCCACGAATTCCTTTCCTGTGCTAACCTCTTCATCTCAGAGTAGCACTTGCAACCTACGTCCTCAATTATTTGCTTGACGTATTCCAATCTCTGTCTTCCTCTACAGTTTTTGCACTCTACAGCTCCCTCTAGTACCATGGAAGTCATTCCCTCATGTCTTAGCAGATGTCCTATCGTCTTGTCCCTTCTCCTTATCAGTGTTTTCCACATTTTCCTTTCCTCTCCGATTCTGCGTAGAACCTCCTCATTCCTTACCTTATCAGTCCACCTAATTTTCAACATTCGTCTATAGCACCACATCTCAAATGCTTCGATTCTCTTCTGTTCCGGTTTTCCCACAGTCCATGTTTCACTACCATACAATGCTGTACTCCAGACGTACATCCTCAGAAATTTCTTTCTCAAAATAAGGCCGGTATTTGATATTAGTAGACTTCTCTTGGCCAGAAATGCCTTTTTTGCCATAGCGAGTCTGCTTTTGATGTCCTCCTTGCTCCGTCCGTCATTGGTTATTTTACTGCCTAGGTAGCAGAATTCCTTAACTTCATTGACTTCGTGACCACCAATCCTGATGTTAAGTTTCACGCTGTTCTCATTTATACACTCCTGGAAATGGAAAAAAGAACACATTGACACCGGTGTGTCAGACCCACCATACTTGCTCCGGACACTGCGAGAGGGCTGTACAAGCAATGATCACACGCACGGCACAGCGGACACACCAGGAACCGCGGTGTTGGCCGTCGAATGGCGCTAGCTGCGCAGCATTTGTGCACCGCCGCCGTCAGTGTCAGCCAGTTTGCCGTGGCATACGGAGCTCCATCGCAGTCTTTAACACTGGTAGCATGCCGCGACAGCGTGGACGTGAACCGTATGTGCAGTTGACGGACTTTGAGCGAGGGCGTATAGTGGGCATGCGGGAGGCCGGGTGGACGTACCGCCGAATTGCTCAACACGTGGGGCGTGAGGTCTCCACAGTACATCGATGTTGTCACCAGTGGTCGGCGGAAGGTGCACGTGCCCGTCGACCTGGGACCGGACCGCAGCGACGCACGGATGCACGCCAAGACCGTAGGATCCTACGCAGTGCCGTAGGGGACCGCACCGCCACTTCCCAGCAAATTAGGGATACTGTTGCTCCTGGGGTATCGGCGAGGACCATTCGCAACCGTCTCCATGAAGCTGGGCTACGGTCCCGCACACCGTTAGGCCGTCTTCCGCTCACGCCCCAACATCGTGCAGCCCGCCTCCAGTGGTGTCGCGACAGGCGTGAATGGAGGGACGAATGGAGACGTGTCGTCTTCAGCGATGAGAGTCGCTTCTGCCTTGGTGCCAATGATGGTCGTATGCGTGTTTGGCGCCGTGCAGGTGAGCGCCACAATCAGGACTGCATACGACCGAGGCACACAGGGCCAACACCCGGCATCATGGTGTGGGGAGCGATCTCCTACACTGGCAGTGGCAGGGTTCGAACCCGGGACCGAAGACGTTTTGATTATGAATCAAAGACGCTACCCCTAGACCACGGCTAGATTATACATGGACACAGATGTTTGCCTGCTTTGGGATATTTTTGAGAAATTATGGAATGTATGCACGTATCACATACACATCTGGATCCTGCCTTCTATACCGTGGTATGCAGTGTTAGAAAGAGTATGTGTCAGCATCGAGCTATTGACTGATGTTATGGTGCTACTCTGTTTTTAATGCGGGATTTGTGGAGGACTTTCCCAGTGTGTGCACAGGCAATCAGAGGCAGATAACACGTGAACGACTTAAGAGAAGTACAGCGCATCTGGCGATTTGAGTTACATCGTGTTCTTGGATATAGACAACTTATACGGGCATGCCATCCAGCATCTATGACGATTGGAGAGTTTCACTGGCTGTCTGATAAGGAAATCATCAGGCTGGATGAGTTCAAAGATTTGGCTGCGCATTCTGAAGTAGGATATATCGCTGAAGCAGAGCTACTGCACCTAGTAATTTGCATCTCACATCACACACACACACACACACACACACACACACACACACACACAATGGTTCCGTCCCCAGGCTGATGAGTATGCTAGCGTATAAAGAGAAATATATTATGCATCACAGAAACCTCCACTAATGTTTCAGTTTCCTTCAACCAGTCACACTGGCTAAAGTAGTGTACAGATGTCAATTCCGAAAAGAGAGCTCTCGTGAAATATAATTTTGAATATAATTTTCCAAAATTAATTAGTAATTAAGTTTTCAGAAAAACTATGGGGGGTTCAAAGGCCTCTGAGCACTATGCGACTTAACTTCTGAGGTCATCAGTCCCCTAGAACTTAGAACTAATTAAACCTAACTAACCTAAGGACATCACACACATCCATGCCCGAGGCAGGATTCGAACCTGCGACTGTAGCGGTCGCTCGGCTCCAGACTGTAGCGCCTAGAACCGCACGGCCACTACGGCCGGCGAAAAACTATGGAAAATTTAAGAGACCACTGGGAGGTTCACTTAGTTTACCACTGGGATGGGTGTTATAGTGCAAGTTATTATGTCGTCAGACCACATTTTAAGCGGGCAACTATCTTCAATCAAGGATAAGTCGCCCTGGAGATGGCGAAAGTTTCGGTACGAAAGTGGTCTGTGCCAGTATGTATACTGGACCTTTACAAACTTCACATTTGCCAATTTTAGTATGAGTTTGTGAAACGTAACTTCACTGACATAAAGTTGCTTAATATAGATACAGACAATTTCCTCTATTGGGCAAGAGGCTGCGATCCATGTGAAGTAATAAGGTTCCACCCCGACATATTCGACATGACTGTATGTGCGTCCTATAATCTTTATGAATTACGCCTCAAAACAAAGAGGTTATTGGCCTGATGGAGGTCGTTGCGAATGGGTCGCAGGTTATGGAATTTGTAGATATGTAGGACTGAGATCGAAAGTGTGCGCCTACCGTACGGATTCAAGCGCCATCCAAAGACGGGCTAAGGGTGTGCATCATGCGGCCTCAGTGGCTCTGTCAATCGATAGCTGCAAGCAGTGCATGCTCAGTGGTATTAGCGGTTTTTCATCTGGACCTGGGCATATGCTGCATTAAATCGTGAGAACATTTACGTACGGTATTGCAACTGAAAGTCGGCCTGTCTCTCCATGAGAACAGATGGTTCATCTGTGGGGACGGGATTGATTCCCTCCCATTCTCACATTATTCACTTGAGTGACTGCGAGTCGGTGGGTATTTACAAGTAAATAGTGTATGTGTTCGCGAGCTTGTGCAGAATAGTGGTTTGTACCATTTGTCGTAGGTGTGTATACGCACGAGAGCCTGAGTTAATTAACTGATTATTGTGTTTGTATATTTTTGTGTGTATACACCTGTGTGTGTAGTTTTTTGTTGGCTTGTTCCTAGTCGTATCAGTCTCGTTTAACATGAAAAAGCCTCTGTACATATTACATAAAAGAATGACAATTGTATAGAGAAATTATTGTTGTAAAAAATAAATTGAGTTTTTTTAATTTAAATTATAAATACCCTATCAGGAAAGAATTATTACAATATTTTGTCATTGGAGGCATAGCTTATAGATTTTATCTTTATTAGTATTAGTTTAGGGCGGTGATAACCTCGGTGTTGAGCGCCAGTAAGCCCCAAACACACACACACACACACACACACACACACACACACACACACACAAAAATCAGTTTAAATAGTAACTCTCTGAGCACATAACAAGTATCACTGTACCTGATAGTACTAGTATAAAATTTTACATGCAGGGTGTAATGGGTATAAGTGCAGATTTATCTGTTGGTGAATGAGGATGGTGTGCTGAACAACATTACATCTATATATACTTCATTCTCAGAATGGAGAAAACATCAGGTCGTAAAGCTGGTGACATGTTTGTGGGAAGCATGTTCAACGCAGAGAAAAAATAACCAACACGCTTATGTGTGCACATATTAAGGTACCACATATGAAAGTATTTGCGCTTTTCTTCTATTAAAGTACAAAAAATTATGAATTTTAAAATAACATTGAGAAGTATTGTTAATAAAACACAAATGTATTATTAAAAAATTAATAAACATGAAATTAGTTTGTTGTTAACTACCCATACCTATATCCCAAACAAATCTGTTTTTCTCAATACGGTGAAGATAACAAGAATGACCAGGCTCATGCAATTGAACTAGAGAGAAAATGGGAAGGGGAGACGGGAAACCCACCACTTTAAGCCATCCTTTGACCTAGAGGTATAAGAGGGGAGTGGAATCGTTTGCTGCCATCCTGCTGGCCAAGGTCAGTGAGGGAAGGGTGACTACGTTTTAGATCATTCATTATCTGCACCAGAACTGACGCAGTGGATTGCTGTTCTTCATATTCCCGCCATTTTGCTCACACAATCGCCCAAAATACATGGCTGACTTTGGAGGTGGGCTTGTCTTGACACGTGACTGATACCTGCACGGGCGTAGCCAAAGAGGGAGAGGGGGGGGGGGGGGGGGGAGGCGGGAGACCAGGGAGTCTTTCCGATGTACTTGCAGTGAATACGGAAACGGGGACTATGGCGACGTTATTACTGAATGCGACCAAACAGGATCAACATGGCTGCCGAAGGACAAACATTGGAAGACATCCATCGAAGAACGAAGAATGTGTATGGGGCAGAATGTCTGTCGAATTACTGCTGCTTCACGATAACGCACGCCCCCTATCGCAAATGTCGCAACGCGGAAGTTACGCCAACTCAAGTGGGAGCACCCGCCATATATACCTGATCTCTCCCCACGCGATCGTCACGCCTTCGATCCCTCAAAAATAGCCTTGAAGGGTGGACGATTCGCGTCAGACGAGGAGGTACAGTAGGCAGTTACGGACTTTATCACGCCGCACGATGTTTTATCGAACGAGTGTCTTCAACCTGGTGCGTAAGTAGGATGACTGCCTTAGTGCCCACGGCGATTTTGCATGAGCGACGTACCGATATTGGACTGTACGACCTTTGAACGGAAACTTTTAGATTCCCCATTGTGTTTTGACGATCAGTCATACGACGAAAAAGGGCACCACTATAGATAATCAGCAAGGCTATTGATAGATTTAAACTATCACTATAGTACAATAGTACTATCGGCTATCGCCTGTTCCTACTTTAGCCTAGGCCAACTATTGTACATGTACACTCCTGAAAATGGAAAAAAGAACACATTGACACCGGTGTGTCAGACCCACCATACTTGCTCCGGACACTGCGAGAGGGCTGTACAAGCAATGATCACACGCACGGCACAGCGGACACACCAGGAACCGCGGTGTTGGCCGTCGAATGGCGCTAGCTGCGCAGCATTTGTGCACCGCCGCCGTCAGTGTCAGCCAGTTTGCCGTGGCATCCATCGCAGTCTTTAACACTGGTAGCATGCCGCGACAGCGTGGACGTGAACCGTATGTGCAGTTGACGGACTTTGAGCGAGGGCGTATAGTGGGCATGCGGGAGGCCGGGTGGACGTACCGCCGAATTGCTCAACACGTGGGGCGTGAGGTCTCCACAGTACATCGATGTTGTCGCCAGTGGTCGGCGGAAGGTGCACGTGCCCGTCGACCTGGGACCGGACCGCAGCGACGCACGGATGCACGCCAAGACCGTAGGATCCTACGCAGTGCCGTAGGGGACCGCACCGCCACTTCCCAGCAAATTAGGGACACTGTTGCTCCTGGGGTATCGTCGAGGACCATTCGCAACCGTCTCCATGAAGCTGGGCTACGGTCCCGCACACCGTTAGACCGTCTTCCGCTCACGCCCCAACACCGTGCAGCCCGCCTCCAGTGGTGTCGCGACAGGCGTGAATGGAGGGACGAATGGAGACGTGTCGTCTTCAGCGATGAGAGTCGCTTCTGCCTTGGTGCCAATGATGGTCGTATGCGTGTTTGGCGCCGTGCAGGTGAGCGCCACAATCAGGACTGCATACGACCGAGGCACACAGGGCCAACACCCGGCATCATGGTGTGGGGAGCGATCTCCTACACTGGCCGTACACCACTGGTGATCGTCGAGGGGACACTGAATAGTGCACGGTACATCCAAACCGTCATCGAACCCATCGTTCTACCATTCCTAGACCGGCAAGGGAACTTGCTGTTCCAACAGGACAATGCACGTCCGCATGTATCCCGTGCCACCCAACGTGCTCTAGAAGATGTAAGTCAACTACCCTGGCCAGCAAGATCTCCGGATCTGTCCCCCATTGAGCATGTTTGGGACTGGATGAAGCGTCGTCTCACGCGGTCTGCACGTCCAGCACGAACGCTGGTCCAACTGAGGCGCCAGGTGGAAATGGCATGGCAAGCCGTTCCACAGGACTACATCCAGCATCTCTACGATCGTCTCCATGGGAGAATAGCAGCCTGCATTGCTGCGAAAGGTGGATATACACTGTACTAGTGCCGACATTGTGCATGCTCTGTTGCCTGTGTCTATGTGCCTGTGGTTCTGTCAGTGTGATCATGTGATGTATCTGACCCCATTAATGTGTCAACAAAGTTTCCCCTTCCTGGGACAATGAATTCACGGTGTTGTTATTTCAATTTCCAGGAGTGTATATTTTCGGCGTGCTGCTTGAACTCGTCCCAACTGACTGCCCCCTGCATTCCCCCCTCCCCCCTTTCATCCAAAAACTATTTTCGCTGTTGCACCTAATACTATAGTAACTGAAGCCACGAATTCATGCATGCATCCATGCGCCATCATATAATGAAACACGCACAATAAAAGGAAGAACATGCAATATCAGAATTACATCTTTTGTTGCGATGCAGTTTATTTTATTTGAAAACAATATACAGCAACCAGTTTTTTCCAAATTTTCCGCCGGCCGCTGTGGCCGACCGGTTCTAGGCGCTTCAGTCCGAAACCGCGCTGCTGCTACGGTTGCAAGTACGAATCCTGCCTCGGGTCTGGATGTGTGCGATGCCCTTAGGTTAGTTATGTTTAAGTAGTTCTAAGTCTAGGGGACTGACGATCTCATACGTTAAGTCCCATAGTGCTTAGAGCCATTTGAACCATTTTGAACCAAATTTTCCACTGACTGGGGTAGCTCTGCCTCTTGAGGCGATAAGCTAGTAGTCAACGGTTTTGGAAGGCGAAGTGGCTCGAATCCCTCCGATGGCAAGCTTGCAAATTGTTTTCTGTGGTTTCCTTTATCAATTTAGGCAGATGCTGGGGTTGGTCCCTTACTGTGGGCCACATATAATTCGTTCAGAAATCCATTCTTTCCTGACAGAATACAGTTTCCTTAAAGATGCAAATTCAAGTGGAACGGAAATCGGTAGATGTGATGTTTATATATGGACAAACGAATTATTACAGAACAGTTGTATGATTTATTCAAGAGAAAGAGCTTCACAAACTGAGCAAGTCAATAATACTTTGGTCCACCTCTGGTCCTTAACCAAGCAGATATTCAGCTTGGCATGGATTGATAGAATTGATGGACGTCCTCCTG
The DNA here is from genome assembly GCF_021461395.2 of Schistocerca americana. Lineage (NCBI taxonomy): Eukaryota > Metazoa > Arthropoda > Insecta > Orthoptera > Acrididae > Schistocerca > Schistocerca americana. Next base: position 419,422,616 of record NC_060121.1, on the reverse strand, counting down.
AGGCACACCGTGCAAGATTCTGTGCAAGGCTCCAAACGTACTCAGTTAGGAAGAGATCTGGGGACCTTGCTGGCCAATGTAGGGTTTGGGAAGCACGAAGACAAGCAGTAGGAGCCCTCGCCGTGTACGAGCGGCCATTTCCTTGTTGAAATGTAAGACCAGAATGGCTTCCCATGAAGGGAAACAAACCGGGACTCAGAATATCGTCGACGTACCGCTGTGCTGTAAGGCTGCCGCAGATGACAACCAAACGGGTCCTGGTATGAAAAGAAATGACACCCCAGACCATCACTCCTGGTTGTCGGGCTGTAAGGTTGGTATCCCATTGCTATCCGTTGCTTTTCCAATGGTTCCAATGGCTCTGAGCACTATGGGACTTAACATCTGAAGCCATCAGTCCCCTAGACTTGCAACTACTTAAACCTAACTAACCTAAGGACATCACACACATCCATGCCCGAGGCAGGATTCGAACCTGCGACCGTAGCAGGAGCGCGGTTCCAGACTGAAGCGCCTAGAACCGCTTGGCCACGGCGGCCGGCGTCGCTTTTCTAGACACGTTTTCGCTTGTCATCGGGGCTCAGTTCGGAGCGGGACTCATACAGAAGACAATTATACTCCATTCAACAAAACTGACGGCTGAGGACGTGTGTGGAGACGCCCCAGACAGTTGTGTGTTTCCAACCTTAATGTCACCCGCCATACGGGCCGACAAAAACGTTTGATGATGTGTGATGCCATTTCTTTTCATAGCAGGACCCCTTTGATTGTTATCCACGGAACGCAGAGAGCACAGCGGTACGCTGACGATGTTCTACTTACTCATCGTTTTGTTGCCCTTCTGCCAGTTTGACAGAATTTGGTAAAATAACCTTCAGGAGGACATCCAACAACTCTGTCAATCAATGCCAAGCCGAATAACTGCTTGAATAAGTGACAGAGATGGAACATTGCGTTATTGAGTTATTTGATTTGTGAAGTTTTTTCTCCTTTATAAATCGTCAAATTTTTCTGAAAGGGTATTCGTTTGTTTGACTGAACATGTACATCACGTCTACCAACGTTTGTCCCATCCGGATAATTCCTTAGTCGTCCATCGTTAATTATTTTAGAGTGTATAAACGGCAACGTATGTTGTATATATCTTAGAGGAGTTTATTAGCATCAAAGACCGTGTAAACATATTATCATGAATAAATAGAGACTCATTTATGACGTCGCATAAAGAAGTCTAGTTGATAGTAAAGCGTTAATCAATGTTAAGAAAATGGCTCTGAGCACTATGGGACTTAACATCTATGGTCATCATTCCCCTAGAACTTAGAACTACTTAAACCTAACTAACCTAAGGACATCACACAACACGATCAATGTTAAGATCTGAAAACTGTAGCTCATAGTATTTGTGTGTACCGTATTCTTTTGTAAATAGATTTGGCTGTAATAGTTTCAGGTTGACTAGTAAATAATATGTTGATCACTTAAGCAAACACCAAGCGAGGTGGCGCAGTGGTTAGCACACTGGACTCGCATTCGGGAGGACGACGGTTCAATCCCGCGTCCGGCCATCCTGATTTAGGTTTTCCGTGATTTCCGTAAATCGCTCCAGGCAAATGCCGGGATGGTTTTTCTGAAAGGGCACGGCCGACTTCCTTCCCTGTCATTCCCTACTCCGATGAGACCGATGACCTCGCTGTTTGGTCTCTTCCCCCAAAACCAACCAACTTAAGCAAACTGAAGAATTTTAACGTAAAGAAAGGTACATTAATAAAATTTGAGATTGAATTGAGGAACTTGGGTTGTTTTGATGCACTGAAGAAATTCTGACTTTTTTCAGATAAGTCGTAAATTTAAATACGAGATTTAGGTAGGAGAAAGATAGCTACCGTGAAAACAAATTGGAACCCATTTAACTTCATAATTTATTCAACCCAACGTTAAGATTCCTGTGATCTGCGGTAGTGAATTTTAATTTGATTGGCAATAGAGAGAAGTTACCATATTGCCAAATAAAGGAAATATAGAAATATTAATTGCACATTTGGGTACCTCACACACACACACGCACACACACACACACACAATCACACACACACACACACACACACACACACACACACACACACACACACACACACAATAGCAGCTTTTCTTGCTCAGTTTTATAGAGCAAATGCTATTTGCATGAAGGCTTCCCGAAAGGCAATTATGTACATAAAATTATCAAATAAGTAAATATGTTTCAGAATAATATGAAAAACATAGGTCCTTTTTAATAATTCGGAACCTGCTCTCCTGGCTACGTCGTTGGTACCAGGTTACATTGACACGTAGAAAGTTCCTCAAGCAATTTCACAACTGCTTGAGATGTTTGAGCAGGGATGAGATGGGGTGGGTGTGGGGGGTGGGGGTAGGGGAGATAGCCCTGAACTTGAGATAAGCCACATGCAAATGCCCGACAAGCATTGGCAGAGTATAAGAGTATAAGGTTATACTGTGGACTCTACTATGCCAAAGTAACGTAAATATTAAGAAATATGTTCGCAAATTGCGAATACGATTGTACAACGATTATACGAGTTACTAGTGACGTACGAAAATTTGTGCCGGACCGGAACTCGAACCCAGATATCCTGCTTTTCGCGAGTGGTCCCGTAAACTGCACCGGCCGTCCGAGCACGCCTCTCAGTATGTCCTAGTAGTGTCTGCCTACAAATCGTATGTTTACCGCACAAGACGAGATATTGTTTTGCTCGTCAGAGTGCCTTGCTGTGGTTAAACTGCAATTGACAGCATTGTTTGTTCCTTTGTATACTTCGATGCAATGTTCCTTCACAGACACATGCATGACCAGACTCTGTAAAATACAGACAGTGCCCTACTACAATATAAACATCATCAAATGAATTTTTCTCGCTGTTGTTCTCTGTATTGTTGTATGGAATTGAAATGTAGATAATAAACTTTTTTAATTTTCTTTTTAATTTTGAGAACGTCTCCGACCCGACAGGGAATTGAATGATAAATGGTTCATACAGGAAGAAAATGGTAATCATTGAAATTTTTGGCTACATAAAATGCTGAAACTTAGACTGCCAGACCGGGATAACTAATTAGCGATTACTGAATCGAAATGCCGAAGAACGAAATTTATGGCATAACTTGACTACAGTATGAGAAGTGATCGGCTGGTAGGACACATTCCGAGGCGTCGAGAAATCGTCCATTTGGAAATGGAGGGAAGTGAGATCAAGGATGGACTACAGTAAGAAGATTCAAATGGATCTACATCTATACTTTGGAAACCACCGTGAGATGCATGGCAGAGGGTGCGTCCCATTGTACCAGTTATTGGGGTTTCTTTGTGTTCCGTTCATGTATGGAGCGCGGAAGGAATGACTGTATGAATACCTTTGTGCGTGCAGTAATTATTCTAATCTTCTCCTCACGATCCCCGTGTGAGAGATACGTAGGGGTTGCAGTATATCCCTAGAGTAATCGTTTAAAGCCGGTTCTTGAAACTTTGCTAACAGAATTTCTCGAAATAGTTTACGTCAGTCTTCAAGCGTCTTCCAGTTCAGTTCCTTCAGTATCTCTGTGTCACCCTCCTACGGATTAAAGAAACCTTGAGCAATACTACAGAACCGGTCACACGAGTGATTTTTAAGCAATCTCCTGTGTAGACTGATTGCACTTCCACAGTATTTTACGAATAAACCGTAGTCTACCGCCTGCTTTGCCCACGACTGAACCTATATGACCATTCCATTTGACATCCCTACAAAGTGTTACACCCAGGTATTTGAATGAGATGCCCGCCTGCAACAGTGATGATGATGTTTGGCTTGTTGGGCGCTCAACTACGTGGTTATCACCGCCCGTTCAAAGTCCCAAATTTTTTTACCCAATAGAATCTAGCCTCTGTCACGTAGGATGATGATGAAATGATGAGGACAACACAAACACCCAGTCCCCGGGAAGAGAAAATCCCCAACCCGGCCTGGAATCGAACCCGGGACCCAGCGATCCAGAGGCAGCAACGCTCGCCACTAGACCACGAGCTGCGGACGACTTCAGCAGTGACTCATCGATATTATAGCCGTAGGATACTATATTTTTAGTGAAGAGCCGTATTTTACATTTCAGAACCTTTAAAAGAAGTTGCCAATCTCTGCATCACTTTGAAATCTTATCATTATTTATGCAGCTTCTTTGAGACAGCACTGTATTATTGATAACTGCATCGCCTGCAGGAAACTTGATTTTACTATTAATATTGTCTGCAAGGTCATTAATTTACAACACGAACAGCAAGAGTCCCAAACACACTTCCTTGGGGCTGAGATAGTTATGTAGAGATAAAGAAGCTTGTGCAGGGTAGAGCAGCGTGGAGAACTGTTTCAAACCTGTGTTGGAATGCGAACTGAAGACCACAATAAAAATAACAGTTGTTTCTCGATATTTGGGCACTTGCACCACCGTCTCTCATTTGTGAGCCTGTGCGTCGGTCAAACGCTGAGGTGGTTTTGCTCCTATCTGCTGTACTAAGTTTCAGCACCTACATCCTTCACTTCACTAATTGTGCTAACATTGTAGAGGAGTAGAATGATACCGCCAACAGAATTATGTGTGAGAAACTGAATGAAATGCTACGGAGGCCTTTTCTCAGAAAATGTTCCATCTGTTATTCAGCATCGCTATTGTTCCCTCTCGCGCTTCACGTCCTTTTAGCGAGGCCCTACGAGCGGAGCCGCGGCGCGAGGCTTTCAGATTGAAACTGTACCTAAAATTCTCCCGCGGGGAACTGTTAGCACGGACGGGGTGTTGGCCGCTGCAGCATCACAAAAGATATTACGCGAGTGGCGGGGCGGGCTCTCGGCGCAGGCAAAACACGTGCAGCCCCGAACAATGAATGTGCTCCAGCCGGTCGCGGGCGCTGAGGACTTTAATGCGCGTCGCCTGGAACAAAGAAACGGCGAGGGTGCCTTTGTCTCAGCTCAGCTGGCTCGCCCGGCCGTTTTGTGTAGCTGCGGCAGCGGCAGCCAGCGCCGTGCCGCGCCGCGCTCGCTGCGCTGCGCGGAACCCTCGTAATGGCCGTAATTCGTCGGCGACGCCCGAAACCGCTCCTGCGGCCGCGGCCGCGCTCGGACTGACGCGTCGCCTTGTGGCGCCTGCTTTGCGTCCTGGCCGCGCGTAAAACCACCTCCCAGTGCCCGGGCTCCCTCTTTTGAGGGTATAGTTGAGACGTACTAAACTCTTTCAGAAGAACTTGCCTGTGGTCGTGCGGTAGCGTTCTCGCTTCCCACGGCCGGGTTCCCGGGTTCGATTCCCAGCGGGGTCAGGGATTTTCTCTGCCTCGTGATGACTGGGTGTTGTGTGATGTCCTTAGGTTAGTTAGGTTTAAGAAGTTCTAAGTTCTAGGGGACTGATGACCGTAGATGTTACGTCCCATAGTGCTCAGAGCCATTTGAACTTGCCTGTGTTGTCAGCCGGCAGAGCCACCGCTGCTTTCTTCGCGCTTCCTAGCAAAAGATGCCGTTTACGCTGCTTTCGTTCTTTACAGCACATGCGCTGGTAACAGCAGTCGCAATTAATTACTTGTCACGATTGTTAGAAACACGTATTCACATTATATAACAAAAACACTGACATGGATACTGAATAACTACAATGTTCTAATTGTTAGAAGGTTCAGTCCGGCGTCATAACGCTGTAGGAACACGAGAGGCGTTAGTGACACTACGACTTATCTTAGAAGATATACTAAAGAAAGGCACAACTTCTGTTTCAGTATCTGTACACTAAGAGAAGAGCGGGCGCGCTTGTATACTGATTACCCCTCTGCGGAATTTCGTAATTCTGCAGTGCAACGCAGAGCTCTGCAACGTAGCGGCTCAAAGTATTTGTTTAGTTGGTCATCCTGCTGCTCCTCCGGCCCTCCAACCTCCTTTCCTGTACCCGCCCCCTAGACTCCGTGCCCTCAGTATTGCCTTCCTTCGCAAGGGAAGCGGTAGTGGGACACTCCCTATCCCGCATGTCCGCTCGCGATTTTCGTGTCTTTTTTTCTGACAATTTTGACCGTGTGTGCCATTTGCACTTTATGCAAGCAATGATAGAACTATAACAGTACCTTTTCACGACAGTATCTGTTACAAGGATCGAAAAATATGTTGGTAGTTTGTTTTTCAATTTTTTCCGTGATGTAAGAGTCGTTGGCCAACAATTAATATTTTTTTGTCGATTGATTTATAGATCCAAACATCTAATAAAGCTTGAAGATATACCTGCATACCTTCAAGAATTCGACAGAGCTAAGGGACTTGCAATAAATCTTGTCTATATATGACGGTAGTATCTGTTCCCGGAAGAACAGTTACCGTTGATGACCATCCAGCTTTGCTAGAAATGAAATAATTAAATGGACACCCTAGCTGCAAACAGGCGTTGATGTACTACATTGGGGACATGAAAATGTGTGCCCCGACCGGGACTCTAACACGGAATCTCCTGCTTACATAGTTAAAATATGGCTTCCCGGCCATTGACCTTCTTGTGCGAACGCACACGCTGTGCCCGAACTCGTACGGGACTTGGTAGATTAATCTGCCACGAGTAATGAGTATGATGGGCAAACATCTGTTAGGCGCACTACGAATGTAGTGGTGTGGACATGTTGGGAGTGTGGGTCTCACGGGGAGCGTGCAAGGGATAAGTCCCTGCAGGCGCACTATCCTCTATGCCCTCGGTGGTTCAGATGGATAGAGCGTCTGCCATGTAAGCAGGAGATCCCTGGTTCGAGTCCTGGTCGAGGCACACATTTTCAGCATGTCCCCAATGTAGTACATCAAAGCCTGTTTGCAGCTAGGGTGTCCATTTAATAAATCTTGTGCCAGCTGAAAGCGAAGATGATCTGACTAAGTAGTTAATTTTAGCGACCAAGACCATGAATCTAACTCTTAACAGGGAGAAGAAACTGACAGTGAGGAAGAGAGAAGTTCAGAAATCGGATTATCCTTAGCAAAGACTAACTATCAAAATGGAGGAAAAATTGGCCTCTAAAACAAAAAATAAAAAAAATGCGCCAGAAAATATAAAAATATCACCTGGTCTCGCAAGCTATTCAGGCAATATTTATATTGAAATTGGCACGTTTTTAAAGCTTTTTGGAACTGATGCACTATTTGTGAAAGTATCCCACCCCAAAAAATTTATTGAGACCCATAGAACAAACTATAAACTTTCAAGACATTCTAAAATTACGGATGGATATGAAATTGTGGCACTGTTAGGCGCTTTATTTGTGATAAGTATAAAGGAAAATCAACAGGTAAATGAAAATACCTTTGGGAGTCAGTCGTTAAAGGCGTAGATATACTGAAGGCCACAATGAGGTATAAAAGATTTCTGTTTATAATGCATTGTATGAGGATTGTTGACGTTTCCACTAGAATCTAAAGCAAGAAGCTTAACAAATTAGCTGTTGTCAGAAAGCATTTACATTCCTTTACAATCAACCTGAAATGATCCTGTAATCTCACTGAATATCTGACGATCGATGAAATGTTGACTGGAAGGAATCGCTCTGTGATACTGCTATTCACAATGCACGATAAAGATGATATCAACCCTGAAACAGGAAAGCCAACCATCACATTGATTATAATTGCACTAAGGGAGGAGTGGGTACTCTGAACAAAATGGTAGCAGGATATCCTGTTCCCAGAATTACAAGGAGATGACCTATGATGTTATTTTATGCGATGCTAAATATACCCAGGATAAATCGCTAAATTTTACATTCACTTTCGATTCAGAAGGAACTGTCAAAATCCGTCGTATTTACGTAAAGAATTTAGCATTTGCGTTGATGTACGATTACTTGAAAAATAGATCGAAAATTGCTAAGCAGGAAGTGTCCTTCAGAAGAAGTCACTGACACAGCAGGGCCGACAGTGAAGAGGAAGAAGAGGCGTTACCATGTGGTGGAAGAAAAACAGAAACCGCTTGACGAAAGTTTGTATGGTGTGCGATAGGTTTACTCGTCAAGCACATCTGATTACAGAGCCTGCATGCGGCACATGTCATCAAGAGAAGACTGAGTAATACATCCTTTTTTATATTTGTGAAACATTTATTGTAGGTACAATGTATATGTAAGGACAGTCAAAATATCCACGGGTGTGCTGCCGGTCTATAGTGTCCAACGGGCACAATATTTCGGCGATCATACATGTCGCCATCATCAGGTGAACTGACGGACTGAGCTCCTGTGAACGTGCCGGCACGGAGATCCGTACGCTATTGCTGCTCACAGTTCCCTGTGAGCAGCAATAGCGTACGGATCTCCGTGCCGGCACGTTCACAGGAGCTCAGTCCGTCAGTTCACCTGATGATGGCGACATGTATGATCGCCGAAATATTGTGCCCGTTGGACACTATAGACCGGCAGCACACCCGTGGATATTTTGACTATCAAATACGCCGGGAGAAACTCAAGAATCATATATGTAAGGAGTTAACATAAAATAACTAAAATTAAGAGTATAGCCAATTTTGTTATGATTTAATTGTCTGACATACATGAATTAAATAATGTATTTGTTCCCTTTGTTATGTATTTGTATCATGAATTGGTTCATTCAGGTGCTGATTAAAGCTTCTGAACCAAAGACATAATAATATTACTGCAAATTATACATATTTAACTGATTCCTAAAGAAATTATAACTTATCATAGGAGTGGTACTGAATACGTCACAGGCCTACTAATAAAAAAAAAAAAAAATCGGCGCGCACCTGCTCGAAGATTAAAGAAAGCTTTGAATAATATTGACTGAAAATCAGTTCTGCAGGTAGCAGGGGATAAAATCCAGGAACGGACGTTGGTCTACAACCAGGAACCAAACTGTGGTAATAAGAGTCGAAGGATGCAAAACAAAGGCAGGAGGCTGACATCATTTTCCAAAATTTTTGAGAAGTAGATATTTTCTACAATAATATCCCACCTGAGCAACAATAATATCCTCAGCAAATCACAGTTTGGATTTCAGAAGAGTTGATCAACTGAGAATGCCGTTCACTGTTCACCCGCCAAATTATACAAGCATTGAATAATAAAGTAGCGTTGGTTCTATTATCTAAAGAATTTGATTCCGTAAATTACAGTATTCACCCTCGTGTTATGGGATTGACGGTATAGCCAACCAGTGGATAACGTCATGTCTGTCCAAAAGAATGCAGGAAATTGTACTTGGTAAGACAAACAGAGTGGCCCAAGGACAGTATTCTGACAGGGAAAAAAACAAAAAATCACGTATGGGGTTCCGCAAGGCTTAATCTTAGGTTCACTATTGTTCTTCATATGTCTAAAATGATGTTCCGTCCAACATACAACAAACAGAATTAGTCCTTTTTACAGATGACGCAACTATTGTAATGAGTCTGAGCACACATACAAAAACAGAATAAACGGTTAACAATATTCTTAAAAGTATCATGGATTGGTTTTCTGTGAGTGGTTTCAGCCTCAATTTTTAAAAAGACACAACATATTCAGTCTAGATATCTAGGGGTACTACAGCAGTGATAAGTGTAACACTTGGTAGGGAAATAATAAATATTGTGGAAGCTTGAAAATTCTTAGGTGCTCATACTGATGAAACTTTAAACTGGGAGAAGCATATTTTGAAACAATTTAGTTCAGCCAGATTTGCACTTAGAATCATTGCAAATCTTGGGAGAGACAAATCATTAAGTTGACATATTTTACTTACTTTCATTGGATAATATCACATGGAATAAAGTCCTGAGCTAACTCATCTTCAAGGAAAAAAGTCGTCATTGTTCAAAAACGTTCTGTACATCTGTCTAAGGAATTGGGCTTCTGACTACTGATTGTCAGTACATTTATTCCTTCATTAAGTCTGTTGCCAACGATCATTTGTAGCTCAAAAGGGGCAATGACATCCATAATTAAAATACCAAAAGAAAAAATAACATTCATTACTCCACATTAAGATTGTCTTTAGCACAAAAAGGGGTGAACAGTACTGAAACTAAAATTGTGATAATTTATCCAGTGATATAAAACGTCTGATAGACAACAAAGTAAAATTTGAAAATGATCTGAGAAAGTTGGTGGTGGGTTGGGATTGCCAACTCACATCTGTATATTAAAAAAAATATCTTATAAATGTTCAGTATGAAACCATTTCGCGATGTGACTGTAAAACGCCTCGTTCAACGTAATTACAATCAATCGCAAAAAATGACCCATAGAACATGAACCTAACTAACTAACAGAGAAAGGATTAAGACAAGGTTGTAGCCGATCACTGACGCTGTTTAATCTATAATTAATCGAGCAGTAAATGAAACCAATGAGAAATTTGGGAAGGGAATAAAAGTTCATCGTGAAGACATAAAGACCCCTAGATTTACTGATGGCATTGTCATTCTGTCAGGAACAACAGAAGACTTGGAACATTACTTAAACGAAATAGTCGAATTTAATCAGGCAATGCTGGGACATTACGATTAGGAATTGAGACACCAAAAGTTGTAGATACGTTTTGGTATTTGAGCTGCAAGATAACTAATGACTGTCGACGTAGAGAGTAAATTTAAGTCTTACGAAGTCGTTTCTGAAAGTATTCGATACCTTGCACAGAAATGAAACAAGAAGAGCGTAAAATTTCTGAAAAGTTTTTTTAGTAGTAGAACAGCTTTACTTCACATCACACAAAGTGCACAACAGAAACAACAAGCACTATAAGAAGAAACCACAAAGATGGTGCAGAAATAGACCTTAATATTGATTTCAGAACAATTAAGTTGTAACGTTCACATTTTTGACCGTTAAGCTGATATGTCTGTGTGTGTCCGGCAGTGCTTTTCAGTCTGACAAAGCTACTGTTGTGCTGTGGTGTTGGCTTGTGCTATGTTAAACTTGTTGCCGATGGTTTAAAGTTGACAGTCAACAATTACTTATGAAATGTCACAAGACCACTAGAAACGCGAGCAGCCTTAGATCAGTTCCACAACGTTGCATTTTCGATGTAAGGTTGTCTCGAAAATTTTGTTGTGACCTAATAAGCATTTTTGACACTGTGAATAATTCAGCTAATTTTCCTTGATATGAACTTTTTCAAATGGTTCAAATGGCTCTGAGCACTATGGGACTTAACATTTGAGGTCATCAGTCCCCTAGAACTTAGAACTACTTAAACCTAACTAACCTAAGGACATCACACACATCCATGCCCGAGGCAGGATTCGAACCTGCGACCGCAACGGTCGCGCGGTTCCAGACTGAAGCGCCTAGAACCGCTCGGCCACACCGGTCGGCTATGAACTTTTTATTCAGTCTACTATAATGCTGTTGGAGTATACATTGCCCCGTTATTACCACTGTTTATAAGGTAAAAATTGATTCTGCCACTCTTCCTTTTAATTTGTTACTGAGTGTATTGTAAGAAATTTACTGCGTGCTTTGTATAATACGGTATATTCCAACTCTGTGTGCCTGGCCTGCAACAGCGCGGAGTGAGGAACGTAAGAAATAGCAACTGCAAGTTGCATTTATGAAACGCGATTAATAGATTTTCACGTGGTTATTCAGTCCGCTACTAAGGAAGACGTGACGACCGCATACTGTTCAGCATGCATCTAAGTGAATACTGTAACGCAAGATAAATTATTTAAACCTATTATATATTATAGCTAACGTAGGGATTTTGATACGATTTTCACTGACGGAATGATTCAGGAGGAAGTTTTGTGTATACAATTTACAGTAAGATGACAAAAGTCATATTGTGTCGGGCCTCCTTTTGCCCAGCGTAGTGCAGTAGTTCGACGTAGCGTGAACTCAGGAAGTCGTTGGAAGTCCCCTGCAGAAATCCTGAGCTATGCTGCCGCTAGAACCATCCGTAATTGCAAAAGTATTGCCGGTGCAGGATTTTGGGCACAGACTGTCTTCTCGATTATGTTCGATATAATTCATGTCGGGCGAACTGGGTGGGCAAATCATTCGCTCGAATTGTCCAGAACGTTCATCAAACCAATTACGAACAATTGTGGCCCAGTGACATGGCACATCGTCATCCACGAAAATCCCATCATTGTCAAGGAACATGAAGTCCATGAATGGCTGCAAATCGTTTCCAAGTAGTCGAACATAACCATTTTCAATCAATGATCGCTTCTGTTGGACCAGAGGTACCAATCCATTCCATGTAAACACACCCCACACCATTATGGGGCAACCACCAGCTTGGACAGTGCCTTGTTCACAACTTGGGCCCATGGCTTGGTGAGGTCAGCGCCAAACTCGAATCGCAACTGAAATGGGGAATCATATGACCAGGCCACGGCTATCCGGTTGTCTAGTGTCCAACCGATGTGGTCACGAGAGCAGGAGACGCGCTGCAGGCGATGTCCTGCTGTTAGTACAGGCAACCACCAGCTTGGACAGTGCCTTGTTCACAACTTGGGCCCATGGCTTGGTGAGGTCTGCGCCAAACTCGAATCGCAACTGAAATGGGGAATCATATGACCAGGCCACGGCTATCCGGTCGTCTAGTGTCCAACCGATGTGGTCACGAGAGCAGGAGACGCGCTGCAGGCGATGTCCTGCTGTTAGTACAGGCACTCGCGTAGATTGTCTGCTGCCCTAGCCTACTAACGCCAGATTTCGCCGCACTGTGCTAACGGATACTTTCCTCGTAAGTCCCACATTGATTTCTGCAGTTATTTCACGCAGTGTTGCTTGACTGTTAGCACTACACAAACGCCGCTGCTGTCTGCCATTAACTGAAGACCTTCGGCCTCTGCATTGTCGGTGGTGAGAAGTAAGGCCCGAAATTTGGTATTCTCGCCACAGTCTTGACACTGTGAATTCCCTAACGGTTCCCGAAATGGAACGTCCCATGTGTCTAGCTCCAACGACCATTCTGCGATCAAAGTCTGTTACGTCCCGTCGTACGTCCATATCCACGTCAGAAACCTTATCACATAAATCACCTGAGTACAAATAATAACTCCGCCAATGCACTGCCCTTTTATACCTTGTGTACGCGATACTACCGCATTACATGATTTTTGTCACCTCAGTGTATTACCGCTCCGCGAGACTACTCGTCTGGCTGTACTTACTTGTCAATACTACCATTGCGAAGCTGGGACGGGTTGCTAAGATATGTATTACTGCTGCTCCTGACACAACTGCAGCTCAAGTAACATTCAAGACGCAAAAGTCTGAACGATAAACACTGTGGTAAGAAAAATATCTTTTCTATTCCTTTCTTGTGGTGATTCTCACATTTGTATTATCGATTGTCACATCTGGTATCAATATTCGGTCTGTGGTTACATAAGAACTGATCTGAACAATGACTGTGAATGACTAAAAACTAATACGAAGCGAACTGACGTATTTATTAAGGCATGTGTATTTAGGAGGAATGTGTTTCAAATTCTTTCATTAGCTCTCGACCAGTGTCTTTTCCCGTCATTTCTTGTGACTACCATATACTTCACCTGGCCGTGAAACGCTACATAATAGCCATACGAGAGAGTAAATTTCAGCGCACTTACGCCTTGATACCTTCGAAGCAACAAATCAATCCGAAAATATCAAATTTCTTTACCTACTATACACACATGAGCCAAAACACTGTAACAAACGTTGCTCATTGTGACGACCATCTGCATCCACGACAGGCTGGAAGTCTGTACCGATACCACTTCACTGTTGTCCGCAGCACTTTTAGAACGGCGGACCATGGGATATTGAGCTGTCGTGAAACGGGTTGTGCACTGCTTAAAGATCTCACTTTGCGTCCAGCGTTTACATCCATAACAACAGTAAGTTCAACAGTTCGTTGCGCAATTGGCCGTAGGCCTCTCCCAGGAGCAATTCCTACATGGCCAGCTAATTCGAAATTCCGAATCATGTTGTTCTGGTGTGGAAGGGAATCTCTCCGTATTCCTTTAATGCATCGATTCTCAAGAAGAGCAGCATCAATATTGCTGCTGTTTCGATAAAACTGCTTTACGATTAAACCTGTGCTAACCGTGCCCAGACCCATGTGACTGTCTGCAACTCTTATGCACACTGATGCTTGAGTTTCAACCCTCCGTCGCCGTACCAGTACCGGCGCCTAATGGCAAGTCAGGACACCAACACTACTAGGAACGCAAATCCTGCAGCACACAGTATGAACGTCCTATGAAGTTGGATACCCATACGGTAAATTGTTTTCCGTCTACAATGACTCACGTAGCGAAAGTGTAGTTATATCTAACCTATACACCTGGTTGTTTACAACTGAACATCCAGCCTCCCTGCAAGAGGCAAAAGCATCGACACAAACACCGCTGCCATCGTGTCATTACGTAGTTTCCACAAGGCACGTGCCTCTCCCCGCTATACTTCCGTCGGACGAGTATTTAAGTCACTTCCCGGCAGTCACTTCACACTCTGGCTTTATTCTGACCGTCCCTAGCGGATCATCAATCGGAGTTCTTTTTCTGAATGCACTCTGCGCTCCATACTCTACGCTGGCTGGGCCTAGCAGTCCATCAATCGGACTTCTTTCGCTGCTTACACTTTACGATCCATGCTCAGCGCTGGCAGTATCTAGCAGTCTCCCCCATTGGAGTCCACCAAAACTCACCACTGTGCAGGACTTTGTCTTCTAGCTCACCACCTTCCGGGACACTACCATCGTGGACTTCATCTACCCACGCACATCCCCGTTCAAAAAAATGGTTCAAATGGCTCTGAGCACTATGGGACTCAACTGCTGAGGTCATTAGTCCCCTAGAACTTAGAACTAGTTAAACCTAACTAACCTAAGGACATCACAAACATCCATGCCCGAGGCAGGATTCGAACCTGCGACCGTAGCGGTCTTGCGGTTCCAGACTGCAGCGCCTTTAACCGCACGGCCACTTCGGCCGGCTCCCCGTTCAATATGGGGAATTGCCTGCCTGACATTCCAGTGCAACGTCTGTGCTCACATGCTAGGGCGTTCTAGTGCTATAGTGGTTGTCAGAAGGAACGGGGTAATGCCGACTCACATTACTGGGCATATCGAGCATAATGTTTTTTCCCTTCCGTCACAAACACTGTACTGGTGACAAGGGTCACATTTGCTCTGCCCTCGTCCCGTGCTTCAGTGGTGACGAGAATCACCACTTGCTCCCTCCTTGTCCCACATTACATTGGCGACGAGGGTCAACATTTTGTTCTTTTCGTCCCCACAGTGGCGATGGAATCAAAGTTGCTGCTTTTGTCAGCCTCCAGAACCAAGGTTTGAAGATCCAACTTTCTCTGATCCACTATAGTAGCGGCATGGGTGCTTGGCTTAGGAATTACGTAGCCACAGCAATTAGCGTCCAGACTTTCAGACTTTGTGCGTTTTTGTGCTATCCGAGAGTAGCCTTGCATACATGTGCACTACTCTGGACTGTTGCTCATTGTGTGCTCTCAGCATCAGCTGTTTCTTTTCAGTTTCCCCTTGTTTATGTTAGTGTTCATACCTATCACATTCTTCAGTTCCGTATCTCAGGCGCAGACCTTGCTACCCTACCCTGTGTACACTTGCAGGACCCTTGCAGTACTTACACCGACAATTTTTATGCTTCCGGCTACACATTAAATTCTGCAGCCTCTTCCTCGCTTTATACCAACTGCACCTAGCAGTTCCTCAGTTGGATGGACTTCTTTTGCCGAGTGCACCCTGCGCTCCAGACTCTATGCAGGCTACGCCCAGCAGTCCATCAATCGGAGGTTTTCTTTTTTTTATTTTTTATTTATTTTTATTATTATGAGTACACTCTACGCTCCGTGCTCTACGCTGGCCGCGTCTAGTGATCCCCAAATCAGAGTCCAAGACATCTCACAATTTCGCGAGACATTGTCTCCGACTCACTTCGAAGCTCTCTGTCTCACGTGACACTATCATTATGTCCACACATGAACATCTCATTGCAACATCAGAGATTAACAACTACGACATCAGAGTGCAACGTCAGTGCATACTTGGCGGGACATTCCAGTGCATCAGTGATTGACTATCAGACTGAACCAAGTTCCGACTCACACTGCAGGAAACTATTATTGTATTTTGTTTATGAGACTCAGTAAAGTTTCACTGACATTGTCTACCTGGGCACATGAACTGTAGGGCTTTTTTCCTGTCGGTCACCAACACTGCGATAAGAGTAGAGTAGGGTTTACTCTGCCTGATGTGGACGCCTGAATGGGTATTAGAATGCGACTAATTACGGTAATAATGATATAGGGAGACTGATTAAAGTGAGAAATGTGGTATGTCTTGAATGTCTACAAAACAATACAAACCAAAGCAAAGGTGATCACAAGAAACTAACAAAAGAGCTGAACCAATTTTTCAGGTAAATTAAGCAGGAGAAATAAGACAGATTAAATTGAGAGGTAGAAAGCGATACTCGTGGCAGGCAAGAATTTGCATATAAAATTAAGCATTACTTGAATGAGGTCACAAAAGGTAACATGAACATCGAAGTAGTTGGTGAGTTACAATGAAGCTATGAAAAAAAAGAGTGTGAAGCAAACAAAGAAGAAGAAGATAAGCATTAAGTAAGTATAGACAAAATAGAAATGATACAATAAGAAGACGCATGAAAAATTAAAAGCAGGAAGACAACAGGAAGCAAAGACACAGAATTGATCAAGTTTGTATCTCCTCTTATTCAATCTAGGTTCCGTTTCATCGCCAACAAATGTTGGACAATGCAAGAAATTCCGCACAACTAGAAATTAACAACATTAAAAGTCATGTGTAAGAAAGGACGCAGGAGACACTGAGAATTATAGGGGCATTTCCTTAACACTTGACATAAAATATTTGCGAAAATAATGACACAGTTACCGTAATTTGAGAAAAAACTTGTTGGATGAGCAAACTGGGTTCAGTAAGAGTAGTTACCGTTCAGACAAGACATTTATCGTCAGAAAAATAATTGAAACGGACGCAGAATATAACGGAGTAGCTCCTGCTATTTATTTATTACCTAAACTCTTTTGAGAATATAGTCAGGAGAATATTATGGAAAACAGAACATTGCCGTAAGTTACAGTATTAATACAACTAAAATGAAGATTACGACGAGGTTTCATTTTGGCTACGGTATTATTT